>NW_028258327.1:17846885-18149915 GCF_053883595.1 Heterocephalus glaber | reverse complement strand
TGAATGGATAAGCAGAATGTGGTCTATCCACACAGAAATTATTCAGATATAAAAAGGAATGAGGTGCTAATACACAATGTAACACAGACAAGCACTGAAAGCATTACACTATGTGAAAGAAGCCAGACACAAAACATTCCATATTGTATGATTCCATCTACATGAAATACCCAGAAAGGACAAATCTATTGAGAAAAAGAGATAAGTCGTGGCCAGGAGCTGGACAAGGGAAAATGGGAAGTGACTGTTAATTGGTATGTAGTTTCTTTGAAGTGAAGAAAATGTTTTGGATTTAAAGTGGTAATGATTGCATGCATTTGTGAATATCCTAAAAAAATCCAATGAATTGTACATTTCCGGGGGGTTGTTTTGTTTCTTTTTTGTTATTGTTATTTGTTTTGTTATTGTTTGTTTGGTTTTGGGGGGTTTTTTTGGGTACCAGGGATCAAACTCGAGATCTGGTGCTTGTGGGCAGGCACTGGAACCACTGAGCTAAATCCCTGGCCCCTTGTTTTGTTATTGTTTTGTTTATTAGATAGGGTTTTGCCATGTAGTCCAAGCTGGCCTAGAACTCAGGCTGGCTTCAAATTCACAATCCTTCTGCCTCAGCCTTCTAAGTGCTGCAATTACACATGAATGCCACCATGCCTACCTTGAATTACACTACACTTTAAAGTGGCAAATATTATGTATGCTATCTGAAGTATATTCAATTGTTTTTCAATACTAAGGATTGAACTCAGAGCCTTATGCATGCTGGGGCAAACACTCTACCACTGAACTAAATGCCCAGTCTTTTGTTTTTTTAGACAGGCTTCATTAAGTTGTCCAGGCTGACCTTGAACTTGCAGTACTCCCTCAGCCTCTTGAATAGCTGGGATTACAGGTATGTTCAGTTCATTTCTCGATTTTTTTTAAAAGGCTTCATGATGACCCAAAATACAGATACATAAAAACAAAAGTCGCATTATTAAATTTTGAGAAAGATCAAGAAACAAACATCTTTAGTGAAAGAAAATGCCAGACATGGTAGCACATGCCTATGATCCCAGCTGCTCAGATGAGGCAAGAATTGCAAGTTCGAGGCCAGCGTGGGTACCTTAGGAAGACCCTATTTTTAAAAAATTCAGAAGAGCTGAGGATGTAGCTCAGTGTAACCTGGGTTCAATCTCTAGTGAAGAAGGAAAAGGAGAACGAGGAGGAGGAGGAGAAGGAGGAACAGGATGAAGAGAAGAAGGAGAGGAGGAGAAGGAGAAGAGAGAAGGAAGCAGAAGAATATGAGCAAATATAGTTATACATATATTAAATTATTTTTCTAAATTTATTTTTGTTACATTACGTCTTTCTCTGTCCCTGGTCCTAGTAACACCATAATCAAATAAAGACTGAAAAAGTAATATTTTCCTAATGTAATTAACCATTTTCCCCTAAAATTCTAGTTTTCTAAAACATAATGTTAATATTTGATATCTTAGTAAATTTACTGTATATAATATTTTGATGTTTGAATTTGCAATAGTATAGGTAAACACATAAATTTCAGAAAAAACAATGATTAAATAAAGAAAAAATAGGCAGATACAGATGTGCGTAGACAAGACCTCACTATAAGCAACATCTCATCCATGCCAAAATATACTGTTTTCCAGTTCAACTTAATACAATTCAACAAATTGCTGATGATGTATGATACAGGCTGTAATGTGAATGAAAACAGCCCAAAATGTCACCAGCTTTCTTCTTCCTTAATGCTTACATGCTACTTACACTACTGCCATTAAAAGTCTACCTTACCAAATGCAGGTCATGAATTGAAAAAGACAACAGAACTTCAAGTTCAAAAATATCAGACTGCTAACACGTTACAGTCTCCCCCGTCAAACTAAATCCCTAAGGAAAATGGAAAAGGTCCGCATAATAAATAAATAAATACAACACGGATAGCTGAGCTTGAAACAAAAAGAACTCAAGAGTTGATAATTGAGAAAACCTCTAAGAAACACAAAGATCAGACTGAAGACAGAACCTGCAGTCCTTGGCTCTGAATGGTAGGGTTCTGCTGCAGAAAGTAGGACCCACAGCAGGAAGGAAATGAAGACAATCTACAAGGTCATTATCTGAAGAATCACAATGAGAAAAGCCAAGCAGAAAAACTCTGTGCCATTGCCCACTCATGCAACCCTCCCCCACCAACATATAAGCACACATATAGGTACTAGGTTATCTTCCAAGCGGGGGCAGTAAATTCCGAAGCCTGGGCATGAGAAGGAAGGCAATGCCTCAGGAGCTAGTGATGCCCAGAAGAAACAGGGGGCACCCACACTACTGCCCTCACTCTCACTACAAACCATGGAATACAGCACCATCAAAGAAGGAACCACACCATCTTCCCTTCAGACACTTCCTCAAATGCCAAACACTTGGGGAATACCATCATTATAAAACAAAATATACACTCAACAAGTGGAAGAATGTACAGCTGTAGAAACAGTTAATAATGGAATCAGAGCGATCTCTCAAGTATAATTACAATACTCAGAGATAAGACAAAATGTGACATTTGTGAAATAATAGACACAGAGCAAGAGCAGATATGAGAAAGGTCCATAGAGATCTTGGAGATAAAAATGTAACTGTGGAAGCTGTGAGTAGTGGGACACACCTGTAATCCCAGCACTGTGAGAGGTTGAAGCAGAAGAATCACAAGTTCAAACACAGCCTGAGCAACTTAGACATCTCAAAATAAAATATTTAAAAGGGTGTGTTCAATCTCCAGTACCAAAAAAATTTTTAAAATAAACCCTCCTTAAATTATGATGTCAACTCTCTATATTTTTTTCTCTAAATGACTGTCTTAAATTGTTCTGTTTTAGGGATACAATAAATATGTTGATTAACATACCAAAACTTGGTAAACCTTGGCTGGACAAAAAGATATGTATAACATAGTTCCCATCTTGGAGAAACTTCAAAATCTATTCTAAACAATTATGATGTTGACAGAAAGACAGACAAATAAATAGATCATTGGAACATAACAGGGAGTCCAGAGACAAATCCATGCATACATGGAAAACTGAGTTTTGACAAGAATAGAAAGTTAATGCCAAGGAAAAAGAATAATCATTTTCACCAAATGGTGCTGGATCCATATGCAAAAGAAAAAAAAGAATTTCAATCCACACCTTACGCCACATACAAAAATTAACTCAAAATAAATCATAAGCGCTGGGTGGCACATACCTACAATCCCAGCTACTCAACAGGCTGAGACAGGAAGATCACAAGTTCAAGCCCAGTCTGGGCATCTTAAAATAATTAATTAATTAATTAATGGGCTGGGAATGTAGCTCAGCTTTTCCTGGGATCAATCCACAGTCCTATGAAAAGAAAGAAAGGGACGGGGGGGGGGGAAGGAAAGAAAGAAAAGAAAGGAGGGAAAGAGGAAAAAGAGAAAAGAAACAAAGAAGGAAAGAAAGAGAAGAAAATGATGTTGATGAATATCTTTCTTCCTAATTTATACTGCCAGATGTGAGTACAGGTTTTAATTATCTTTCAGCAGGGTCTCTAAGTCTCTATGCAGCAGGATCATCCAGAATGGTGCACTGGAGGGGCTGAATCTCCTCCTCTGGGAGAACAGGGTAGTGAAGGAGACCACTGTGAAGAGGGGGTGGGTGTGTGCAGGTTTACAAACATAGAGCAGCTGAGAAATGAAATACACACAGCTGTAACAACACAGACACTCTGCAGTGGGAGTGGCAGAGGCAAGGAGCTCTCCCCAGGAAGGGAAACACCTCAGCCTCTTGGCCTCCTGGAGCAGGCTGGAATTATTTTCTTTTCCCTGCCTGCCAAATTCAAGACCATACCACTGACTATAAACAGCTGAGAAACGGTGGCCCAAATCAGCAGTGACCTCAGCTCTGCAGAGACCTTTTAGACCCCTGCGGATGCATTTTATCACATATGACTGCATGTATGGAAATACTCTGGGTGCCCAGGACTGCTCTGGACACTTCTACAAACTACCTAGCTGGTGAGGAGGTACAGGTCTATTTTACACCTGAGGATTCTGAGGGAAGGAAATTGTCAAGGTCACACAGCTGGTATGTGGCAGTGTGCTCACCAAGAGTCGAAGCCACCAATCAGCTCTCTTTGTCACATTAAATACTACACTATGGTTTAATCTGCATATGTCATAAATTAACATTCACAACAGAACTTTCCCTGGAGTCATTCTACAAAATGGCTTCATGCTCACTGTACAATCTTCTAACCAAATATTCTATACCCATTATTTTCATCATATTCATGATTCCCAAAACTTAAGTCAGAACACATTTGTCATCACAAAATCAATTAGTGGGCATTAAACAGCAACAGCACTAGACAACAACAAAGAAATTAAAAAAAAAAAAGCTAGGAAATACTAGAGTACATCGTGCATAGTAATACTGTACTACTTAGTGAAACTCAGGTTTATTTACACATATGTGGACATTGGTTTATAACATAAATGGGTTTTTTTTGGTACCAGGGATCAAACTCGGGACCTTGCGCACTTGAGTCAGGTGCCAGAACCACTGAGCTAAATCCCTGCCCCTACATAAATATGTTTTTGATTGTGGGCTATAGTCAAAAAAATTGTAGGACTCTGCTGTAGATTTCTAGGAAAAGTTCCTTTTACATTAGAGAGGAACTGCTGGCAAAGAATGACCCTCTAATCCTCTCCATTCTTCCCCTTAAATATCTGTTTAATAAACCCCAGAGAGCCTGAGTAGGTTGGTCTCTAGAACAACTTCTAACTTGAGACTTCTAACTTGAGAGTCTAAGGTTCAAGTTCCTGTCCAGGTATCCAGAGAATGCAGTTCAGAGTTCCCCCAAAGGGTCCCACTCTACAGTGGGAGTGGCAGGGGCAGTGAGCTCTCACCAGGAAGGGAAGCTCTCAACTTCTTGGCCTCCTGGAACAGGCTAAGCTCTCCACCAACACCTCCCTGAGGTCACCCACTGGGGTCAAGCTTAGTAAGAGCAACCTGAGAAAGGGGAAAATGTGAAAGAGAACAAAGGATGGCTGCTGCTCTGGAAGGGGAAATCACAGGACGAATCTTTAACAAACATGAAATCAGAAACCAGCTACAGGAGGTCTTGGGATGAAAGAGGCAGCCCCAGAGAGGGCTCTAAAGGTGTCAACAGAATTGGGGGCAATTGCTGAAGTGGGGTGAACTTTATAAGAAGATAGTCTGTTCTCGTTTCATACAGGTTCCCTGATCACCTATCAAGCAGGGCTGTGCCAGGGCTGCAGATACAGGGAAAAAAGGTCCATCCTTTAGCAATAGGAGAATAGACACGAGAAAAAGAGTATGATGCTCAGCTAGCTAGGTGTTCTAGACACTGAGAATATCTGAATCTTAAGGAAGAGCATGCATGAAAGAAATGACTGAAGGAGAAATTGCTCCATGAAGAGGTTCTGGCAAGTTGAGGAAACTGGAGGGTAAGAAATGCAGTTTGAAGAGGAGGAGACCCAGTCCAGAGGTTCCCCAAAACATTTACAGTAAAGTTCAGATAATGCTTCCTCTCCCCCAAATGCTACACTGGCTTCCCTCTTTCCCACACCTAGATCTTCTCCTCACTGATTCCCTCTTCTCCAGCCACTGAGGCTTTCCAGAAGGTTCTTCCTCAGGGTCTTGTAGCTTCTCCTCCACTCCATCCAGCTACAGTGTCACCTCTGATGTAGATCATCCCCTACCACTTCCCAGGCCAGAGCTCTATGTCTTCTTTGTTTCTGTTTTTGTTTTTGTTGGTAGCAGGGATCAAACTCGGGTCTTTGCGCTTCGGGGCAGGTGGCGGAACCACTGAACTAAATCCCTGGCCCCCCTATGTCTTAATAACCCTTTTCACTATACAATCATCTTTTTACTTCATGTCTGTCTTCTTGTCTCTCTCACAAGCAGAATACACTGTAGCATATGGCATGAGTTCAATAAATACCTCTGAATTAATCAGTTGACAGACTGGTAGCAGGTTAGTCCACCAGTGCAATACTGGGAAGCTTGGAGTTTAATTGTGCAAACACCTAGCAGATTAGGTTAGCACAGCTCTAGGTGCATCTAGATGACTGACTTGCTGAAGAGTGAAGACCCACCCTGAATATGGATGGCACTGACCGACAGGTTTGTGGCTTGAATGGACTAAAAAGGGAAAGAAGGTAGTCTTGCTCTTGCTTCTTTGGAGAAGCTCCAGTCTTCACCATTGCCTTTGGACATCCACAGCAGACTTCAGCCTTCCAATACAGACCCTTCATCTTTCCCATACGGACTCACACTGGACGCTGCAGTGAGTACCAGGACTTCAACTTTTGACTGGATTCTCTGGATCTCCAGTGCACAGACAGCCCTTCTGCATTCTTCCACCCTGACTCTGCAGGCAGCCACTGTTAGTCTATCTTGTAAATCCTTTATATATCATATAAATATTTTATATTAAATCTGCTCTTTTAGTAAACCCTAACTGGTATAGTCAGCAATAATACATTCTAATCTTAAAAGGGTTCCGAGGATAAGTCTCACAAGATGTTCCCATTATAATAAACACTTTTAAAAACTGCATAAACATAAATGGGAGAATATATGAACTAATCCGAAGATACTTTCTGGTACACCAGGGCATTAAGAACTTTTATGTTTGTAGAAAACTATATAAGGCAACAAAGTGTGTTTTACCTGCAGATGTCTAGTGTATATTAAACTATGGATAATGGGGCCCTCGCTGATTTTTAACTGTTATCTTCTTCCTATTTAGGAAATATCAATTTTGGCTCTTTACTATTCTTCTCCAAGTTTGCTATGTTTTGGACATGGTCTGAATGTGTCCACCAAAGACTCACATGTTAGAAGTGTGGCAGAACCTTTTTATGAAGTGGAGCCTAGAACATGCTTGGGTCTCTGGAGGCACTGCCCTTGGAAGGGATTAATGCTGGTCTCAGGGAGCAAATCACCTCTCAAGAGGCTGTTACAAAGCAAGGCAAGCCTACATGCTAGGCTCTATTTCCTTGTCTGTTTCTCTGCTATGTTGTTTATACAACTGGGGGCGGGGCACAGGGGCCAAACAGATGGGGCTGCCTGATCTTGGACTTTCAGCATACCAAACTGAGAGTTCTAAAAACTGTTTTTCTTTATAAAGTACTCGATATTAAGTATTCTGTTATAGTAACACAAAACAGGCTAATACAGGGTTATGAGACATATATGTGAAAAATGGAAAATGTCATTTGAAGAAAGTTTAGGTATTGGTAGTAACTTCTGCCAATCTATAAATTTTTAATAGTATTTTTTCCTTTACCTTCTTCCTTTTTTTCCCCCTTATGTTACTGAGGATGGAATCCAGTGCCTCATGGGTGCTAGGCAAGTGCTCCACCACTTAGCTATATCCCCAGCCCTAATAATATAGTATATTCTAAAGAAGGCTTTTTTCCTTCTGGCCTAAAATAGGTCCAATGGCCTGTGAACTACAAAGTATAGATTACAAAAACATCACTTTGCAAACAGTCTATAGCTAAGTACAATTAAAATTGTTGTAAAAACAAAACAAAACTGGGCATGGTGGAGCATACCTGTAATCGCAGCATTCTGGGAGGCTGAGGCAGGAGGACTGCAAATTCAAGCCCATCCTGCAGTTTAGCAACTTAGTGAGAAACTGTCTAGAAAAAATTTAAAAAAAAAAAAAAAAAAAAAAAAGGGCTAGAGATATAGCTCAGTGCAAAGGCCCTGACTGGGTTTAATCTCCATTACTGGAGAAAACCAATAAACGAGGCCTCAGTGCTTAGCACAATTAACACTTTAATAAAAACCTCCAATGATATTTGTTGGGATAATTTAAATGAGAGTGACAGAGAAGAATTTAAAGCTAAATTAACTAAAGATTTAAAAAGAAATGTCTTGTCTGACTTTGGCCCAGATCAGCACTTGGAACTGGATATCAAGAGGATCAGCTTTATGCCTAGGTAAATTTTATCTACTTATAGTCTGGGACACTAAAGAGAACTTATCATTTTCACCTGGCTCTGACAGCACTCAGATTTCCCAAATAGCCCAGCTGTGAAACTGACCCTGCCAAAACTCAGTCACCACCCAAGGAAATGGCAGTAAGGGGAGGGGCCGTCTAATTGTGCCATTATTGGTCTTTAACACCTGCATGCTAATTCTTAATCTGGAATTATCCAGTAACCAGCCCTGACAAACCTTGTAAATACAGAAAGAAAGATGGATTAGTGCTCCGACCACAGGGTTATCTGGGAACCCCTGCCCGGTTGATCTCTGGGTTGGGAATGTTCAAAACAAAGAAGGAAGCGGAAATCAGGAAAATGGGAATTGAAAGCCAAGTACCTCCGTACACAGCTCTTAACCACAGTGGCCCTACCTTCCTAAATCCAAAGGGTCTCTCTAGGAAGAATGACGCATTATATGAAATGGACTTCATAAATTCTGGCACATTACAACTGAGATGTATTAAAATTAAGAAAAGTTCTCTGAGAAATGAGAACAGGCCCCAAAAAGGAAAATAAAACAAAGATAATTTAATGAAAGAATCAGAAATAGGTAGTAGAGATTTGATGGCAAAGTACTGGGTTAGTGTCCCACGAGGGTCCAAGTTCCGGTTCTGCCATTTACAAGCCATAGGCGACCACATACATATCCCCTAGCCCATGAATCTTAATTTTTTTCTTTTACCCATCTCTCAATGTATACATACACACACACACACACACACACACACACACACACACACACACACGCACGCGCCTTTTTTTCCTCTCCAGCCCAAGCCTAGGCAACGACAGGATCTTTTGTGGAATGTGACTACAGTGAGAGGCTCACTCAACTTGAAGGGGAAGACAGAATGTCTTTGCCATTAATATTCTGTGGAGTCCATGAAGGCATATGGATCTACATACTTATGGTTTTAGGAACAGGCTCTCAATTTGTTTCTATTTGCAACATTATCTTTGGCTCCTTTAAATTTCTAGAAGTTTGCTGATGAACGTAACTACATACACATTCAAGACCCAGTTCTTCAAGAAGAAATTTCAACCCAAAAAAGACTGAATCCTTTCAATAATAATAGCACTACTAATAGGAGAATATACAAAAGTCATGAAGATTCAGTGTTCATTTGGTCAACTACTTAGGAGAATTAAATGAGAATCAGAGAAATTTTCAAAGACATTATGGCAATTTTTATTGTCTGTGAAGACCAACTCTTTCTCTACGAAATCCTGTCAAATCACACTAGCAGGCAACTAAAAAAACACCATTAAAACCATTTCCTTAACATATATATTCAATGACATCCCTACTGTGTTCAGATTTACCAATGCTTTCCAAAAGGGGAATAGTGCTCAGGGAGAACTTTTTAACAATCATTTTGAGAGCAACTCTAGTTGCTTCAGGTAGCGCTCTCATATTGAGCTGTGGTCTTTCTCAGAGGTCTGCAAGAAAAGAAAGTCAATTAGCAGGGCTGGGGATTTAGCTCAGTGTTTCCACCGCCTGCCTTGCAAGAGCAAGGTCCCAAGTTCGATCGCTGGTACTAAAAAAAAAAAAAAAAAAAAAAGACAGAGAGAGAGTAAATTAGCACCTTGGACAATTTAGTCCAAGAGTGAAAAACTTATTTGAATGTTATAGCTGAACAAGGGACAGCCACTGTAACCAGAGAATTCTAAGGCTATGACAAAAGGATTTTTAAAGCCTTTTAAAAATATAAACATTAAAAAGAGAAGTAAGAAAATTAGCAAGAAAGAGGTGGTAGCTAAGGTAGGAAGTGAAATGGTAGGAAATGAAATTGTCATGAACTGGTATGAGATGGGGAGGATGGAATAAAGCAGAGGGTGAACTGGGGCAAAGAGAAGAGATGATCTTTCAAACTCAGAGCTCTTAGGGCTGGGGATTTAGCTCAGTGGTTCCGCCGCCTGTCTCGCAAGTGCAAGGATCCGAGTTCAATACCGGGTACCGAAAAAAAACAAATAAAACTCAGAGCTCTTATTCAGAATCCCCAGAATGTCCTGTTTCTACCTCACAGTTCCATTAAACTATCCTGTGTATGTTCTAACAGAAAAATGAGAGAAAGGCATGAAATGTAGTTCAGTGGTAGAGAATATGCCTAGCATGCACAAGGCCCTGGGTTCAATTTGATCCCCAGTATGACCAAAAAAAAAGCAATTTCTAATAAAAGTAGAGAGTAAGGGTCGGGGATTTAGCTCAGTGGTTTCGCTGCCTGCTGCACGAGCACAAGGACCCGAGTTCGATCCCCGGTACCAAAAAAAATTTTAAAAAGGAGAGAATTAGGCTCATCTGACTCTGAATCACTGAACCTTGCTTTCAAAACATATCATACACATACGCTCTATAATATGCATATTAGAGCAAGCACTTGATTAGGGTGTGACTTTGGTCGCATTTTTTAAAAATTAATTTGCCTCTCATTCTTGTACAAGGGCCATGCTAATCTTCTCTGTATTGTTCCACTTTTAATATACATGCTGCCAAAGCAAGCACTGGTGACATCATTCTTAACTATTCTGTACTTCTATCTATTCCACCACTTCTGTATCACAGGCACTAGAGCCAGGAGGAACTCTAGAGATTAACTGTGGCCATGGGTGTAGTCAACCCAATGCTTTTAGAACAAAACAGAATTTTGAAGAAAGGGACTTACATTTCCACACACTTGACCCTCTTCTAATCCTCACTCACACGATGGAGCTTCAGAAAAATCCCGTCCTCTCTGAGCCATGACCTCAATATCAGAAGGACAACCATTTCTACTTATTCAAGAAATGATGAAAAGATAAATTCACAAATAATTTTTAAATTATTTTTTAAAAGGGCTGGGTATGTAGCTCCATGGTAAAGAATTCTTGCTTGGCATGTAGGAGGCCCTGGGTTCAATTCCCAGCACAGCCAGAAAAAAAGAAAAAAAGTAAGAGTGTGTGTGTGTATGTGTGTGTATTAAGGGGAAAAGCTAACACTTAGTAGATGGCAACAGTTGAATTCACCACATGTATGCCCTATAAGAAAGTATCACTTGCTGACCTTGGATCTCTTTCGTTGCCTCCAGTAAACACCTGAACTGTCACCTCCTCACTCTTAGGGGATGTGTCAGCTGCTGTGAAAACATAAACCAAACTTACCTGGACTGTGGTGACCTTAAAACTTAGAATCTGGTGGTGCAAATTCTCTATGATGAGTGTTAGCATTATGTATGCCTAAGATGTACCAATAAATGTTTTGCTATTAAAAATAAGTAAGTTTTTAAAAACTTGGAATTTTAGGGAAAATACTTTAAAAGTTTTTTGTACTCTGAATCAAACTTGGGGCTTCCCACATGCTTAAATACGATCTTTTGGGTTGGGGATGCAGCTCAGTGGTAGAGTGACTTCCTAGCACCACCACAAAAAGAAAACAAAAAGCCTTTTAATTGCTTCCCTTGTTACTACAGATTTTAAGATATAGAAATTTGCTAAAGATTTAAGGTTAAAAAAATAATTTATAGTGAAACTGTTTTTTAGGTAAGGGATGTTGCTGAGGATTGGACCCAGGGCTTTGGGCATGGGGCTCTACCACTGAGGTACAACACAGCCCAATGTTATTGTTTTTAATGGCTTAATCATTGCCTCTTTTTGGGAGTTTTATCTGTAATATGGGGATTGAGGGTGAGAAGCACCTATTCTGTGATTAACTACAATGAAAGAAGGGTGAAAAGTGCTGCAATCTGTCCTTAATGAAACTGAAGGGCCTGAGAATACTCCTGCTATTCATGAATAAAATATGGAGTGGAAGCCAGAAGTGCAATTTAAGTCTCACCTTAGCTGCACTACATTTTCAAACTTTGCATAATGTGGAAAACTTATAAGGCACTTGGTTTAAAAATAAGATCGGAGGTTTCTAAGTCTTAGAGACAAAGGGAAATGAAAATTGTATTACCCACCTTCAGACTACATTCTCTTGCACAGCTCCTGACAAGTGGTCTTGTAACTTAACTGGTGATGCTAGCTGGTCTTGCATCCCATTCCCAAGAGCCCCACTTCCAGCCAGGGTGGATTTCTGAACCTCCTGGGAAAAACCTCAGGTCTCAACTAAGAACAGGCACTAAACCAAAGCTGTTTAGAAGAGGAAGGGGAAGGAGGGTTCGCTAGTGAAAAGTTTTGCTCACAGTTCAGAGTACACTATATTCATCTTTTTTCAAAATAAGTAAGTCCTTGTTCTTCACATTCCATTTCCTAAGTCTGAGAGTAGGTAAATGTAAATTTCACTGAAACTACAACAGGATTATAGTGCAACATGTCAAACAACCTTCTAAAGGACACTGGAAGGCAAGTCAGATCTCCCAGCTTCCCCTCTCCCAACCCCAACATCCCTTATCAATGGACACAACAGTCAGGGATAATCCCTGCTGGAACTGAGGAGCCCATCTGTAGAAAGCAAACATTCTCAGACATTCTGCATCAAGCCCTAAATCTCCACATTAAAGCCGGGGAAACCTGGAAAAAGAAGAGTGGCCCAAAGATAACTGAGGAAATCTTAGAAGCAGTAAACCTAACCATAGCAGACTTAGGTGGAGAGAGGTTAGGCTTCAGTAATGTTTGCCAGGGCAAATATTAATGTGTTGCTCTTCTCACTACATACTCAATCCTTTTATAGCAAGATTCCAGGCTGATCTCAAGAACTCACGTAGGAGGATTTTATTACTGAAGTCATCAAAACATCAGTTACAAGGCAGGTCTGCCTTTAGGTTAGCAGCAGAGGGGAGCCTCCAAGTCTGAGCTCTGGGGAAGCCTTTGTTCAGGGAATCCTACCCCTCAGGCAGGGCTGTAATTTCAAGTCCCCAAATCAAATTTTAAAAGTGCCCCCTTGGAGAGCTGCAGAATAAACAAACAGGTCTGGTACTTTTCCTGGAACCTTTTTGCTCCCTCCCCCCACAATATCAAATTACTGCCCCCCCTACAGTTCCTTTTTTTTTAAACCGAATCACCCTATTGTGCATCTACCATTTCAAATACCTTGTAAATACATTCCCATTCTCCCCTCTCCCAAGTCTCCTAAGAATCTGGGAGGAGCTAACAAATGCAATTTGAATAATAATGAAGCAACCGAACAATTTAATTAGGAAAGGTAGCCCTAGAGACTCCAATAAAAGGGTTGAAAGCCTTTATCTATAAAAATGTGGCCGGGTACTCAACAGTGGGACCAATTAGGGAGAGTGCACAGGACAGAAATGCTCAGGTGCACACACCAGTTTAAGCAAATGGGAATCAGCACAAATCCTCCCAGGAGAGAAGACACTGGGGAAAAAGGGTGACTTTGCTGCTTTCTCATCTGCCATACTCAAGCTTAGTTAACTTTATTCTCTTTCGGATTCATTGCAAGTCGTGCCTAAACTGTCCTCGGAGAAAGACTTTGTACAGAGAATTTAAAGCAAGTGAATTCTCAACAGACGTTCTTAAAAATCAAATTACAAAGGTACTTTCATCCCTCACACAATTTCTTCAGGGTGAAGCATTAGTTATTTTCTCTAGGATGCAGACAGCTTCGCTGAGACTATCCTGTTTAACAGACGCATTCTACTGACCTTTTCAGATGACCTTACAGATCTTTTGCTTGCTTTTGAGGAAATAAAGATTATTCTTTCTGGAATCCTAAAAAGCTCTCAATTTCCTTAGGTCTTAAGAATAAAATTCAGGAAGCCCCCACAGGCTGAATGATTACTAAAACCAGCTTCTTGAACAGGAAACAGAGTTTGCTTCAGAGACAAATAGTTCCCCCGCCCCACTCTCACTCCCGGCCAGGCACTGCCATGCCCTGCTGGTTGGTAACACTTAGCACAGATAAGGTGTCCCAACAATGGCCTTCGCCTGGATCCCGGGAAACCCTCGGCCACTCGAGAAGTTCCTCTCCACCCGGGCGCGCGCGTCCACCCGCCCGCCCGCAGGATGAGTCCCGCGGCGACACAGGGCGAGACTGACACCCGCAGCTGCCGGAGACCTTACCAGTCACGCTGCCGCCCGCTGCCTTTTTTTAGCCTCGACATCTGAGCCCCCCCCCGCGTCCCCCCCCCTTAAACAGCAGTGTTCTTGGAGAGGTCCCAGGGCACGCAAGAGGTCCTCTCCTGTCCGAAACCCCCGGACCCGGCGCAGACCTCGCGGCGAGGGCTGGGGAGGCACCGGCCCGGAGGCACCGGCCGGGAGGCGCCGGAGAGCGCGCGTTTCTCCTTCCCAGACTCTTCCGCCTCCCCTTTCCTCACCGACCCTGGTCCCCATTCGGCCTCCAACACCGGGCTCCCCCATTTCGCAGCTCGAGGTCGCCTCTCTAGCGTCCCCCACGCGCCCCCCTAGTCAGTCCCCTGGATCCCCTCCAAGTCCGCAGCCCGCGCGCCCGGCCCGGCGGGGGCGGGAAGACTCGGAGGAGCGGAAGGGCGCTCACCTCCCTCCTCCGCCCCGCTGTCCAGATCAGCGTCCGAGGAGTCGGGGCCGTCCCCGTAGTCCGCTAGCCCCACCAGCTCATCCTCCTCCTCATCCTCCTCCTCTTCCTCGTCCTCGCCGTCGTCCTCGTTCTGCGGCTGCGGCTTCCCCAGCACCTGGCTCATCGCGCCCCCCGGACAGCTGGCGCTAGGACGGCTGGGGTCCCAGTGCGAGCCAAGCCTCCTCGCCAGCCGCTAGCAACCTTTTTGTGAATTGGGGTTTTGTCTGGAGCTTCGCGGTCGGCGGCGGAGGCACGGGCTGCGTGTCCCCTGCGGCGGGCGGCGCCCAGGTCGGGGTCCCGGGGTTCCCAGCACTCCAGGAGCCCCCTCCCCCGCCCGCCCGCCGGCGGACTCAGCCGGAGCGCGGCAGTTCCTCCCCAAGGAGGGAGAGGGAGAGACTGCGTGACCCAAGTCACCTGACACACACTGTCACACACACACACTCCGCACGGGTGCGCGCGCGCTCGCCCGCCCGGCCGCAGGCACCGCTCGGCGGGGCGCCGGGCCACACATACTCTCAAGCACTAGGGGTGCAGGATGGCACAGCGCCCCCCACCCACCCAGACACTCTCACAAGACACTCGCGCCGAACATGGGTCCCCGGGACGCGGCACTGTCACTCACTGCGGCGGCTGTGCGCCAGGGGCCCCCACGCGCGGCTCCCGCACGTGGTCTTGACACGGGCGGCTAAGCTGGGGGAGGGGAAAGCCTGCAAATCCGGAGAAGCCACCCACACCCCGCCAAGCGCGCACCCGCAGCGCCCCTACCTTGGGCTAGATGAGGTTCCAGTCCCAGTTGGGCTGCCCCCAACATTGCGGTGCCCAAGCCCTCAACGCAGAGCAGTATGGTAGGGACACCCTGTAGATGCTGAAGCGCCCCAGGAAAAGAACTCAGAAATGCACAGCGGCGGTGCAGTCTCCATACCAATTGCCTTTTAATGTGCCTTTATGGCTCAAAGTATTTCCCATCAAGAATATTTTAAAAATCGGGCCCACGCTGATGTAAATATTTCTGAAGAAATCACACGTCTCATGGTTGCCAAGACTAAATAATAATTCCGCTGCAGCCTTTTGGAAAAGGTCTCAGGTGTATAACAAGCTCAGGGTTTATTCATAGCTGCCTCCTCATGTCTCCTTGTTGCATAGACTGTGATTTAAATAAAATAAAATTTTCAAGGCTTTTGTGGGAGGTGTCTGGGGTGTGGGGACAATCCTCAAATAGGAATAGCAGCAATGCGGGGGCGAGCCTAAAACGTGCGATCCTCCTTCACAAGATTTTCACCACAGGATACACAGTACCCACCCTTTCCGAGTATTGCAAAAAAATCACATGGGTGAACTTCCTTCTGTTCAACACAATAAGAAAAAAAAACAAAAACGGGCTGGTCAGCAAGGTGATCCAGATCCCACAGGTGCCAGCAGCTCAGCAGGTGGTGTGGCACAGAAGAGGAGAAAGGGAACTCAGACTGGAGACTCCTGGGGCCAAAGAGGGACTTGCCTTACTAGGGACTGTTTATTTAGCACCTACTATACTATATCCGGGGGCAGAATTAAAGGGGTCCAAGAATTTGCGGGGCAGGAAGAAACGTGCTCTCAGTCTACCAAACTATGACTTGTGTCCTGGATCTTTTAGTAGTTCTGGGTATTGAAGGTGGGTGGCTTCTTCTGATAGGAAAAGTCCTAAAATTTCCGGGAGGAGCCAGAAGGAAACTATTGGTGCATGCAAAAATTTTAACTGAAAAGCCTTTAAGTGAAGTGACAATTTACAGGACTGTGGGCAGAGTTAGGGAATCAATACAAGGATTAGTGGTAGTGGGAAGATATTACCAGCCCTAAAACTCCAGGAGTAAAGGAAGGGGTCTAGGGTGCTGGAAAGGTCCCCAAAAAGGCATTATAACTGATGAAGAAGTGGTGACATCAAGGAGATCACTGTGGAAAGAAAACCCTGATACACACACACACACACACACACACACACACACACTCCCTCTACTCTCCAGTACATGTTTCCCATTAGTCAAAGCCAAATGAAAGTCAGAAGGCCAGGGAATCTGGAACCTCCTCCAGGACAGATTGAGTAGGGAAGGTAGAGGGCAGGTCCCAGTGAGGTACAAACCAGTGGGGTTGCAAACAGCATCACCAGTACCACTAGGCACTACTTAATCTTTTCTAAGGGAAGTTACCTTTCTGAACCTGGCTGCTCATCAGTAAAACATTACCTCCTAAAAGGTAGTAGGAAGATTAAATGAGAAAAAGAAATTCTCAGGTTCTTACAAAGCTCATTTTGTAGGGGCAGTTCTCCAACCCTTCTTTTTTTTTTTTTTTTTTTGGTACCAGGGATCGAACTCAGGTCCTTGCACTTATGCAGCAGGCGGTGAAACCACTGAGCTAAATCCCTGGCCCAGTCCAACCTGTTTTTATCCTTTACAAAGATTTTCCCAAGTAGGTGTGTGATTAGCCCAGAACAAGCCCACCAGCCTGAGGAGGCCTTTGAGCTGAGCTGATTCAAGCTGCAAAAAGCTACTTCTTAATGAGACCTGAGAAGTTTGTCCAGGTTCAACCCAAATTCAAACTGTCAGGGCATCCCTGGGCTGGCTGCTGAATGTGTCTGTCCCATGGACCCAGCAGTGAGAAGACAACTCATACATAACCCAACAACTTCACTTTGCCTGAGACGGAAAAAGAATGAAAATGTCTGATGATCCTTTGACTTTCCCCAGGAAGAGAGACCTTAGAGAGGGAAACACCAGCAACAGAACAAAGCACACCCTGAGATAACTGAAAATTAGGCTAGTCTTGAGGATAAAAAGGACCAAGTCCCACAAAAATCAGGTGAAAGTAAATTCCCCATCACTCTCCAGCCCAAGCTAGATAAATGAGATATTCAGGTTTAAGACATTCTAAATCACCATCATTTCAGAAATGTATAGTATTTGCAAAGTTTGACCAAACAGGAGGGGGAAAACCTTTAATGCTTATCTTCTGTTGCTATTATTGCAATACTGAAGCTTTCAAACAAGGGATATATTGGGGGGGAACCCTAGAAGCAGTTCTTAAATTAAAAAAAAAATTGTGTGTGGATTCTTTCAAAATTAAAATAAAGTTGAAAAACGCTACATGAACCCTGAACACCTTCAAGAAACTCAGTGTGGAATCTGGTGACTTGGCTGCTGCCTTGGCCCCTCATTGGCTCCAGCTCAGCCTGTCTGTGGATGTCTCCCTGGGAGAGTGTTCTCAAGAATGTGAGGATGTGACTCGTGGCTACTTTGTTCTTGCTGTTGTATATAACCATGGCAGGTGTCTTATATTTGATAGGTGCTTGATAAGTGCAGGCAGAAAGAAAAGGAGGGGAAGAATAAGGGAGGAAGAAAAGAAAGTTAGGAAAAAAAAGTAGATAATATATGACCTGTTATCCACACAGATCTCATATATTTTAGAAAGAAACATCAGCAAGAGTGAGAAGCCAAATCTGAAATGAACAGACATTTCTCAGACAAAGAAGTAAAAGCAGCAAATGAACAGATGAAAAAATGCTCAACATCACTGGTCATTCAAGAGATGCAGATGAAAACAACAGTGAGATTTCACCTCACCCCAGAAAGAATGGCTGCTATCAAGAAATCAACCAATAACAAATGCTGGTGGGTTGTGGGGAGAAAGGAACCCTTCTTCATTGTTGGTGGGAGTGCAAACTGGTGCACCCACTGTGGATATACCTCAAATAACTAGGATTAGAAGTCCCATTTGACCCAGCTATTCCCCTGCTGGGTATCTTCCCAAAAGAATTAAAAGAATTGTACCACAGTGATATATGCTCACCCATGTTTATAGGGGCACAGTTTGTAATAGCTAAAATTTAGAAACAGCCCAAATGCCCATCAACTGGAGATTGGATAAAGATGTGGTTTTTTAATAAAATGGAGTACTACTTAGCATAAAGAGTGAGAAACTAGAGACATTTATAGCTAAGTGGATGCACATTGAGGCCATCCTCTTAAGTGAAATAAATAGGACACACGTGTAAATATTGAATAGTTTCTCTGGTGTGAAAAACTAAAAGTGTAAATAAGGATCAAAATGTATAATTGATATTGTGAAATAGGAAGAAAAGGTCTAAAGGAGTAGGGGAAGTGGGAGGGGTGGGGGAAAGAAAAGAAGGGAAAAGAGAAAATGAAAAAATGGAAACAAAGTCTTTGTAAATAGGGAAGGGAGGGCAGGGGAATGGGGAAAAAATAAGAACCAAGATACATCATGTAAAGGTACAAGATCCCAATGATGAATGTAACTGTATTGTATACCTAAAATGTACCAATAAAGAATGGGGAAAAAAAAAGAGCGAGAAGCCAAGTTTGGGCTTGGGAAATGGGAAATGGCAGAGTGAGCTGAATATGAACTGTGAGCCATGCATGGTGGTACGTGCTTGTAATCCCAGCACTGAAGCAAGAGGATTGCAAATTCAAACCTAGCCTGGGCATCTTAGCAAGACCCTGTTTCAAAATAAAAAATATAAAAAGGACTGGGGTTGTAGCTTAGTAGGAAGGCCCTGGTTTCAATCCTCACTACTGCATTAAAAAAGAACTGTGGGCTACAAAAAAGCAACTAGGAATAAGCTGACACTCAAGAGCAAGACAATAATTTGTAGGCCTTCATCCTTCCAGGGTTTTCTGAAGATTTGAAGGGATTACAATATAATGACTAGTTAATGCTTATTTTATTTCTACTAAGTCTTCTTTCTAAAAAAAAGCCTCTTAAATTAAAGAGACATTTTGTAACATCATAAAAGACGAGCTTCGTCTATTGGCCATTAAAATTTAAGAGACTAACAACCCCTAAGAATTTCCATGAATAAGGCACTGTTCCAAAATAATGTGAACATCATAATATTAAGTAGTATTATTTCCCCTACTTAATAGATAAGGAAACTGAGGTTAAACCATTTACCCAAGGTATCACAGGGAGTGGATCCTGGAACTACTTGAGAACTCAGCCTTTACACACAACTATTCATGTTTTGTTTGTTTGTTTTTGCAGTACTGAAGAATGAACCCAGTTTAACTCTACCCCCGAGCTACAGTCCCATCTCTTTTTATTTTTCATTTTGACACAGGATCTCACTAATTTGCCTACACCAATAGATGATCCTTCTGCCTCAGCCACCTGAATAGCTGAGATTACAATCAAGTGCCAACAAACTCGGCCTTATTCCTTCTAATGGCCAGGCTAAAGTATACATTACAGCCATTCAACTGAAAAGGGTGGAAGACAAGGGAGGGGCTGGCTGCCAGTCTCCTAGGTCAAAAAGCAAAACTCACATAGATGAGGTTGTCTCAGGCATTTAATTTACAGAATTCACTAAGAGGAAGAGGGAAGAAAATGAACCCCGAAAAGTTTCCTAACCAACAAAAGATAGAAGACTTTTGGTTAAAATTGCTGATTATCGTCATTCCTTTTGTTAGGAATACAAATAGTGCTTACTGCCCTTTCTGGTTTATATGGCTCTGTTATACTCTATGCTAAAGTACAAAATCTACATGTACTTTGCTTGAAATTCTGAATTTTATTTTATTTATTTATTTATTTATTTATTTATTGGTACTGGGGATCGAACTCAGGACCTTGCACTTGTGAGGCAAGCGCCAGAACCACTGAGCTAAATCCCCAGCCCGAAATTCTGAATTTTAAAAGCCAGAAGTTTGTTTCCGTATTTCAGTGAATTATTTTGCTATTACCAATTAGATGTCTTGTCACAGAGAATATAAGAGCTATTTAAAAGAAACCTGTACAGCGTAGGCAGAGTAATTATAATCCTGACTAGGGCAAGCAACTAAATACACCCTGCAGCCTGAATCTGAGGGTATTTTGAGGCATCTTGTGGCAGTGAGTCTGGTTCCTCAGATTCACATGTTGAAAGCTTTTCATGTTTCCTTTTAAAATATGTATTTAAAGTTATTCATTCTCCCTCTCCAAGCAAACAAAGGAAAGAGCCTTCTGCAGAATCTTGCTGGACTCTTATCCAGGGAAGCCAATCACATTTCACAACTGTGCACCTCAAAGCCTCTGTTTCACCTAAGGCAGTCGATGACCTGATGAAATTATTACAAATCATTAAATCATTTTCACTGAGGCACACCATCATGAAAGAGATCTTAGGAAAATAATGTTTTACTATTTTAAAAACATACATATGGTAAAAGAGCCAAGCAACACAAAAGAATATTTATTGAAAAAAATTTATCTCCTTTCCCTGACCTATAGTCTCCAGGTTTCCTTAGAGAGAACTACTCTTACCTTTTTTTTTTCTTATTCAGTACTGGGGATTGAACCCAGGGCCTTCCACATGCTGGGGAAACAATCCACCATTGAGCTACCTCCTCAACTTTTTTTTTTTGGTACCAGGGATCGAACACACGACCTTGCTCTTGCGACGCAGGGATGGTGCCACTGAGCTAAATCCCTGGCCCTTAAATCTTATTTTGAGATACAGTCTCACTAAGTTGCCCAAGCTGACCTCAAACTTATAGTTCTCCTGCCTCAGCATTCTGAGTAGCTGAGAGGCTTAACATTCTGCCTTTAAATGTATAAACATGCTCATAGCCACTAAACATATTCATATTTTATAAGTGCATCCTTTTAAGAGATGACAATTTTTTTTTAAAGGGCAATGGGATGTTCAAGACTGTGCTTTGAAGGAAACAAACGGGGGTCAGTGAAAGAGTAACTGGGGTTGAGGTAAGGGAAGTCACTTGATTTAGATAGGACAGCAAGAGGTGACCTCTCTGAAAAGGTGATATTGGAGTTGACCATGAGCAAGAGCCAGCAAAGTAAAAGTCAGGGAGGAGAGTGTTCCTTTTTTTTTTTTTTTTTTTGAGAGTGTTCCTTTTGATGGTGTGCTGGCCAAAAGAAAAGCTAAGGAGGACCAGGGCTTGGTGTTGGAGGAAGTGAAAGATCAGTGTGATTAAAAAAAAAGGAGGATGGTAGGCTCCAGGCACAGGTCATCTTTCCAGCCAAGGTGGGATTTTTTTTTTTTCCAAGGTGGGATTTTGCCTAAGCATTGAAGAGTTTTAAGAAGAGAGGTGACCTGTATGGTTTACTTTTCTAACACTGCATTCTGTTAGAGTGTTTCCTCAGATACCACAACAATCCGTTCCATCCCACATGCTCTTTTGCAAATGTGACTTTGCCACTCCTCCTATCTACAAAGTCTGCCAGAAAAATGTGTACACACTTCAAGAAAAGAAAAATAATAAATATCTGGCTAATGGCCACCACTCTGAGCACCTCTTCTAATTGTAGGGGCCAAAGGTGACTTGTATTAAACTCATGATGTCTCAATAAATTTAGCATTAAAATATGTATACAAGTTTTTCTTTTCCTAAAATATGTATACATTTTTTAGCAGACTCTGTATTTCCTTCCTCTTGAATCTGGGCACGCTCTGTAATTTGCTTTAACCAATAGAATATAGTAGAAGTGACAGGAACATGGTGCCACTTGTGAGATTGGACCATAAGAGGCATGGCTGCTTCTTTTTGTAACTTTTTTGGAAGCTTGAGCTACTGTTATAGTTTATATCTAGATGTCCCCTCATGGCCTCATAGGTGGGGTTTTGGGGAGGTGATCAGATCATGGGGGCATGATACTCATCAGTGGATTAGTTCACTGATGAGTTTATAGCTAAATGTGATGTTGGGAGGTGAAGCCTGGTCAGAGGAGGTTGGTCATTGGGGACATGGCCTGGAAGGATCTATCTCCTTCCCTCCTTCCTTGATCACTCTCTGCTTCCTGCTGCCATGCCAATAGCTGTTTCTCCTCTGCCATGCTGCCATGCCTTGGAGCCAGCCAACTATAGACTGAAACCTCTACAAACTGTTAGCCAAAATTAACCTTTCCTACTTAGATCTGTGAGTGGAGGATGTTGTGACTCAGTGATGAGAGAGGGAACTAAAGCAACCAACTTGAAAAGAAGTCTGGGTTAGCCTGCTGGAGAGGGCATATGGCGAGGAGACCCTGAAGTATTCCAGAGCATGAATACAGAGGCCCCAGTGCTTCAGCCATCCCAGATGAGGGGCCAGACATGTGAGTGGCACCATCTTGGTCTCTCCAGCCCAAACATCAATCAGGAGAACAAGTGCAGCTCATTTCACATGGCAGACAGACTTACTGTCTCAGCTGAACCCTGCTCTGGCAATCCACAGAACCATGAGCAAATGAAAGGACTGGTTTGTAAAACCATTGAGATTCATGGTGATCTGTTAAACATACCCTGGCTGATATGGAGAAAATGGGTTGGAAAGGACATAAAAGTAGAACCAGAAATAACATTCAGAGGCCACTATAGCTGCCCAAAACACAAATGACAGGGAACAGTGGAAATGGAGATAAGTGGATAGATTTGAGATAAATTTTGGTGGTAAAATAGATAAGATTTATTGATAGATTTGACATTGGAGGTCAGGAAAAGATTTCTCATAAGTAGTTGGTTTGAGCAGTCAAATGTATGGTGATGCTGTTTATTAGAATAAGATTTAGGAATAGGATTAGCAAGCAGGAACAAAATCAAAATCCTTGATTTCTACATTTAGATTACTATATATTGTTACAAGGAGCTCTCTCTTTTAATCCTGCAGTTTTGGCCTTTTCTTTGTTATCTACCATGTTGACTTTTTATTTTTAGATTTGATTTAATTGTTAAATTTGGCAGTGCTAGGGACCAAATCCAGGGTGGACATTAGGCAAGTGCTCCACAACTGAGCTATAGCTCCTGCCCTATCATATTCTCTTTGAAATAAATAAGAAAGTTTTCCAGTTCCAAGCCATGGATGAACTAAAGATGACATTTGTGATTACCCAAGAAAAGTCCCAAATTAATGAGAGAAATTGCTGCCTATAGAACTAATTTACTTTGAATTCATATGGACTTTTAAGCATAAGCTTCCGACATAATGATACCAGAACACGAGAGCAGAAAGCTTTCAACAACAGAATCAGCACAACAGAGATATTAAGTGTTCCACATGTCTGTAGATCAGTTTGGACTTGGCAGCTCCTAGTTTGACTGAGCTAGTCACATCAACTCATATATTCAATGATGCAAGAAAACAGACTAAGATAAACAACTTTATTGAAAATTCACTAGAAGCCAGCACCATGTTGTAAGCATGCGTATAATCCCTGCTACATGGGAGGCTGAGGAAGGAGGATTTAAAGTTCAAGACCAGGGCCGGAGATTTAGCTCAATGGTTCTACCACCTGCCTTGCAAGCACAAGGTCCCAAGTTCAATCCCTGGTACCAAAAAAAAAAAAAAAGTTCAAGACCAGCCTGGGCAACTTTAGTTGCACTGTCTTAAAATACAGAAAATAAAAAGGGTTGCAGATGTCATTTAGTGGTAGAGTGCCCCAACATTCATCTCCAGTAACTGAAAAAAAAAATCCACTACAATGAAATCCCAAAACAATTGCATATATATTTCATTTATTTTATCTAACAAAAGTAGCAGACAGTACCATTCGTTACTTACCAACCATTCTCAAAGACCTTCTGGAGGAAGAAACATGCTGGGGAATTTCTAGGAAAGATTTTGTCTTCTGGTAAAAGAGGCTGGTGAATCAGAAGAGTCCCCTGATATACCTTTTCCTAATTGGAGCACAGTTGTGTTAGAACATGGTAGTTGGAGGTGGGGAAGCTATCTTACAACCATGTGGTGATAAGTATAAAATTAAAACCCCATCTCAGGAACAGTAGAATAGAAGAAGTAAAGGTCTTCTCTTTGATGACTTTGCTGAACTGCTACACTACAACCTGAAAATTCTTCACCCCAAACTTTTTTCACCCAAGAAGCTATAACTTTATTAATGATAGAAACAGTACATATTTCAAGCCAAGCTGCAGTCACTTTCTTGACACATAAAAAAAAAGTTCTCATTTTCAGCTGGTTAAATTGTTAATTGTATAATAGGACGTATGAGATCATTACTATTGTTCTTCTTAGGGCTTAGATTGCCTTTGCCCTGACTGACACAAGACTGACACATTTGGTCATGACAACACCAATTCATTCATTCATTTCTTTGTTTATTTAGAGACTGGTCCCCAGGCTGGCCTTGAATTCTTATGTTCAAGGAATCCTACTCCTGAGTAGCTGGGACTACAGTCACGTGCCATCATGCCCGCATCATCAATTCTATGTCTTTAAATTTCACACCCGATTTATCAACTTCCTCATCAGTCTTCTTTTGCACAATTGGAATCTGTGTAATTTCCCTATTTGGAGGGATACTGGGTATTGAACCCAGGGCCTTCTTATTCAGCTACATCCTCAGCCCTTTTTTATTTTCCATTTTGAGACAGTCTCCCTAAGGTGCCCAGGCTGCCCTTGAACTTGGTATCCTCTTTCTTAAGTCTTTAGAGTATCTGGGTTCCTAAATGTTTAAGACAACTTCACCTTGAACTTTGCCTTTTTTTTTTTTTTTTTTTGGTACAGGGTATCAAACTCAGGACCTTGTGCTTGTGAGGCAGGTGGTGGCACCACTGAGCTAAAACCCCAGCCCTTTCACCTTGAACTTTGAATTCCTCAGCTCCTACTAACTCCTACCCTACCTATGCTTAATGATAAAAATCCTTGATCTTGGCATTTCTCAAAACTATATAGGAATCTGAAGGTGGGCTCTTATAGACATCTGGGTTTATGAGCATAAAGAGGAAAGTGGATATTCCTATATTTTGGGATAGTGACTCTAGTAACATCTATAACCTGCCAAAGGCCCAGTTTGGAAGTAGTCTTCCATGCCTTCTTTTTATTCCAACTTTCTTTTGCTTTATTAACATTCTTCATAGATTTAAGCTGCTGCTGCCCACTGGGTTCCTTATGTGGTTGCCCATGTGGAATCTTGATCTTTGAGCTCTGACACTGATTCATCACTGTCAGATTTAGTTCCACACCTGTGCAGGGAACACAAATCAAGATGGTGGCAGAAAGAGCCCAAACTTCCTATTTCATGAGAAAAGTAGAAGTGTACTCCTTAAGATGGTACTTCTCCACCTTGTCCAGTCATGACACACATAGAAAATGATACTGGTTGTAAATGTTCAGAGTGCTTACAGCCAGAGGCAACTGGCCTGAACTTTTGTTACCTCAAGCCCTGCCTAGTTGCCCCAGAGTCTGTGGGGATCAATAACTTGGCCATGCCTGCAAACTACTTATGGCACACAAGTGGTGGTAGTAAATTAGTTGGGAAGTTCTGCTTTAGCTATGAGGGTAGGAGTGTTCTAAACTTTACAGCAAAACACAACCTATCTGACACAATATATACTCTTCATCCTAGGAGGAGAGATGGATGACACTTGATCACACTTCTGGGAATAAAGTTCAGAAATTATGTCATATTCAAAAGATCCTGCTGAAGGTGTCTCAAGATATAACAGGAGACAGGCTGAGGATTTAGCTCAGTGGCACTGTACCTGCCTTGAAAGTGCAAGGTCTTGAGTTTGATCTCCAGTACTGCAAAAAAAAGGACGTAACAGGAGATAATTGAGGCTCCACCAAAAAGAGACTTTGCTTTTGCTTCTCCTTGTATTTCGCCCTTCATTCTTCTCCCTATGCATGAAAACCAGTTTTCTGTGCTTTTCTTATCAAATGGCAGAAAATTACTACCTCATCTTCCTACCCTCAGGATAGTGACCCAGGATCTGGATCCAGCTATCTGGATTCAAATCCTAGCTCCACCACTAACTAGCCATGTGCCCTGGACCAAGTTACTTAACTTTGTGTCTTAATTTCCTCATCTGTAAAACTGGTGATAATGTTCTATCAATAGTTCGTGGAAATAATTAAATCTTTTAGGCTATATAAAATAATTTAAAGCAATAAGCACTATACAAGTGGGTATTATTATCTATTATTACTAGGCAAAAAACAAAACAAAACTGATCAGTTGAGTTTGGGCCAATAGTCCATCCTGGCCTAATCTCCCACTCATACTTTACATATAATCATGTACTACTCTTTCACAGCACTAATCTCAATTGTAATTTAATATCTAATTGAGAGCTAGGCATGGTGGCACACAGCTGTGTGAACTGTGGGAGGCCGAGGCAGGTGGGTCACAACTTAAAGCCCAGTTTTGAGACCAGGGATGTAGCTCAGTCGTGCAGTGCCTGCCTGGCAAGCACAAGGCCCTGAGTTCAATTCCTGGTACCCCCCCCAAAAAAGCCCAGTCTTAGCAACCCATTGACACCCATATCCAAATTAAAAGAAAAAAAGAGAGAGGAATAAGAAGAGAGGCTGGGAATGTAGCTCAGTGCAAAACTCCTAAGTTCAATCCCCAGTATCACCAAAAACAATTTTTTGACTGAGGACTAGACTCCAGGACTGCTATGGTTTAAATCTTAAACATCCCTCAAAAGTCTAGTGTTCAGAAGTAGGGATTTTGTAAGGTAATTGTATTATGGGAGTGCTATACCCATCAGTTCATAGATGATAAGTTCGTAGCTGACTGTGTTGTTCAAAAGTAAAGCCTGGGCTGGGGATTCAGCTCAGTGGTTCCGCTGCGTGCTCCGCAAGTGCAAGTACCCAAGTTCGATCACTGGTGCCAAAAAAAATGTAAGGCCTGATCAGAAGAGGCCACTCACTGGGGGTGTGACCTGGAAGGGTGTGCTCTTGAACCTAGCTCTTCCCTTTTCTCTCTCTGCTTCCTGGCTACCATGTGGTGAATGACTTTCCTCCACCATGCTGTTTCTGCTTTGGAGCCAGCTGGTCATGGACTAAATCTACTGAGACTGTGAGCCAAAATAAGCCTTTTCTCTTTTAAGTTTCCAGACTCAGGTATTTTGTCCCAACGATAGGAAAGTGACCAATACAAAGATCATCTGCCACTGCTCACCATTCTATCCTTTGTGACTAGACCAGTGGTCGGAATCTCCATGAAGTACAATCTTAGAGTACATCATTTTCACTGTATTTGATATGAAACATGGTAGCTTAATGCTGATCAAGTCCCAATAAACATGTTTTGGTGACTGAACTAATGATCCAAGTTATTATGGCCGGCAGTGCAGCTGTATGGCTGCTGAGGTCCACTTTCATAGATGAGGATGCTGTGCCTCAGTAGAAACCTCAAAATACATCCACCATTGGCCAGGAAAGGAAATACAAAGTCAAACAAGTATCAGGCAGACATAATCAATCACCTCCATTTACCTTAGTTTTTGTTTATTTCTGTGCAGTGTTGGAAATTGAACCTAGGACTTCACACTAAGCATGTACTCTACCATTGAACAACTCTCCCAACCCTTCCTTAGTTTGTTAGCATCAAACATTGTTAGGTATCAACATACTTAGGAAGGAAACCCAGACATGAAAGTTGGTGGCCCCTTCTCCCATCTTTGTGACTCAGTTGTAACCAATGACATGTGTTATGGCTCATATCTAGATGTCTTCCCCAAAGCCTCATGAGCTCATAAGTGGGGCTTTTTGGAGCTGGCTGGATCTAGGGTATGTGATACTGGGATTAAGTTAGTCCACTGAGTGGTTTAGCATAGATTTGGGTATGGATAATAGGAAGCCCCACTCTGGGTGCAGGTGGCACCACACAAAAAGCTGGCAGCCTGGATAGGATAAAAGGAAAAGGGAGACTTGCTGCCTACTGCCTGTTCTGCCATGGACTGTTTTTCTCTGTGATGCCCCTCATGCTACCCTGCCTTGGAGCCAGTCAACTATGGACTGAAACTTCTACCAACTGTGAGCTGAAATAAACCTTTCCTCCTTTAACTTTGGGTGTCAGGTATTGTGTCTCAGCAATGAGAAAAGTAACTAAGACAACATGTAAGGAGAAATATGTTTAAAGGATATCTGAGAATAATTTGTTCCTCAATTAACGTAAATACAGTGGGAAGGCCTTCATCCATTTCCTGCCTATGTATGAAGCCAAAGCAAAAGGCAAAACTAAGGGTTGCATAGTAGAACAGTAGATAAGCCCAGATTTCTTTTAATATGTAACTTATTACATGTCTTTATTGTTTAAGCCACTCTAGACAAGTATACTCTTTCTTGCAGCCAAACACACACAAACTAATGAACATGGTCCCCTTAATGAAAGGGAACGGGGTCCCAGAAATGGAAGTCAGTGCAGGAGATGAATCAGAAAATAAGTAGCTTAAAATTAGGAACAGAGAAGGATGCCCACTATCACATCTCCTGTTCTACAACATACTGGATATATTTGCCGGATGATAAGATAGAAAAAGAATCAAAAGAATCATGACACTAAAAGTACATACTATTGGGCCAGGGATTTAGTTCAGTGGTTCTGCTCCACTGCCTGCTTCACAAGCACAAGGACCCAAGTTTGATCCCCAGTACCAAAAACAAAACAAAACCCAAACTATAAAGTAAAAAAGTCAATAAATTGGACTTATTCACCAAAATTAAAAATATTTTCTCTGCAAAGACCTGATTTGAAGGATGAAAGTTAAGATACAGACTAGGGTAGGATACTTGATAATCACATATCTGACACAGAACTCATATCTAGAATGCATAAAGAATTCTCAAAACAGTGTAAAAATACTATTAGAAGGGCTAGCTCAGTAGTGAAGTGCTTACCTAACCTGCCCCAAGGGTTCAATCCCTAATAACGTAAAACAAAAGCCAAGCCAAAAACCCAACAACAATCAAACAAATACTATTAGAAAATAGGCAAAAGACATGAAGAAGCATTTCACTAAAGAGCATATAGATGATCTAGGTGAGATCTGGAATGACCTGCAAAGGCTCAAATGTTAAAGACTTAGTGCCCAGCTTGGCACCATTGGGAGACAGTGGAAGCCTTTAATGGTGGGGCCTAGTGGGAGGTTTTCCTACTGGGAGTGAAGGAGGCATCCTTCACAGGGGCTAATGGGACCTTATCCTCTCCCTCTCTCTCTTTTGCATCCCACCCATGGTTTTGCCATGAGTTCACAACATGATGTACTGCTTCACCACAATCCCTAAAGCAATGAGGTCAACCAACTATGGACTGAAACCTCCAAAACTGTGAGCCAAAAAATGCTTCCAGGGCCGGAGATGTAGCTCAGTGGTGCCACACCTGCCTGGCAAGCACACACACAGTCCTGAGTGTGATCCCTGGAACCAAAAAATAAAAAAAAAATGCTTCCTCTTTTCACATTGATTGTCTTAGGTATTTTGTTACAGTGAAGGAAAGCTGACTAATATAACAGGAATGTTAAGTAAACATTCGACCCAGGTGTAGGGGTGCATGCCTGTAATCCCAACACTTGGGAGGCTGAAGCAGGAGGATCACTGTGAGTTCAAGGCCAGCCAGTCTGACCTGCACAATGAGACTCTGTCTCAAAAAATAATGTAAACATATCAAAAGATGTTCAACATCATTAGCCATTAAGGAAATGCAAATGAAGACCAAAATGAGATACCACTAATACTTATCAAAATGACTGAAATAAAAAATAGTGACAATGCTAAATTCTGGCAAAGATGCAGAAAGACTAGATCTCTCATACCTCAATGATGGGGATTAAGTGGTATGACTATTCTGGAAAACAGTTTAGCAATTTCTTTTTTTTTTGTACCTGGGATTGAACACTGGTCCTTGTGCTTTTGAGGCAGGTGGTGGAACCACTGAGCTAAATCTCTGGCCCAGCAATTTCTTTATGACACTAAATACACAAATACCAAATGACCCAGTGTGTTAGTCAACTTTCCTTCACTATAACAAATATCTGAGATAATCAACTTTTTAAAAAGTTTATTTTGACTCAGTTTTAGAGGTTTCAGTCCCATAATCAATTGGCTTTGCTTTGGGTTTGTGGCAAGGTAGCACATCAGTGTGAGAGTATGTGGTAGAGTAAAACTGCTCACGTCACAGGAAGCAGAGAGAAAGAGACAACAGTCCCCCAGTCCCTTTGGGGGTAGGCGCTCAATTCCACTAGGCTCACCCTCTTAGAGTTTCTACCACCTCCCAACAGTGCCAAGTTGGAGACCACACCTCTAACATATGGGCCTCTGGGGGATGCTCAAGATTCAAGGCATAACACCCAGCAACAGCCTTTTTGGGTACTTATCCCAGAGAAATGAAAACTTATGTTCGTATAAAAATATGTATACATGTATACAAATATTCATAGCAGATTTATATATAGTAACCAAAGAATATAAACATTCCAGATGATTTTCAACAGGTGAATGGCTGAGCAAGCTGTGGCATAGTCACATCATGCAATACTACTCAGCAATAAAAAGAATGAGCTATTGATAAAAACAACTTGAATGCGGGCTGGGGATTTAGCTCAGTGGTTTCGCTGCCTGCTGTGCAAGCACCAGGACCCAAGTTCAATCCCCAGTACCAAAAAAACCACAACAACTTGAATAGATCTTAAAGGTATTACACTAAGTGAAAAAATTCAGTTTCAAACTCAGACTGGTGGTACACATCTGTAGTCCCCGTACTCTAGGAAGTTAAGTCAGGAGGATCACACATTTGAGTTCAGCTTGGGCAACATAGTGATTTGTCAAGAAGACCCTGTCTCAAAATACAAAATAAAAAGGGCCAGGGATGTAGGATAGTGCAAAAGCCCTGGGTTCAATCCCCAGTACCAAAGAAAGGGAAGAAGGGGGAGGAGGGAATGAGGGAAAGCAAGAGGAGAGGCAGCCTCACAGGGCATCACATACTGTATGACTCCATTTATATGACATTATTGGAGTGACAATATTACAGAAATGGGAAACAGATTAGTGGTTTCCAGGATTTAGCAACAGTTTGGGTGCTATTTTACTGTAGCTGAATGAGGAAGATTCTTTGGGGGCAATGGTATAGTTCTGTACATATACGAGGTCTGATAAATACAATGAATTGTTTAAATGTTAAAGTTATAGGAAAAGATACATCATCATTAATACTCTTCAAAATACCCCCTGCTTCAAATACACACACTTCATTTTTCTTGCTACTTTCTTTGATTTTTATTTTTATTGCTGAGGACCAAACTGAGGACCTCATGCTTACTAGGCAAGTGCTCTACCACTGAGCTAAATCCCCAACGACTGTTCTTGCTACTTTCTGAAGCAGTTCTGGATGTCTTTTTAGTGATTATCTTTAGTTGTGCTGTCATGGCTGCTTCAACGTCCCGAATTAATTGAAAACATTTTTCTTTCATGCTTATATATTTGACTTTGGGGAAGAACCAGAAGTCACATGGTGCTAGATCCGGCGAATAAAGTGTGAGGATGAGGACACAATGTAAAGTTTTGTTTTTTGGGTTTTTTTTTTTTGGTACTGGGAATCGAATTCGGGACCTTGCACTTGTGAGGCAGGTGGCGGAACCACTGAGCTAAATCCCTGGCCCCTACAATGTAAAGTTTTTACAAGCCTGACTTTCCATTGGATGGCACTTGGCAGCAGCATTCACTATGTTTTAAAAATCATACTTCCTAAAGACATGCATGAAACAGGATTTCCACAACTGCTTCAGAAAGTGGCAAGAAGTATTTGAAGTGAGGGAGAGTATTTTGAGGAAGACTAATAGCAATGTGTCTTACTGTAACAAAGTTTTCAAAACTTAAGTTATATTCAAGTTTTAGTTTGATGGGCTGGGGATTTAGCTCAGTGGTTTGGCTGCCTGCTGCACAAGCACAAGGACCCGAGTTCCATCCCTGGTACCAAAAAAAAAAAAGATATAGTTTGATAATCCCGTGTGTGTGTGTGTGTGTGTGTGTGTGTGTGTGTGTGTGTTCAGTACTGGGGATTGAACCCAGGGCTTTGTGCTTGCTAAACAATCTCTCTACCACTGAGCTCATCTCCAGCTCTTTTTATTAGTTATTTTGAGAGAATGTCATGCCAAGTTCCCCAGACTGGTCTTGAACTTGGGATCCTTCTGCTTCGGGCTCCTAAGTAGCTGGAATTATAAGTGTGTACCTCCATGCCTGGCTTAGTTGTGTATCTTGATTGTGGTGGTGGTTACATGAAACTAAACATGTGATAATATAGCATGGAGCTATGCACACATCTTGTATAAATGACTTGGTACTGTGAAGATGTTAATTCTCTTCAAAGAGTGACCAGTTGATTTCTCAATTCAATTACATAAAAGCTGAAAACTTCAGTTGCTAAGATGGATTCTTTGTGATTTCATCTATCTTCTCATTCTAGGATCCTGGCTAAAGAAGAAGCCACTCTTTGGGGGCATGATGCTCTCAGGGCAGAGGGAAGACCCTCAAGGGGACTGGAGAAAACAATAAAGCATACATCATATTCAAGTTTCTGCTCCAATGTGGCATTGACCAAAGTAAGTCAACACGAGCTCAAAACCAGTGCAGCAGAAAAGTCTATACCACATATGGGAAAATACTATAAGCCTGGAAATGAAACAAGTAATTTTGAATGAACAATGCAACACGTCACACAGATTTACTATGATTCCACAGCAATATCCCAAATTTTTCATGAAGCCTAATAAACCAATTCTAAATGTTAACTAAAGAGCAAAGGGCTAAGAATACTTATGATTTTTATAAAGGAGAAAAACAAGTAAGTTGGGTGAGATGCCCAAGATCAGAAATCAAGATATGAAATAAAACCACCACGGATTGTCAGGCAATATGCTACTAGCAACAGGATAGACAATGGAACAAAAGAGGGGACCTAAAACAGAACCAGACATACATGAAGAACCATTATAGGATACTGCTAGAACTGCAGATGAGAGAAACAATGAAGTTCAGATGCAATGTGGATACGGTGGAGGATGAAATTGAAAAACTTTTGGGAGAAAATATGGGAGAATAGTTTTACATCTTTGGGGTCAAACAGGACTTCTCAAAACACATGGAATAGAACTGAAGATAAGACCAATGAGCAAAAGAGAAAACAAGAATGGTTACCAAACGTAAAAGAAGCACCACCACACTTGTAATCAGGGAAATACAAATTACAGCCATTGTAAGAAATCATTTCACACACAAAGAAAATGAGCTGGTGAAGATGTAGGGTATGAGGACTGCTGGTAGAGATAAAAATTGGGACAACCAGTTTCAAAAACAACTTGACATTACCTAATGAATTTGCCACACCATACCTTAGACCTAACAACTCTACTTCTAGATACATATTTTGCACCACTAGTTGTGACGGTGCATGCCTGTAATCCTAGTACTCTGACATGCTGAGGCAGAAGGGTTACACTTTCAAGGCCAGCCTAGACAATGTAGTGACTTAGCAAGACCCTGTCTCAAAATAAAAAATAAAAATAAAAAGGGGCTGGGAATGTAGCTCAGTGCAAAAGTCTGAGATTCAATCTTCAGTACAGCAAAAAACAAAAACAAATTCTTTTGGTTTTTTTTTTTGTTTTTTTTTTTTGGTACCGGAGATCGAACTCAGGTCCTTGCCCTTGCGCAGCAGGGCGGGGAAACCACTGAGCTAAATCCCGGCCCTAAATGCACGATGAGAATTTTTTTTTTTTTTTGGTACCGGGGATCAAACTCCAGACCTTGTGCTTTCGAGGCAGGCAGCGGAACCACTGAGCTAAATCCCCAGCCCTACAAAAACAAATTCTTGCACACATGTATTAGAAGAAATATTGGAGAAGCCAGGTATGGTGGCACATGACTGTAATTTCAACACTCTGGGAGACTGAGGCAGAAGAATGGCAAGTTTGAGCCTAGCCTGGGCAACTCAATGACTTAACAAGATTCTCTCTTAAAATAAAATGCGGGGGGTGGGGAGTGGGGGGGTGCTGGGGATGTAGTTCAGTGCAAAAGCCCTGAGTTCAATCCTCAGTACTGGGAAAAAATTAGTAATATTGAAAATTGTTCACAGCAACATTCTTTGCAACAGCAAAAACTGGAGGTAACCCATTGTCCAAAAATAGAGTGGATAACTAAATCATGGTATATTCTTTTTTTTTTTTTCATGGTATATTCTTACAATGAAAAACTATATGACAGTGAATATTGTGAATCTTAGAAACAATGCTGAGTGAAACATGCAAGTTGTATAGTAATGATGCAAAATTGTACCATTTGCAGAAAGTTCAAAAACAGGCAAAAAATAAACCACATAGTGTCTAGTGTTTAGGGATACATATATTTGTGATAGAATTATGAATTCAAACATTCCAGGTGGTGGTTTCCTCTGGAGGAGCAAGATATGGAGGGCACATGGAAGGCTTCTTACTTGAGTTGAAGCTGTAGCAAAGCTAGGTCTTGTGGAGTGGCAGGGATAGAAGCCAGAACAGGGTACTGAAGGTTAAATGTTGAAGCTAACACCATGAAAGATAGCTAGTGCGGTGAATTCATTAAATAAATGCTGCAAGAAGTAGGAACAGATTATATTATCACAAAGCAGGGGCTCTTATTTGCAGAGCACACTTCTTTCTCATGAAGCTGAAGAAGCAGGTGGTGGGGTGCATATATGAGGCTGGCTGTGATTGAGCTGGTCAGAGGAGCAAGAACAAAGCTGCTGGCTGGGAGCCTTCCTCATACAGAGGGTAATGTAGGAGACTCCTTTCATTGATTGCTCTAAACCGTGTGTCTACTTGGTGATGAGCAAGCAAGATCTCCAAGCTGATCAGCCACTGCCTGCCTTGGCTTTCAATGGGGCCCCCTGCCAGGAATTGTCATTAATCAAAGTCTGGGAACAAATGCAGACTAATCAGCTCCCAGAAGCACATGTCTTACAGGCTGGCTTGAGCTTTCTAGTTTTTTTTCTTTCCAACTGATTGCTCTGACAGCCAACAAATATAACTTAAAACCCCTTCTCATAGTGACTTGTTATGGTGATATTTTAAAAGCCTCTCAGGGAAATGGAGCATTCTACATCTTTGGAAGTTTATTCAAGGGACCATATGAGACAAATTTCTTTATCTGAAAAGCAGAAAAAAGAAACAATCATATTGAAAAGTCATATGTACATACCTTGCCTTTGGGGGTTCTCCTGGAGCTTGGTTGTGACCTGCTTGGAGAGGAACCTGGAGCTACTATTGGGCAGGAAAAGAAAATGTGTTCTATAGCTTCAGAAGGGGAGCCACAGAATCAGGAACACTCAGATGGCCAAAGAACACTCAAAAGGGAGTTTTCATACCTTGCTAAATACAGCTACAGCTACGTCTATGGGGATGGGGGTTATTCCCAAAGCAGTGGTGAAAATCATACACTAACCCTTCCCTCAAGGGGGCAGGAACTCTTGGGATTTCTCCTGCCAGATTTTCCCTGGAAGAGAGAGGGAAACAAGTATCATAAGGAAATGGAGGAGATCCTCATGTTTCTTTCCCGCTAGAAACCAGGCCTATTTCAGAGAGGATAAGAAAAATCAGATTCACTATATGCTTATCCCGAACCTCAGGTAAGACCAAAACTCCACTTTTGGTGTTCCACCTGCCTCAATCTCCACTTCTGTGGTTGGAGAACAGACATCTGTCCAAGCCTTTTCAAAATGTTTAAAGGGTGAAAATTTTTTCCTACACTGTGGGTTGTCTCTTCACACTGTTGGTGGTTTCTCTTGCTGTGCAGAACCCTTTTAATAAAAAGAGATCCCGCTTGTTGATTGTGGTAGTTCATGAGCAACTGAGGTTTTGTTCATAAAATCTTTTCCTACACCAATGTCTTCAAGAGTTCTACCTAACCTCTCTTCCAGCCAGTTCAGTGTTTCTGTGTTTTTTGTGGTTTTTTTGGTACTGGGGATCGAACTCGGGTCCTTGCGCTTGCAAGGCAGGCGGCAGAACCACTGAGCTAAATCCCCGGCCCTAGTGTTTCTGTTTTAATATATAGATCTTTAATCCATTTCAATTTTAGTTTGGTTCATGGAGGAAGATATAGGTCTAGTTTTAATCTTTGGCAAGTGGAAAATTTTTCTGGCACCATTTATTAAAGAGGCTATCTTTCCTCCAGTGAGGATGTTTGGCTCTTTTGTCAAAGATGAGGTGGCTGAGTGTGTCTGGAATTGTTTTGAGAATTTTTTTGGGGGGGGGTACTGGGGATCGAACTTGGGTCCTTATGCTTTCAAGATAGGCGGTGTAACCACTGAGCTAAATCTGCAGCCCTGGGTCTGGAGTTGTTTCTGCATCTTCTAATCTGTTCCACTAATCCTCTAGTCTGTTTCTTTGCCAGTATCATGCTGTTTTTATCACAGTAGCTTTGTAGTATAGTTTCAAGTTTGGGATTGTGATACCCCCTGCTGTTCCTCAGACAAAGATCTACTACCTAGAATCTATAAAGAACTTTAAAAAATCAGACCTCCCAAATTTAATGACCCAATCCAAAATTGGACATCTGAAATGAACAGACATTTCTCAGACAAAGAAGTAGAAATAGCAAATAAACATATGAAAAAATGTTCATCATCTCTGGTCATTCGAGAGATGCAAATGAAAACAATGCTGAGATTCCACCTCACCCCAGAAAGAATGGCTGCTATCATGAAATGAAGCAATAACAAATGCTGGCAGGGCTGTGGGGAAAGAGGAACCTTACTCCACTGCTGGTGGGAGTGTAGACTGGTGCAACCACTGTGGAAATCAGTATGGAGATACCTCAAAGAACTAGGACTAGAAGTCCCATTTGACCCAGCTATTCCCCTGCTGGGTATCTTCCCCAAAGAATTAAAAGAATCATACCACAGCGATATATATGGACCCATGTTCATAGGAGCAGCACAATTTGTAATAGCTAAAGCTTGGAAACAGCCCAATTGCCCATCAACTGGAGACTGGATAAAGAAAATGTGATTTTTAAAAAATAAAATGGAGTACTGTAACTCAGCCTTAAAAAATGAGAAATTAGAGATATTTATAGCTAAATGGATGCACATTGAGGCAATACTCTTAAGTGAAATAAATAGGACACACATGTGTAAATACCAAATAGTTTCTCTAGTGTGAGAAAATGAAAGTGTAAATAAGGACTAAAAGGTATAACAGATAATGTGAAATAGGAAGAAAAGGTCCAAAGGGGTAGGGAAGTTGTGAAGAGTAGGGAAAAGGAAAGAAGGGAATGGAATTAATATGAAAAAATGGAAACAAAGTCTTTGTAAATAGGGAGGGATGGAGGAGTTGAAGGGAGGGGGAATGGGGAAAAAATAAGAACCAAGAGAGATTATGCAAAGGTGCAAATTTCCAATGATGAATGTCATTATATTGTATACCTAAAATGTACCAATAAAATTAATTTTTAAAAAATGTTTAAGGGGGGGTATAATTCATTCATATACTCATTCAATAATACTGCATTGAATGCTTATGAAAGAGTTAAAGACAAGCCATCTCAAAATATGCCAAACTGTCTTATTTAAAATATGCTATTTTGTCTTATTTCAAGACAAAATCATTTAAGGAACTGTAACTTTAGAGAGGGCCACTTGGCTTATCTTTTCCTATATGCAATGAGCCATGAAGATTTTCTTGGGAGGAATGTCCTCATATCTAGGCTGGGAAATAGTTTGGATCACCATTGTGGCTGTATTGACTCTGAATAAACAAACTCTTTGAAGTAACTCTTAGTTTCCACACTTTTGGGGGGGGGGGGACCTGGGATAGAACTCAGGAGCTTGTGCTTTCGAGGCAGGCGCGGTGCCGCTGAGCTGAATCCGCGGCCCTCCACTTTTATATCCCTTAGGCCCCATAGACATATCTTTTGGTAACATGACTAGAATTTACTACCCTAGTCTTATGTTTAGGGAGCTCTTCTAGGTATGGAAGAAGTAGTTGTGTATAAAAATAGACAAAAAGACTAAGACAATGATGTATAAGATGTGATAAGAATAATTTTGCAGGGTGCTTTTGCCTGCTCCGGATGGGAGGGACAGTTCTCACAACCAATTTACAATCTGTTTGCATTAAAGGCTTCCTTTCTCCCCTCCAACTACCTCAGCGAATCTGGATCATTCATCATTTTTGTTCCATTTGCACAGAGCAGCCTCAGTTAAGTGAACTAGAGTCGGAGGTTGGACGTTTCTTCTCCCAATTGCCCTCTTGTTCAAATAACCCCCCTTGGGAACCATTCGAGGAAAACGTAACTCCATCACAATTCCCCTACCCCACTTCTCAGAAGTCAACCTCAATCCAGAGAACTTCAGGCCTTGGGGGGGCGGGGGAGGTCCCCTCACACTCGGGATTCTGGCGTGTTCCGGCTGGCCGCTGCGAGGCGCTGCGGCTCCAGTTTCCGAGCCGCTTGCTGCGCGGGGGCTGTGGCGGGGGCGGGGGCGGGGGCGGGGGCGGGGAGGGGCGTTACGGGGCGGGGCCTGGGCTCGGCCACAGGTAACCGAGTGGCGCCTGGAGTGTGGCTGGGGGGAGCAAGCTCCTGGAGGCGGTGGCGCGGGGTGGCGCCCAGGCCCGGGGGCCGGCGAGCCAGCTGGAGCCCGTCGCCTCGTCTGCGCTCGCCCCCACCCTCTGGTCCGCGTCGAGCCCTGTGGCGCGGGCGACTGGTGCGGGAGAAAAGGTACGGTGCCGCCTCGCTGAGTCCCTTGGAGAGCCCCTACCTCCGAAGGTGGGCGCGCCCCACTCCCGGTGCCTCTGAGCCTGAGGACGGCGCCGTGGGTGGCAGGCGCGGCTCCTCGACGCCCCAAGGTCGCTGGCTGCCGGCGGTGGCGGTGGGGACCCAGACGGAGAGCGTCCACTGCGACCAGCGGCCTTCGGGAAAACCTGGGGGCGGGGTCTCCCCGGGGTGTCTCCTCGTCTTGCCTCAGTTGCCTCCCTAGGATGTGGAACTTTAGACCCGGCGTGTGTGTGTGTGTGTGTGTGTGTGTGTGTGTGTGTGTGTAGAACTCTCTCTTCTTTGCTCGTCCCCCTCTTTCCCTAGTGAGCTCCTGGAGTTTGAAGAAACTGGTGGTGGTGGTGGTGGGTCTCCAGGCGTCTCTCTTCGCCGCGGTCTTCGGGCTGAGAGGTCCTCGCTTGTCTCCTGGCGCTGCTCGCTGTCCCCGGTCTGCAGGCAGGGCTAGGTGACCTGGCTGGGCGCTGACGCGTGGGCAGCACGGATCTTGCACCCCACACCTTGGAGGATTGCGAAGGTGCGGGGGCTGCGGTGGTCGGGACCCCGCAGGACCCCAATTCTGTAAAGCCTACATGAGGGGCAACTCCTGCAGAGTGTGGTCTCGTTTGAGTTCAAGCATCAATTTACCTTGCCTTGGGGATTTAAGAGTGGCACTTTCCGGAGATGTGTGGGGAAGGAGGGAAAGTGAAGCATTATTTGTGATCCAAGAGGGACTTGAATTTTGGAAAGCTAGTCAAAAGTGTTTTCCCTGAGCCATAATGATGAGAAGATTCACTTGGTGGTGAGGAGATTCATTTTGGCCTGAGTGGGGAGTGTTGGGGGGAGATGGGTCACTAGTTTAGGGTCGTGAGATTGAGTCTAGATGCTGCCACTTGTTAGGTGTGTAGCTTTCAGAAACCCACTTTTTTAAACCTGGAAATATTGGTGTGGAAATTCAGTGAAATGATGCAAGTAAAATGCTTGGCATAGTGCTTTGAGTGTTAGACATCACTTTTGTGAACCTGTGGGATGATGAAAACCATTTATATTAAGGTAATATCTTTTAGGTCAATGTAAGTGGAAAGAACTTGGGAAATTAAGACAAACACACCTGTGTCCAAGGTGGTCCCACGATGTATGTACCCATTATTGTTCTTATCCTTAAAATAGCAATAGCAACCTTGTTCCTGCTTGTAGTGGGTGTGTCTCTACATGTTTAACTTCCTATGTCTCCCTAGTATGTGCTAATTTTTAAAAAATTAAAAAGAGCCGGGGACATTGCTCAGTGTGAAGGCCCTGGGTTCAATCCCCAGTACCATCAAAACTAAAGCTGAATGAAAATTTAAAAAAGATGATGAGAGGTGAAGAGGAACTAGAGACCAGAAAACAACTAATTGCACAGTTCAAGAAGTGAAAATTGATGTTGATTTTAAAATGCTAATTTTTGTTAATTCCTTGTTCATAGTGACATCAAAAATTAACCCTAGCCTCCCCATTAAGTCCATTAGCCTCTCCAAAGTAGCATATACTCCAAACCAAAGCAAACTGCTTGTGATACAACTCAGCGTAGTGATAAGGCTCACTTGCAACTCCCAGGGCCCTCTGTCCCATATAGAGGAGATTCTGGTCCTGTCTCTGATATATATACTTGGAGAACTATGATACTTACAGGTACAGGTTCCAGAAGAACGATCGAACATACACCTAAATACCCATCAGCTCCCTGGGTGATGAGCCTTCCATTTACTTCTACCCCATTCCTCAAGCAACCACTATTCTGGATCTTGTGTGGATTTAAATTTTTTCCCTTGCTTTTCACACATATTTTAAATAAAAAACTCTGAAGAAGTGATGTTCCCAAACAAGCATTTCCACTATAACTGGATGCATTCTGAAGTTAAAAGCAAGATATTGAAAGTAGGATATAAACACAAAAAACTTTAAAGTCTCATTGTGCAAGGATGGCCCAGTCCCTGTCTTCAAGGTTTTGCTCCAGTTTCCCCGGCACAGACTCCATAGGTGTGTTCTGTCTGTGTCAAGGAGGCTCTGTCTCTTCAAGCATAGCTTGGAGGCTCTAATTTTAAAAGCTTTGTTTGAATCCCTAAGAATTGGGAAAACAGTAATTTGTGTGTATGAGTTTTAGAAGAGTTTTTTAAACACACAAATTATCCAGAAGGTATTTATGAGATTTGAAGGATTAAGCTGACTGAAAGTGACCTCTAAAAATGGTTTTAACCCAAATTCTTCTTTTCTTCATTTTTGTGCTTGTGTTATATTCTTTGTTTTAAGCTATTTCTTCAGGATCACAAAACTCTGTTCAGTGATCTTGCACAACTCTTTGCCTTTATTTACTAGTGGATTCCTGTACAACACTGGGAGTCAGCCACTAACTCTTCTAGTAAAATAGGAATTTTTGACCCAGGATTCATTGGTGATCCTGTGAATTGGATCCTGATTGTTGGATCCTGTGAGCTACACAGGCTCTAAGAGCACCCTGAAACTAAATATTTGAGTGAATGCGCAAATGTGTATCTGAAGGGGAAGAAGTTCCATAGTTTTCATCAGGTTCTCATGGAGCCCTAACTTAAGAAAGATTAGTTGGCACTATAGAAGAGCATGGTTTACCGATCTCTGCCCATCCGTGACAGACTCCTTCACTTGGTCATGTTAGCCCCTTTTGGTTCTCTTTCCTCCTACCTGCTCTTGAGGTTCTTTCTGCTCAAACTTGGAATAAACCTGAGCAATTCTTTTTTGTCCTCAGAGCTTCTGGCCATTTGGTTGGATGCTGAAAACTCCAGGTACCGTTCCTCAAGGGCCAGAAATTGCAGGTGAACACTTTTGGAGTCCCCCATTGGGCAGAGGTGTAACCAGTCTGTGCAGTCAGCCTCAAAGCTGGCACATCTTTCCCCACCTTGATCAAGCTCTAGAAAAATATGGAGTAATAATCTGTGAGATACAGAGCCGTGGAAAACACATGAAAATGGTACTGATGACTAAAGTTGGCACTGGAGCTGTAGTTAAGTGGTAAGAACTTGCCTAAAATGTGCAAGGCTCTGAGTTTGATCCTTAGCACTGGAAAAAATTGCTTCAGTTGACTTTTGTTTGCAGTGCTCAAACAAACCAGGGCCTTTTGCAAGGTAAGAAAGCTACTGCTCTAGCCCCTTAGGGAGAACAAACTTAATTCTAAGATTGTCTTCTGGTTTATACAACATAAATATACAGTATATAAATAATACACAATACATTTGACACTGTTTAGAATTAAGTGATTTAGGGGAACAACAGTATTTATATTTTAGAAAAGATGTTAATATTTACTTAAAAGGGGCGGGGATTTAGCTCAGTGGTTCCGGGACCTGCCTTGCAAGCGCAAGTTCCCGAGTTCGATCCCTGGTACAAAAAAAAAAAAAAAAAATTTACGTAAAAATTGGGCTTTCCAGTTACTGAGACTGGTTTTTTACTTATCCAAAATGACAAAATTGGCAATTTGCAAGATTCCTCCCCTCCCTGCTTTGGTACAAGTGATTAAACCCAGGGGCTACATCCCCAGCCCTTTTAATTTTTCATTTAGAGACAGATTCTCACTAAGTTGCCCAGGTGGTACTCACACTTGTGATCCTCCTGTTTCACCCTCCCGGAGAGCTGGGATTTTAATAGTGCACCACCAGGCCTGGATTCAAGCTTTTCTTATATATATAATTCCTCAAAATTTGTATTAATCTTAGAAATTCTCTCAGAAATAATGCATAGTCTGTTAAGGTAGACTATCTTCTGGAACAAACATTTCAGAGTCGACGTGGCTTACCCATTGAAAGCTCATCACTAGCTCACACAAAGCCTTAATCATTTTAGGTTGACACTGTTCCTCATAGCTTTCCTTCATGTGACTTAGGGATCAATGTTTCTTTCTTTCTGTAATGCTACCATCTTAAACAAGTGGCCTCCAAAGTCACTATAATGGGGAAGAGACAACGGAAGAGGCATTCCACAATGACATATCACTTCTGTTCACATTCCATTAGCCAGAGCCATTTGCATGGCACTGCCTGAATTCTGGGAGGTTGGGAGTCTCCAAACTGTTTCTGAACATAATCATTTACTTTAGAAGAGAAAAAAACCTCGGTATATAAGTAACCATCTTTTATACAAATAAGCTAGTCTTTTTACTGGTCAGTTGAATGTAGTTGGCTTCATAAAATTTATTTCTGATTTTCCAAACAACCAAATAACCAAACACACACAAATGTTACGTCTTCATAGTGTAAGGTGTGGATGAGACCTTTGCACAGGAAATAATTGTATCGTAGTTGCTATGCAAGCAAATATAAGTGGTATTAAGCCATCTAGGTTAAAACATTTATTAGGGAATGAAGCATATTTAATTTATTCAGAGTCATCCAACCATGTAGAAAATTGTACATTTGAGAAAGATGGAGCAGAGGAAGATTAGCAAAGGACAAGAATATGCATGTCTTAATGGTTTCTTGAATGTTATTGTAAGAGTTTAAAGCAACTTCAAGCTGCTGGCAATAGGTTAGTGTGAAACTTTTTTCCCTTTCAAAACAAAAAGTCCTTGCTGTGGAATGTATTACATAATCACAAAATGTATGTGCCATTTTTACTTATTTGCTCTTATGAGAAACTAAACTTGTAAAATTTGGACCTGCTTAGCTTTTTCACTTGAAGTCAATATGTGGCTAGGAGGGCACCATCCTGGCTGTCTCCAGGATCTGACAGCTACAAATGGGACCCATAGAGGGATTAAAAGAAAATCATGTGAAAGATCCCAATATCCAGTTAGTCATGGAGAAACTTAAGTAATGTATATCAGCTATAGTACTGTTCCATTTATCCATTAATAATTAGGATTGAAATGGTCTACCAAAGAAAAAGGTCTAAATAATGATGATGATAATAATAATAATAATAGAGAGAGTCTTGACTATGTTGCCTAGGCTGACATTGAATTCCTGGGCTCAAGCCATCTTCCTACCTCAGCCTTCTGAGTAGCTGGGACTGTAGGCCTGTGACACTGTACCTTGCTTATTTACCATCTTTTAAGTCATAAACACAAATGGTTTGGGTCTAGATATCCCCCCAAAACCTCATGTGGTCATAGGTGGCTTTTTCAGAGGTGACTGAATCTAGAGTTCGTGATGCTCGTATTAAGGGCATCTGATTATTAAACCAGTACATTGATTGGTTTGACACCGCCCTAATCCCCGTAGTCTGGATAAGATAAAAGGGGCAGAAAGATGCTGTTAGGTTTCCTTGATTGCTTGCTTTTGCTGTCATCTGCTTGCCATGAACTGGTTCTCCTCTACAATGACCCCCTGAAGCCATCCTACCTTGGAGCCAGCTGATTATGGACTGAAACCTCTACAAACTGTGAGCCAAATAAACCTTTCCTCCCTTATGTTGTGGGTGTTTTGTCTCAGCAATGAGAAAGTAACTAAGGTATATGACTTAAAAGATGGTAAATACATATATATATATATATATATATATTTTTTTTTTTTTTTCCCCCTCCCCAGAACTGGAGATTGAACTCAGGGGTTTGCACACGCTAGGCAAACACTCTACCACTAAGCTACATCCACAGGCCTTAAGTCACAATTTTTAAAAAAGTTGTCATATTTCATGGTTCCTGTGTATGTGTAGGAGAGGAATAAGTAATACTTGATATATACATGGAAGTAAACTCAGGGAAAGAGTAACTCTCAAAAAGGGAGCTTATAACTCTGATTTATATGTCATCTTCAATATAAAACAATAAATTTCTAGAGAAACTACAACACAAAAGAAAAAGGCCTTAAGTCTTTAGAACTCGTAAACTGTTGGAAGGTGAATGTATGGAAACTAATGGTAGATAAAGGCTAGTTGGTCCAGTCTGATATATAGAGTCCTCTGGTGTCATTTCCAGGCCGGTAAGAATGTATGTAAAGTTAAATGTCCTTGTTAGTTGAGAGGGTGAGAAGGACACTTTTAAATTTATGTCGTACTTTTAGGCAGAGGAAGGGCAGACAACTTTGCTTGTATCTACTTCTCAGTTGCATTCAGCTTAAAATATTCTTATGTCAAGTTGCATATTCTGTTACCCTTCACTGGAATTAAAGATATGTTAGAGGGTATAGCTCCGTGGTAGAGTGCCTAACATTTGTGGAGCCCTGAGTTTGATCTCCAGCACTGGAAAAAAAATACAGTAGAATGTGCAAGGCCCTCATTCAATCTTCAGCAGGGCAAAGGAAAAAAAAATGCTGGAAGAAAGGTCAGCAAATAATAGCCATGGGGCAAATCCAGCATACTGCTTATTCTTGTAAATAAAGTTCTATGGAACACAGCTATGCCCATTCCTTTACCTACTGTCTACATCTGGTTTTACAGTACAGTGACAGAGTTGAGTAGTGAAATAGAGGGTTTTTTTTTTTTTTCGGTACCGGGGATTGAACTCGGGTCCTTGTGCTTGCGAGGCAGGTGGTGGAACCACTGAGCTAAATCCCCACCCCTGAGTAGTGAAATAGAGACCACATGGTCCACAAAACCTAAATATACTTCTAATCTATTCTTTTACAGGAAAAGGTTTGCTGAACCCTTTACTAGATGTGCAATTAGTATAATACTGAGAATAACTCTTGTCTTAGTTAGAACCTCCTTAATCTCTGTGGTTTACTGTTATTTCATGGGAATAATAAAACCTTCATGATATGATATGAAAATAAATAAAATGATTTTAATGTTAAATTAAATGATCTTGAGCAAGTTACTAAATTTGTCTTCCCATCAACTTTCTGTCCATTCTCCTATTAGTTTCCTTAGACCAATGCTTTTCAAACTTAGCATGCTTAAGAATTGTCTGGGGATTGCCAAATTCCCTTGCTAGATTCTGATTCAGTAGGTCTGAGAAAGTACACACTTAACAAGTACCCCAACTTCTAATGCAAGTAACCTGTGGTCCACACTTAAATTACTCAGGACTTGTGGCAACTTGTTTTTAGTGCCCTAAAAATAGTTTGTCTGGCAGCTCTGGATATGCTTCTTGTCTCAACCAGCACTGAAACTTTGTCTACTTGATAGGGGAACCAGAGGGAAATGCCCGGTGGCATTAATCGTTAACATTATCCTATAAATCAAATCACTTACTGCCTGAGCTCACCTACACAGACATCTGCTGCTTTCCTTCCAAATAGAAAAAACAACAGGAAAGTTGGCAGTGGGACTTCAGCAAATGTGACATATTTACAGTGGAACTCAGTACACCTCTTGATGCTAAGAGCGAACAATTTAAAGCTAAAATTAGCACTATTACCCTTGGTTAGCCAGGTTTAAAAAAAAAATCAAGGTAAAGGTTAATAGTAGAAGGAGTTATGATGAGAGGAAGAACCTAAGTCCTGGTGCTTTATAGGCACTTTAAGAATGGATGGTTGTTTAATTGTGAAGTCCTTAATCTCCAGAATGTTTTATCTGGGATTATGTGATATTGAATGGCTTGCTTACTGAAGCCTTTGTTTTCCTCCACATGTTCAAACACTTGAGGAAGAGCTGCAAAACCAGTAAGCAACAGTAGTGAAGCCCTGAAGGTTGGGTTTTTATGCAGTCTGGAAAAAAATCTGGACCACAATTTTTTTTAAATCTCAAAAATAAAAAATGAAACAATAAAAACCTGAAAAATCAAAAGACATGTTGCTTGAACCACTGTTGTAAAGCTGAGGGTCAGGGTTGGGCATATAGCTGAGTGGTAAAGCACTTGCCTAGAATGCACCAGGTCCTCTGTTTGCTTTCCAGCACCACAAAAAACAAAATGTGAGGATTAGATGCTTTAAATTACTTTGCATCTTTGCTACCATACTGAAATAAAATCTGGGTGTTTGGGTATAAATTAGGGTATTTTGTACTTTAAAATATAAATACTTTATCATCCAATGAAGGACTTGCAGTTAGATATCTTCCTTTTGGGAGAATATAGGGAAATTGATTTTTTAAAAATCCTTCTAATGGAGAATTAAAAGATCCCATATAGGATTATCAAAGGATTCTCAAATAAAGAACTCTCTTTGTCCCCACAATATTTAATATATAACTAGAATTACTAAAATTTGAGGCACATCTTCTTTCAAGGAGCCCATCATTGTTAGGAAGGGAGAAATATTTTTGAAAAATGTATTTTCAAACATTTTCTAAATAAACAACCATCCTCTATTGGTAGCTCTAAATCATTCCTCCTCCAAAATGTGTAATGGATCTAATCCATCTTTAGGTGACAGAACGTTTTTCCTTTCTATTACTAAATTCTGGAGAGAGGGCCATTTTGAAGAAAATGAGACTTCATTTTCTTATGTCTTTATAACTTGCGTCTTAAAATTTGATTATTATTTTGATATACCAGAATCTAGTTGTCTTGGTGTTTGGTGTATATACATCTTTTAAAATCCTGGACAAATTTATATTCTTCCTTAGTAAAGAATAAAAAAATAACAACACTGTACTTAGAATTTACTGGTTGTGTCAAAATGCATGTTTTTATGCATCTGAAAATAAGACATAAAATATTGTATCCATTTGTGTCCCAGGACTTCTGTGCAGTTTCTTATTACATCCTCTGTCCCTCAATCTTTTTGAAATTCCCTTAATGTCAGAGATATTTATTTTAAGAGTAAAAGAATAAATCTTAAAAGACATTTAGTGTATGCTCTGAATTACTAGCCAACCAAATTGGATGGAACTCAATATCCAAGTTACATAAGACATATTTCTTATTAGTATTAGTGAAAGATGTGTTAAAAATGAGAACATATTCCCCAAACAAAAAGCAGATAGAAGCCATGTGATACTTGATGAATTTTATATTAAAAAATAACATCAGAAGCTATTAGGGTATTTAAGTGAGAGAGAAAATGTTATGCTACAGTACTAAATCTAGAAGGAAAGACCAAGTATTGATTGTAAACCACTCAGATATCATAAATACACAGCAGAGCTGCCTGAGCCCTATAGAACAAAAGACAGTTATTAAGGCTGAGTATATTGTTGAGCTAGAATCAGGGAGGCAAACTGTCTTACTGTTTTCCATGAAGCCAGATTTCTCTACCTGAAAAATAATTTTTTTTCCTGAAAAATAATTTTAATAAGTTGTTTTTGAGACTTTTGACCTCCTGTATTTTTCACTTTTTCTCTGTGGTTAGCATTAAGGAATGCCTCTGAAAACCCTAGGCCTCCACATTCAAACCTAGCTGATTTATTTCCCTTGCAAATGGATAGTGAAGATGCCCTTTATGCCAAGTCTGTTTGATGAAAGGCTGGCAAGCTATAAAGAGAGGGGGGCAGGCCTGGCCACCAGCAAGGCCTGGGTTCTGATTTCATGTCTGACACCAGCCTTTGTGTTCTCTGCCAAGTACCTTTCCTACTTCTGTGGCTGAACTTTTCTTTTTTCATAGAAAGGTGACCACTGCCCCAGTGTTGAGACTAGTCTTCATTGATTGTTCCCTTTACTCCCATGGATTTAAATCACAGTAACATTGTTACTTTACAAATAATCAACATGCAAATACCCTTCTGACCACCATTCTCATGAGGAAGTAGAACTTGCCAGTCACTCCAAAAGCTCCTGCCTGTGTCCCATCCCAGTCATAACTCCCCCTCTGCCTCCAAAACTGACCATAGTCTTTGGCTTTCATGGTATTGTGGCTATATAAAAATGATGATGCATGCTGAAATCCTCATAAGCTACCTTAATACCAGTGGAAAATTGCTCTTGTTCTGGGACCTTTAAGTTTATTTTGTTTCACTTTTTTTTTTGGTGTGATGGGGTCTTACTGTATTGCTCAGGCTGGTCTTGAATGCCTGGGCCCAAGCAATCCTTGTGTCTCAGCCTCCTGAATAGCTGGGACTACAACTAATCACCACCATGCCTGGCTAAGAACCTTTACAGTTTATTACCAAAACATGAAAAGCTCACTTATTGCCTAAGTATATAGGGAAATGAAGAAATAGTAAAATTTAGTACACTGTCATTTACAACGTTAGCAACGTTAAGAATTAAACTTTGGAGCCAAGCATGGGTGTGCATGCTTTTAATCCCAGCACTCTGGGAGGCTGAATAGGAGATTACAAATTCAAATTCGGCCTGGGAAATTTAGTTGATTTAACAAAACCCTGTCACAAAATACAAAATAAAAAAGGGGCAAGGATATAACTCATGCAAAACCCCTAGATTCAGTCCCCAATACAACAAACAAAACCAGACATACACACATAGATAACTAAACTGCTTTAATTCTTTGTGAAAAGGTGGTTTGAACAGTGCTTGTCTTCTTTTTCTCACCATACAACATATGACATAGAGCAAGCATCTTTGGTATGCCTTGATGAATGTTCACACTTCTTTTGAAATTTAAATCAACTTCCAACATTTTATCCTTCATGCTCTCAGTTTTGTGAAGTGTCTCCAAGAGTTCCTTCGATGAGTTTTTGCTCATGTCATTTATCTCAACTGCTTTTCTCATTTATGTCAATAAATTCTCTTTATGAAATTCCTCTGAGTGCACATCTAGGGTATTTAAGTGGTGGCAGTGCCAACATCCCCATGATCAGCTATTTCCCCTGTAACTGTTCGCCTTCCATTCAAATTTTACTTCCAATGTTAACACTTTTCACTTCATTTCTGCACTTTCATCTTTGTTGGCCAGTTACTTCTTTTTCATTCATTTTCTTAAAATATTAAGTGAGTCTATCCCCAGAAGACTAGGAGGCAACACAGATACTGTGCATATTTACTTTGCTATCTGTTGAACTGGTTAACAGGTGAGGAGACCAATCGCAGACAGCTTTGAGAGGAGTGTTGTGATTGGTCAGTGATCATGATATACATCTATTAATTATGATGGCCTGAAGCTTGTACTTTATGCCATTTTTCAAAAGATAATATGGTGAGTGAAATTTGAACTGTGTTGTTAGGGAAATGGTGTAATTTAATCTGTGGAATTGAAATTGTGCATACTGGAACCAAGTAAAGTGAAGATGGCTTGTATGATTCCTTTTTGTGTGTGCAGTGCTGGGGGTGGAACCCAGGGCCTTGTCTATCCTTGGCCAGTGCTCTAGCACTGAGCCACATCCCCCAGCCCTATCTGCATGATTCTAACCTGTATAGTAGTCACTTCCTTATTCAGGTATGCATCTTTAGACACTGGAGTTTAGTATTGATCTTTTTTTTTTTGTTATGTCTTTTTAAAAACAATCTGTATTAGTCCACTAGCCACAGAATGGAGGGTTGAATTGACAGAAATGCATTTTCTCATGGTTCTGGAGATTAGAAGTCCAAGATCAAGGTATCCGCAGGATTGGTTTCACCTGAGGCCCCTCTCCTTGAAGATGGCCACCCTCTTGCGGTATACTTAGATAGTCTTCCCTCTGTTTAGTGCATATTGGGTATCTTTGTATGTTCTAAGGTTGCCAGTCAAACTAGATGAGGGCCCACTCTAATGGCCTCATTTTAACTTTTTTTCCCCATGCTGGGGATAGAACCCTGGGCCTCACACATGCTAATCATGCTGTCTACTACTGAGCTACATCTCCAACTCCAACATTTAAAAACCTTCCGCACTCCTCCCTTCTCCTCCTTCTCCCCTCACCTCACCCTTTTCCTTCTCCTTTTATGGTACTAGGGATTGAACCCAGGGCCTTTGTACTGAAAATCCAGTCCTTTTTTTATTTTTTATTTTGAGACAGAGTTTAGCTAAGTTGCTCAAGCTGGACTGAAACTTGCATTCCTCCTGCCTCAGCCTCTCATAGTGTTGGGATTACAGATGTGCACTGCCAAACCTGACCAAGATTTAAAACACTTTATTTTTAACAGCCCTCATTCACTAGTAGCAACTTAGAATAATTTGTTAAATGAAGATGTTTTGAGTTCATTTATAAAATTTGAATCATTATTAAAAGATCCTGAGAGTATAAGCACTTGTATACTGTACTTAGTTTAAATTTTAATGGCTTCAGAAGCAAGGGCAGTATTCAATCCAGACTTGTGAATAGAGCATTCAAAGTGATGTTGTTGAATCTTTATACCTCTGCAAATTTGTCCAATAAATCAAGTAGTTGTTATACTGTTTCATATATAGTATGGCCATATCTTTTAAATGTTGCTAAATGAATATATTTATCTTCTGCTTTACTCCACAGATACATTAGAGCCACTGCTAGTTTTAAAAATGAAGCTAAGGGGGTTTGCAGTGTTTGTGTCCTTTTGGGATCAGGCTGTTTTGCAGAGTTAAGGTTATGGAAATGTGTAGCAGAGATGGATGAATAATAATTTGTTTTAGACATGTAATATAAGCTCCTTGTTGGCCTCTGTCTGCCTTTGAAACAAAGATGTCTCTGTGCTTCAAGGTAGAGAACTGAAGTGAAGTGACTCTTCCTGGTAAATGCTAAAGAGCACAACAGCCCTAACCTGTGTAGGAGGTAGAATCACAGTGACCAATTATGATAACTAGATTGCTTATGAAATACTAGTATCCTAAGTATTGATCTGACTGGGCTTCATATGTCTGTATTCTGCCTTTCATATTTAATATATAGCATTTCTTTTTTTTTTTGGTACTGGGGATCGAACTTGCACTTGTAAGGCAGGCGCTGGAATCACTGAGCTAAATCCCCAGCCCAGCATTTCATTTTAAAGACAGAACAAGGTCTGTTGGGAAAGACAATGAAAGATTGTTTTTAGGCAATTCCTGTAACAGATTTTTCTTTTTAAACAGATCTCTTAAGTTATTAGAGCCATTTATTTATTTTTAGTGCTAGCAAACGCTCTACCATTAGCTATATCGCAACCTAAAATATAATTTTTAATAACTAAAATATTTTACATGGGATTGCCATAATTATACTGGTTTTCTCTTATTGGACATTTAGGAAACATGTAGAATATAATTTTTAAAAATAGAATGAAACTATATGCATAAATGTTTTGTACTCTAGTTAATTTCTTAAAATGAATTATTAGAAATTAAATTATTGGGTGAAAGATATGGGCATATTTTTAAGGTTCATTTCATACTTTCCAAATAATTATACCTTAACACAGTATTTCATCAAATTGGAGATCTTATGAGTTTTTCAAAGAATATATAGAAACTATTATTTAATATAATAATCTTATTTTACAAAAATGTAGAACTCATTTTTGATAAATCTTTACCATTGAAAGAGCTCATCCTAATCAATCTATCTCTGTAAGACAATCTTTTGTTGAGTTCATTTTTGCAAACAAAAATATGATAATGCATATCTGTGTACTAGAAATATGAATCAAGCTCTCTAATTTATCAGTTAGGCATAAAACCACAGCCCTTCAGTAGTAGAGTCTTGCCTTTAATAAGGTCTAGAATAACAGAATAAATACTTCTTTATGAACTGTAGCTGGGGAGGACTGTTATTAGTGCTGGAAATTAAAAAACTATCACTGTTCTTTAATAAGATAATTTTATCATTAGTGGTGATATTTTATCAGGTAGTCTAAATTCGTACTTCCACTGGTAGGAACTTAACTTCATTTTAACCTGATCAAATGTCCAATTTTAGAATAACAGGTGGCTAGAGCTTGCTCACTGATTAGTAATATTTTTTTCCTCTAAGATACAGAAAACATTTCCTTAGTTCCTTGCAACTTGATCCTCCATGCCCCTTCACAGAAAACTCAAGGCAGCAAGAGTACCTTATCTACAAGCACTTACATCTGTCAGGCTTTTGTTTGAAAGCCAGAGTAGGAATGTCACATGATACATAGGAAAAGATCCTAAGATCTTTCCTATTCATTTGTGACCTGCAGTAGTTTGTCTTTTGTATTTTAATAACACCTTTCCAAAAACTTTCACCTAAACTACCTTGTAACTTTCTTAGGGGAAGACAGTATACATTTCTTTTGGGAAGATTTATTCTAGATTGTGAGTCTAATAGATCTGGAGGGGTTACTGACGGGACCCACTTTAGCTTTTCTACCAATTCTAGGCAAGTGCTCTACAACTGATCTACAATCCAGCCCTCACCTTAGCTTCTCAAGGCCGGGAAATTGGATGAGCTGAGAAGGGGAGTAGGAGATGTTGCCATATACAGCATGAAATTTCAATAATGTTGCCTTCCTGTGTACTGAAAGGAGGGAAAATGGAGGAAATAGATGAATTTTCAGATAATTGTAGTGAAACCTAAAGTAAAAAGATTCAACCTGATAAGACAGGAGAGAAATTTCACTTTCTGAATTTATCCTGAAAAGTCCAGCCCATTCAGATTCTCTTCAGAACATGTAGTGCATATAATTAATTATAGGTTATTTTGCATGTGCTTGAAATTATTTATTCATCAAATTTTTCCTGATGCTGAGGATTGAACCTAGTACCTCTCACATACTAGCCAAGCATTCACCACTGAGCTACATCCCCAGCCATAAATTATTTTTAAAATTTCTATCATTGCAAAGTGGTTAACAGCTAGATCTGGAGCTAGGTCAATTAGGAAAAAATCCTAGCTCCATTACATAAGTCAGGTGTTCAAGTTTCTTTCATTTTAAAATGGGTATAATAATAGTATCCACCCTTTTAGGTAGTTATGCCTAAAGTATTTAGCCAGCAAAATTAATGTATATTTTCTTTCTTTTTTTTTGGTACTGGGGATCAAACTTGGGACCTTGCGCTTGCGAGGCAGGCAGTGGAACTACTGAGCTAAATCCCTGGCCCTTAATGTATATTCTTTATAGAAAGGTAGATACAGAAATGAGCAGAAAAGAAAGTAAACAGCGCCAATTCTTCTACCTGTAGTTAACCCATATTACAATATTGGTACATTCCCTTCTCTGTTTTTTGATATACAAAATTGAGATCATACTCCTTGTTATTTTGTAACTTTTCTGCCTTCGTAATGTATCATGAGCATTTATCATACCATTCAGTTTTTAATGTCATGTGTAAAAGATAGAACCATCATGCTGAGTGGATATATTTCAGCTTATTAAGCTTGTTTCCAAATTGTTAAAGTTTCACGTAGTTCTAGTTTTTCACTCTTACATGTGATGCTTTTTGCACATTAATTTCACACTTCAGATTACAGTGGACCCTTAAGTTAATGACCAGCCTGACATATGAACATCTTGGGTTAATTAGGTTAATGGGAGATTCATCTGCCTCTTGCTATCTATAGCATGTACCCAAGTAAACATCCAGATATCAGCTGTATTGACTTACAGCCAACCTGAATTACAACCAGCCCTTGGGAACTGATTGTGTTCATGAATCAAGGGCCCACTGTACTTTTCTTGAAGAAAAATGGAATTGCTGAATCGACAAGTATTGTTTATATTTTTAAGGTTTTGGACACATATTGCCAAATTGTCCTCCAGAAAATTTTGCCACCAATGAGTAGGTGTTTATTGTTTTCCCTTCTTGTCAGTATTTTTTTTATTGGTATATTTTAGATATTCATAATGATAACATTCATCATAGGGAATTTTTACCTGTACATGATATATCTTGCTTCGTTTTTTCCCATTCCTCTCCCCTCCCTTCAACCTCTCTTCCCCTCCTTGTCTACAAAAATGTTAACACTTTTTCCCTTGTCCCTTCTTTCCTTCCCTCCCTCCACCCTCCTTTGTTCCCCTTTTCGTTTGAACATCTTCTTCCCATTTCCCAATATCTTTTATACATTTTGGTCCTTATTTATACTTTGGATTTCTCATACCAGAGAAACAATGCAGTATTTAAACATGTGTGTCCAATTTATTTCACTTAAGAGTATGGTCTCAAGGTGCATCCATTTAGCTAGAAATGTCTCAAGCTTATCCTTTATGGCAGAGTAATACTCTATTGTATAAATAAAACCACATTTTCTTTATCTATTCATTAGTCGATGGACATTTGTGCTGCTATAAACAAGGGTGTGCATATATCACTGTGGTATGATGCTTTTAATTCTTTTGGGAAGATACCAAGAAGTGGAATAGCTAGGTCGAATGGAACCTCTAGTTTTAGTTTTTTGAGGAATCTCAATTCTGATTTCTACAGTGGTTGCACCAGTCTACACTCCTACCAAAAGTGGAGAAGGGTTCTTTTTCCCCACAGCCCCAGGAGCATTTGTTATTGGTTGATTTTTGTTGTTGTTACGGGGATCAAACTCGGGACCTTGTGCTTACAAGGCAGGTGGCAGAGTTGATTTCTTTTTTTTTTTAATTTTAAATGTATAACTTTATTATCAAACACACACATATACAAAAATTAAAATTATTCAAAGAAAAACAATGCAAGGGAAAAAAAACTAATAATATTCAAATATGGTAGAACTCAACCAAAGCAAAACTGAAAAGTACTTAAACATTTTTCCATATAATTTTTAAAAAATCTCAAGCATTAACAAGACATCAGAGGATGTGATTTGTTTTAGAAAGATTTTCAAAACTAATATTGAACAAATAGTGGTCTGGAAAAAAATTCTAATTAGCTAGTAGACTCCACATAGGCCAACTTTTTTAAAATTTATATTTCAATACAGTCATATGACACGTGCTGGAAATATAATCTGAGAAATATTAAGCAATTTCATCTGTGTGTATCCCAAAGTACCACACAGAGTGCCAGCTTCTAAGTGCAAACTGAAAAGGTATATGTCAATCATCTGTGATGGCCCCTTGATGTTATCCAAATATGCAGTTAAACACGAGATACATGAGGCTACCACTGGCATAGCAGCACACTGTTTTACAGTAAACTCTTTTATGTAAGGAGGATTATGCTCTAAAGGATGAAAAGCACAGCATGTTATGATAAGTACCTAAAACAGTAACACTCATTTATCACACTGTCGAGTACTGTGTACTATACAGAGTTGTATGTGCTTCTTCTGGAAACATACCCTTCTCTCCTTTGATCTCAGTGACTCTTCCTTCCCAACCCACTGATGAGCTCCAGCCTACTCTCTATCTGTATCTCTTCCTATAGTTTTAAACACAATCTATATATGGATTCTTTCCAGATTCCAGCTTGTAACTCTGACGTCTCCCCTTCCCCACCTGCCGTCCTTACCCCTTTGAGCCTTTTCTTTGTATTTCAAATTATCAATTATTTGTTTTAATCATTTTAATCCTTAATTATACTTTCAGTTTCTCACACTAGAGAAACTTCAGTATTTACACATGTGTGTCCTATTTATTTCACTTAAGAGGATGCCCTCAATATGCATCCATTTAGCTATAAATGTCTCTAGTTTCTCATTCTTTATGGCTGAGTAGTACTCCATTTTATAAAAAAAAAACCCACATCTTCTTTATCCAGTTTCCAGTTGATGGGCACTTGGGCTGTTTCTAAGCTTTAGCTATTACAAACTGTGCCGCTATAAACATGGGTACACATATATCACTGTGGTATGATTCTTTTAATTCTTTTGGGAAGATACCCAGCAGGAGAATAGCTGGTTTGAATGGGACCTCTAAGCCTAGTTCTTTGAGGTGTCTCCATACTGATTTCCACAGTGGTTGCATCAGTATGCATTCCCACCAACAATGGAGAAGGGTTCCTTTCTCCCCACACCCCCGCCAGCATTTGTTATTGGTTGATTTCATGATAGCAGGCATTCTTTCTGGGGTAAGGTGGAATCTCAGTGTTGTTTTCATTTGCATCTCTTGAATGACAAGTGATGTTGAACATTTTTTCATATATTTATTTTCTGCTTTTACTTCTTTCTCTGAGAAATATCTGTTCATTTCAGATGCCCATTTTTGAATTGGGTCTTTGAATTTGGGGGGTCTAATTTTTTTCAGTTCTTTATATATTCTAGATGGTAGTCCTTTGTCTAAGGTATAGCTGCTGAAAAGCATTTCCCACATTGTAGGTTGTCTCTTAGCTCTGTTGGTGGTTTCTCTTGCAGTGCAGAAGCTTTTTAATAAGATGAGACCCCAGTTGTTGATTCTTTGTCCTAGTTCCTGTGCTACTGAGGTTTTGTTCATAAAGTCTTCTCCTATGCCAATGTCTTCAAGAGTTCTACCTAACTTATCTTCCAGCAAGTTTAGTGTTTCTGTCTTAATATTTAGATCTTTAATACACTTCAATCTTAGTTTAGTGCATGGTGATAGGTATGGGTCTAGTTTTAACCTTTGGCAGGTTGAAATCCAGTTTTTCTGACACTATTTATTAAATAGACTATCTTTCCTCCAATGATGATGGTTGGCTCCTTTGTCAAAGATGAGGTGGCTGAGTATATCTGTAGTTGTTTCTGCATCTTCTAATCTATTCCACAGTTCCTCGAGTCTGTTCTTTGCCAGTACCATGCTGTTTTTATCACAGTGGCTTTGTAGTATAGTTTCAAGTTGGGGATTGTAATACTCCCAGCCATATCTCTGTTGCCTCGAATTTCTTTTGCTATTCTAGGTCTCTTCTGGTTCTAAATGAATTTTTGGATTGTTTTCTCTAGTTCTGTGAGATATATTGTTGGATTTTCAATCAGTGTTACATTAAACCTATATAGTAGTTTTGGAAGTATGGAAGATTTCTTGATAATAACCATTCTTTCCAGAGTGAGATGGAATCTCTTGAATAACCAGTGATGGTGAGCATTTTTTCAAATATTTATTTGCTGAGAAGTGTCTATTCATTTCAGGTGTCCATTTTTGGATTGGGTCTTTAAGTTTGGGGAGTCTGATTTTTTTTGAGTTCTTTATATATTTTAGATATTAGTCCTTTGTCTGGGGAACAGCTGGGAAAAATTATTTCTCACTCTGTGGGTTGTCTCTTCACTCCGTTGATAGTTTCTTTTGTTGTGCAAAAGCTTTGTAATAAGATGAGATTCCAGTTGTTGATTCTTTGTGATATTTTCTGTATGATTGGGGTTTTGTTCATAAAGTCTTGTAGTTGCGGATGACATGATACTCTACATAGAAGACCCCAAAAACTCCACCAAAAGGCTTCTAGATTTAATAACCAAATTCAGTAGCATAGCTGGATACAAAGTCAATACTCAAAGTAGACAAATAACAAACTCACTGAGAGAGAAATTGGGGAAACAACACCTTTCACAATAGCATCCAAAAAAATGAAATACCTAGGAATCAATCTAACATAGGAAGTAAAAGTCCTTTATATTGAAAACTACAGAACTCCAAAAAAAGAGATTGAAGAAGATATCAGAAAATGGAAAGATATCCCTTGTTCTTGGGTAGGAAGAACCAATATATTGAAAATGGCATACTTCCAAAATTGTTATACAGATTTAATGCAATACTGATCAAAATGCCAATAGCATATCTCACAGAATTAGAGGAAACAATCCTAAAATTCATTTGGAACCCAAAGAGACCTAGAATAGCAAAAGCAGTCTGGACAACAAAGGCAAGGCAGGGGCATCACAATCCCTGACTTGAAATTATGCTACAAAGTTACTGTGATAAAAACAGCATGGTACTGGAAAACAAACAAACAAACAAAAGACCTGAGGATCAATGGAACAGATTAGAAGGTGCAGAAACAACACCAAACACACTCAGCTACATTTTATATATATATATATATATATATATATATATATATATATATTTTTTTTTTTTTTTTCTTTTTTTTTTTGTACCGGGGATCGAACCCAGGTCCTTAGCTTGTGAGGCAGGAGGTGGAACCACTGAGCTAAATCTCCAGCCAGCCCAGCTACCTTATCTTTGACAAAGGAGCCAAACACCTTCACTGAAGAAAGATAGCCTTTTTAATAAATAATACTGGGAAAATGAGCTTTCCACATATGGAAGATTAAAACTAGACCCACATTTTTCACTGTGCACCAAACTAAAATCAAAATAGATCAAAGATCTAAATATTAAAACAGAAACACTAAATCTTCTGGAAGATAGAATAGGTAGAACTCTTGAAGAAATTGGTGTTGATTATTCTTCTTTTACAATTATCATTCTTGTTTTATTATTGTTTGATTTAAAGAAGGGGTTTTAGCTCTGGTATTTCTTTTTCTTCTCTGTGTGTGAAATGCTTGTGAATTTCTTGTATCCATTTTTTTCCAAATATCCACCTTAGTGTCAATTATGAACTTGTAAGATATATATATATAAAAGCTGTTGATTGACTTCATTAATTTTTTTCAAGTAAACTTTCAACAACTTTGTTAAACTAAGCTTGGTCAATTAAGCTTCATCCGTAAGCTTTCTAAGAGAAAATTTACAAATTAGGTGATATTTATAATATTACAAGGTATATTATTTATAAAAACAATAGGGACAATTTTTCCCACTGAACATACCAAGTACTTGCTAGTGAATTGATATAATTTTTGGAGTTAGCTTTATTGGTAGAATATGGCTCATTCATCCCCACTAGAAATTATGTGACCTATTTTGTGTGATACCTATGATATCTTGATGATCCCTTAACTATTTGCTGGACACTATTTCAGTATTTAGACACTTCAACTGCAGTGTTTATGTGCTATGTTTATCAATAACTCCTGTGTAGATAGATGAGAAGTCAAGATGAAACCCATAGATGGAAGGCCAGAGGGACCACAAAAGGTTCTAAAGCTGAGTTAATAGTGCTTAGTATCCTGATACATTCAGTGACTTGAAAGATGGAATTCTTCAAAAGACTGGAACAGTTGCAAAAAGTTTCTGCTTCACTGATTCTCTTTGAAGAGGACCACAAGGGCTGGCCTGTGTAGGGCTGATCATTGTCACTCAGCCTCCTGTTCATTCGGCCCCTGAAAGTGTCCAGTGTTGTTGCCTATGTTGGAGGAAGCATTATCTGTGCAGCATTGTGAGGCTTGAGCACGAGCATGTATTTTTGTAAGACTTGGAGCTGCAGTGAATTCCCTTGGAGTGCAGTTCAAAACTGTACCAGTACCTTTGAATATGTTTTAGAATTTAAAACTGCTGTTAAGCATTCCTGATCCACTGGCAGAGTTCCTAAAGCAATGAGGCTCCTGTTCCACCTTTATTTCCCAGGCTCCCTTGCGTACTGAAAGCTCCCTCCAGGTGTCCTAGTAAATGTTGCTGACAAGCAAGAAAGTATCCCCAAAACCATGAGGTGACCTACACCAAGCATGTATGGCTTTGGGTCTTACAGCTCACAGCTCACCGCACCCCCCCTTTTAAAAAAATAATTTGGCATCTCACTCTAAAGAGATTTCAGAAGTTCTGACCCAGGAAGCCTAAAAATGTCCATTTTATCTAATAGGAGATAATGAGGGTTTTTATCTTACCTCTCTGAATTATTTTGTTTTGTTTTTTTACTCAAAGGTTAATGAAATAGTCTGCATTACCTGCAATCATGTGTATGCATTTGTGCATGTGTTACTAGGGATTGAACCTAAGACCTTCACACCCAGCGATATCCCTAGTTCTTTTTATTTATTTTTTATTTTTTATTTTTCCCACTAAGTTTATTGGTACATTTTAGGTATAGAATACAGTTACATTCATCATTGGGATCCTGTACCATTACATGAGTATCTTGGTTCTTTTTTTTTCCCCATTCCCCTGCCCTCCCTTCACCCCCTCCACCCCTCCCTATTTGCAAAGACTTTGTTTCCATTTTTTTCCTTTTCTCATATTTTTTCTTTTCCCTTTTTTCCTTTCCCCTACCCCTCCTACTTCCCCTGCTCCTTTAGACCTTTTCCTATTACACAATATCAATTATACATTTTTAAAATTACAATATCAAGATCTAGGAGATATTACCACAGATTTTACAGAATTTAAAAGGATATAGAAAACATATTACAAAAATCTTTTTTGAAATAAATTTGACAACTTCTAAGAAGTACCTTGGAAGACAAATTAATGAAACTAACTCTGGAGGAAATAAGTTCTTTTTATTTTTTGAAAAAGGGTCTTGTTAAGTCTCTAAGTTGCCCAGTCTGGACTACAATTTGCAGTCCTCCTGTCTCAACCTCCCAGAGTGCTGGGATTACAGGCCTGGGCCAGAACATCTGGCTAGGCTTGGCTTTCCCTTTCCCTTTTCTTTTCCTTTCCCTTTCTTTTTTCCTTTTCCCTCCCTTCCCCTCCTCTTCCCACCTCTCCCCTCCCACCCTTCTCTCCCCTCCTCCTCTCTTCTCTTTTGTTTTCTCTCTCTCTCTCTTTCTCTGTCTCTCTTTTTTTTTCTTTTAGCATTGTGGCTCCAAAGAGGGCCTTTCCCATGTCAGGCAAGTGCTCTAACCCTAAGCTACACCCTAGTTTTGAAGTTTGCTCAGAATTAATTATTTTTTACTTTAATTTTTCCAAATGTCTGAACATAGTCTATAGGTTTTTCTAGCTACCCTACATAGTATTTCTTCAGTCATTTAATTTTTACTGATAATGGGATATATCATTTTGTAAAAAATTGTATTGGCAGACTTGTTTCCTTGCTATTCTTCTTTTAGCTCCTTTTCCCACTTTCATCCCCTCACTCCTCTATCCACCCATACCCAATTTATAGGCCTGCTTATTTCCTACCTCAAAAACAGCAGTTAAGGTCTGGCACTTGTCTTTCCTAATGAGACACTAGAGCTGTTTCTTGGCTTTTGGATTTTCTTTAGGAGAACTGTTGATTGCTTTTGTACCTCCCTGTACTTAGCCTGAAAGTAAATTGCAGAGAATGCACAGGGACCGCCTGTTTACAAAGTGTTCTATTTAAGTAAAATTCTTAATGTAAAAATATTGTTAACAGTTATAGTCTCATATAATAACCTCATCTTTGTCTTGAGCAGACTAGGGAGGTTGTGGATATAAGATGTTTCATCATAGATACTACTTTTTTTGCCACTATTTTAATTCACAACTTTGGCTCATACCTTGGCCACATTAGTTTTTTTTGCTGAGCTTTTCCTGCTTCCAGAGTCAAGTTCCTTTAATCTGGAAGTCCCACCAAGCAGCCAGTGGTTTAGTATGCTCCAGTGACCCTTAAAAGTGGGTCACTGTGCTGTTTGCCTGCCTGAAATTTCCTTCTTAGCCACTTCAGGCCTCTTCATGCTAGACCCCAGATGAATTTCTGAGTCTTATCAGTTGCTGCCCCTGGACCTAAACTTTACCTTGTTGATCTGAGTAGCCTGCCGTTTGTTGAGCAAACAGCACTTCTTTTCTTTCTTTCTTTCTTTCTTTCTTTCTTTCTTTCTTTCTTTCTTTCTTTCTTTCTTTCTTCCTTCCTTCCTTCCTTCCTTCCTTCCTTCCTTCCTTCCTTCCTTCCTTCCTTTCTTTCTTTCTTTATACCAGGGATCAAACTCAGGACCTTGTGCTTTCAAGGCAGGCAGCAGAACCACTGACCTAAATCCCTGATCCTTTTTTTTTTTGAGACAGGCTCTCTCTATGTAGCCCAGGCTGGCCTCAAACTTGTGGTGATCCTCCTGCCTCAGTCTCCCGAGTGCTGGGATTACTGGCATGCACCACTGCACCCAGCTAGCAGGCAGCACTTCTTACCACTCTTCTTGCTCCAGAGAAATTCAACCCACCTTGGAATCTGAGGTGGATACTCTCCTCCAGCATTCTTACCATGTCCTCCATTGGCAGGGTTCCTCCAGTCCTGTAACACCCAGGTCACTTATCTGGACTTAGTTGCACTTTTGCAACCCCTTTTGTCCTGCCTAAGGGTAGGAGCCAACTCATCTGTTCTACCTACCCTCAGAGACTCAAACTGGTTGGCCTACAGTCTATGCTTAAACTTTCATTCTATCTTTCATTGGTTGTTTTGTGTGTGTGTGTGTGGTCCTGGGGATTAAACCCAGGGCCTTTACAATGAGCTACTTCCCCAACTTCTTTTTATTTTTTAATTTTGTTTTATTTTTTGGTACCGAGGATCGAACTCGGGTCCTTGTGCTTTCGAGGCAGGTGGTGGAACCACTGAGGTAAATCCCCGGCCCTTTATTTTTTATTTTTGAGTTTAGTATTTTTTTTTTTTTGGTACTGAGGATCGAACTCGGGTCCTTGTGCTTGCACAGCTGGCAGTGAGACCACTAAGCTAAATTCCCAGCCCTATTTTTTATTTTTGAGACAGGGTCTTGTTATGTCACTAAATTGCCTGGGCTGGGCTTGAACTTGTGATCCTCCTGCCTAAGCTTCCCAGATGCTGGAATTACAGGCTTGCACCACCACACCTGGCTCTATCTTTATTCTTATCTTTCGAGGATTACCTAATTTTAAGTCCATCAGAAAATGTTGGTGTGCTAGAAGCAGAGTGTATATTAAACAAGTACGATAACATTATTTTGTATGGTAATGTAGCATGTTACCAATGATTTTTCTTTTTTATGTTATGAAAAAATAAAACATTTTCATAACCAAATAATAAGAGAATAACAATAGTTATTACACAGTTATCGTTATCTTCAGAGTACTTAATAAAGACATAATCCAAAAAGATTCTTAAAGAAACAGATAACACAAACTTTCTTTTTAATGAACTAAAATATAAATGAAACAAATAATAAAAATGAAAACAATACAATATAATATTAATAATATTATTATTAATATAATATAAACATTATAATATAATAATATTAATGAAAACAATAATATAAATGAAACAAATTAGCATGTCTATTGAAATATTTTAAAACAGCAGAGTATGTGATTTGGGGAAGTATTTGAATTTCTCCCTACTTCCTATTTATCTTCCATCTTGCTATTTATTTGTATATATACATATCTATATCTATCTATCTATAGAGAGATATAGATACATATAGTGTTCCTCATATAAGAGAAACCATATGATATTTGAGCTTGTGTGTCTGGCTCATTTCACTTAACATTATGTTCTAAAGTTCCATCCATTTGCCTATGAATGCCTTATCTGTTTTCCTTTTCTTTTTTTTTTTTTTTTGGTACCAGGGCTGGAACTCAGGTCCTTGTGCTTGCCTGTGCAGCAGGCAGGTGGAGAAACCACTGAGCTAAATACCCAGCCCTGCCTTATCTTTTTATGGCAGTGTAGTACTCCATTGTGTATAAATACTACATTTTACATATCCATTCATCTGTTGATTGGTTATATGGTGTTTCCATGATCTAGCTACTATAAATTGTGCTACTATAAGTATGGGTATGTGTATATCCCTGTAATATAATGATTTTAACTCTTTTGGGAAGATACATAAGAGGAGGATATCTGGATCATATGGAATTTCTACTTTTAGTTACCAATGGTTTTTCTAAACAGTTTCCAGGCACTGTCAGTCTAGTTAGTGATTAGACTCTGGCTTAAATGCTACACATAAAGGAGCCATGGGAGGGAATATTCATTTGTCAGATTTCTCTAACTAGCCCACTTTGTGATGCTGCATAATTCATTCAACTTCTTTTTATTCTTTGTTCTTCTTTTCTTATCTCTAAAACTTTCATTAGCTTGAGGTAGAGAAGAATGTTCAGATTGTACAGTGGTACCCTAATAAGTATCATCAGAGTTCATAAGGGTATTTTCATCTCTGGAATTTTTTTTTTTTTTTGGTTCCCGGGGATCAAACTCGGGACCTTGCGCTTTCAAGGCAGGCCTTGGAACCACTGAGCTAAATCCCTAGCCCTCAGGAATTTTAATATCAGTTACTTTTAGAATTTTTTGTGTTGTTTTTTAACCTGAAAGAATGCCTGGTACAGTGTTACACTGAATATCATCTAGATATAAAAGTAGTGTTAATTTCACTTAGTCTCAAAATTATTTGTTTCTACTCTGGCTCTTTTACAACTATAGGGAGAAGGTTTAACTTAACCTGTATTTTTTTTTTTTTTGGTACCGGGGATTGAACTTGGGACCTTGTGCTTGCGAGGCAGGCAGCAGAACCACTGAGCTAAATCCCTGGCCTTAACCTGTATTCTTGACCTGATCAGAATATTTGGACTTGGCATCAACATATAATGAGAAATTGGTCTGATTTATAAATCGTCAGAAAGCAGCAATTCCAAGGCTTTGTGTGTAAAACATGAATGGATGCATGGAAACATTATTTATTTAGTAAACAAACCCTGGGACCTCAAATCAAAAATCTGTACATTTCCTATTCATGAACATATGGCTTTTATTCCATGACTATTGTCAAATCAAGGGTTGTCATACTCTAAATTCTGTTTGTGAAGCTGGGAGCCAAAGCAAAAACAATCTAAAGCAGTGATGGCAAACCTTTTAGAGATGAGTGTCCAAACTGCAACCCAAAACCAACTTGTTTATTACAAAGTGCCAACACTGCAATTAATCTTGAATACTGAAGTTTAAGGGTTTTGTTTTGTTTTGTTTTTTAAGGCAAGGTCTCCCTTTATAGTTCAGGCTGGCCCTGAACTATGTAGCCCAGGCTGGCCTCAAACTGAGGCAATCCTCCTGCCTCAGCCTTGCATCCTTGCAATCCTCAGATGGGATTACAGGCATGTGCTACCACACCTGGCCTGAGGTTTAACTTTCGAAAAAACAGCTCATACATTAAAAGAAAAACAGAATAACAGAGCTTTCAATAATACAAACAGCCCGCTGCATCATGCATGCCATAGGTTTGCCACCACTGATCTAAAGCTTGCTTATTTCAAATGAATTTGTGTGGTATCCTTTGTACTGGCATGCATGTGATTGGGACATGCAGACTGGTGTCAGCCTAGTTTTTGGCCAGTTGCCAAAAATAAAGACATCAAGTGAAATAGGAAAACTAGACAACAAATCATAGCAGTTATTTTTGGTTTCTCACGTCACAGCTTTTTTAAGGGAAAGGATCCCTCCTATAGCCCCCGCTAGAAAAAGCCAGTCTGGCCCTAGATGCACTCTCGTTGACTGACTGTTCTTGTTATCTTTATATTTGTACATGTATGGATTTGTTTTTTGTACGATAGCTATCCTGATGTGGAAGTGTGCAGTCTAAGAGAGTGAAAGTTTACAGTTTTAAACAAATACAGACAATTGTCCTCCATAAAGGGTGTTCCCACGTGCCTGTTTACCAAAGTGAAAGTGAAACCCGCCTCTGAGTTTAGATGAAATCTCATGGAGTTGTCTGTGGAAGACAGATAAGCCTTAAATTTTACCCACCATCTTCTAGTCAAGGAGTTGATTTTTAGAATGGTTATGAACTGTTTTATACAGTGTAAAAATAATTTACAGATATTCTTAAGAAAGAACATTATCATAAGTACTTTAAATGAAATATAATTATGTTAAAGAATCTCAAGTAATGAATAATACTGTTCTTGATAAACTGTCATTTTTTGCAAATTACTATCTATATATGCATATCAAGTCCAATTAATGTGTATGTATTTTCATGTTTCACTTTTTTCACAGAAACTTCTTGTAAGCTGTTCCTGTTTGTACATATCCTTCATAATGGTCATTTAAAAGCTGTGTAATGTTGCACTTTGTCATTGAACCATAATTTGTTAATCTAGTTCTTAATATTGAATGTTTAATATACAATCATGTACTTAAACTTCATGTTCTTACACTTAAGGTCTATTGGTTTGTTCTAGTTATAAATAGTTCATTATAAAGAAATATTTTCCCATTTCCTCTGTTAATGAACTCTGTGAGCATATTTCCTTTCTGTCTTTTCTTTGTTTTTTTCCTGTCTTTTCTTTCTTTTTTTTTTTTTTGTACTGGGGATCGAATTTGGGACCTTGTGCTTGTGAGGCTTCCTGTCTTTTCTTTCTCTTTTTTTTTTTTTGGTACTGAGGATCGAACTCAGGACCTTGCGCTTTCGAGGCAGGCACTGGAACCACTGAGCTAAATCCCCGGCCCCTTCCTGTCTTTCTTAATATTGTATTTTTTATTTTACAATTTTTAATCACATTATGTATAGCATATATGTTTTTCATGTTTTAAACCCTTTAAAATTTTCATATTTCCTTATTTTAAAAAAGTGAAAGTTTTAAAAATTGTTATTATAATTCGAAATTGTTACTAAATATTGGAAAACAATCCCATTCATCTAAGATTCCATCACACAAAGGCAAACACCATTAACATTTTGGTTTATTACTTTCACATATTTTTTTTTTAATTTGAAATCCTACACCATCAGTAGTTCTTGATTTGGGTTGGTTGTTTGCCCTTTAAAAAATCTGGAAACACTCAAATTAAGAACTCTTATTTTAATGTATAGATTCATACTTTTTGCCCCCTAAAAAACATGATAAAGTAGGCATTTCTTTATAATTTGGATTCTCATGAGTATTCAAATCTGCTCATTGTTATTCATCAAATTATTTCTTCCCTTCCAAATTCATTTATTGAATTCCTAACCTCCTGTACCTCAGATTATGATCTTATCTGGAAATAGAATTTCTACAAAGGTAATCAGGTTAATATGAGATCACTAGGGTAGGCCTAGTATGACTAGTATCCTGGTTAGAGACATATATACATAGAGGAAAGACAATTTGGAGACTTAGAGATGTCCATTTGCAGTTAAGCAGATGTTTGCGTCACAGTCCTTAGAAGGAGCCAATCCTGCCCATACCTTCATTTTGGATTCCTAGCCTCCAGATTAGGGAGACAGTGAATTGCTATTGTTTTAGACACCCAGTTCATGGGTTTTGTTTATGGCAGCCCTTACAAACTAATACACTGAATAATGTAGACATTTGGATGAATACTTAGTGCCAGGTGTTGGAAATTCTAGAGCAAAAAAGTGAGGTTCTCTGTCTTTTTTTTTTTTGTGCCAAGGATTGAACTCAGGACCTTACGCTTGCATAAGTTCTCTGTCTTTAAGGTGCTTATATTGGTACATTCATATAGAACCCTGGGGTTTTGCTAAGATGGGTGACACAGGGTATCATGGAAGTCCAAGAAGATTTCGCAGGGGAAGAACCACTAGAGCCGAGTTTTAAATAACCAATGGGAACTTAATTAACTAGTTTTCTATTGCTGGAAACTAGGATATTTTCAACTATTGTAAACATCTTTCCTGTGTTTTTAGATTATTTCTTTATGTTAGACTCCAAGAGATAACACTACTGAGACAAGAATATGAATCCAGAAATATCCCTGTAAGCAGTGTGTTATAATTGGTCACCCTTATCTATAGGGGATATGTTCCAAGACTCCCAGTGGATACCTGAAACTGCAGATAGTACTGCAGTTTGATTTATAAGTTAGGCACAGTAAGAGATTAACAATAACTAATAACAAAATAGAACATTTATAACCATATTCTATGATAAAATTGCCAGTATTACTACAATTGTGCTTGGGGGTTATTATTAAGTAAAGTTAGGGCTACTTGAGCATAAGCATTCCGGCATTGTGACAGTCAGTTTGGTAACCTAGATGGGAACTGAGTGACTAACAGATGGGTAGCATAGATAGCATGGATATGTTGAGAAAAGGGATGATTCTTGTCCCAAGTGGAAAGGAACAGGATGCTATGAGATTTCATCATGTTACTCAGAATCTCATGCAAGTAAAACTTGTGAACTGTTTATTTCTGGAATTTTTCACTTAATATTTTTGGATCATGGTTGACTGAGGGTAACTAAAACTATGGAAAAGGAAACTGCATAGAAGGGGGTATTATTGTATTCTACCAAATAGAGGTTTCCTGGTTTTTCAAATCATCCTTTTATTGGATAGCAGTCTTCCTGATCTGTTTCCATTGTTCTGTTTCCACTATTACAAAAAGTGCTGTTTTGTGCATCTTTTGCATAAAACTTTTTTTCATTATTCAATTTTTATTTTTATTTATTTATTTATTTTGCTACTGGGGATCGAACTTGGGACCTTGCACTTGCAAGGCAGGCGCCGGAACCACTGAGCTAAATCTCTGGCCCTATTTTTATTTTTTTGCAGTAGTAGGAATTGAACCTTGGACCTTCACACTAGCTACACCCCTCAGCCATTTTTGTTTGTTTGTTTGTTTGTTTTGAGACAGGTCTTGCTAAGTTGCCCAGGCTGGGCTCAAACTTGCCATCCTCCTGCCTCAGCCTCTCAGTGCTTATAGACTTATTTTTTTTAGTGAAAGACACATAGAAGTAGAATTATAGTATAAAACAGGTCAAATCATTTTTCAGAAATGATTTATATTCCAAAATAATCAAGTGAAATTATTAACAAATTAACTTGATTTATTGTGGTCTTTTATTTCATATGGAGTGTGTTAAAATAGTTCAGCACTTCCCTCTTTTGTAACCTGAATTTTTCCTAGAAAGTAAAGTTTGGTTTGCATTCATTGGGATAGACCTCTTCCTCCCATCTGAAAGAAACTTCCTTTAAAGGTCATGGTACTGTTAAGGACTTGCCCACACCACTTGTTGTGCTGGTTTCTCACCAACAGATGTGTGCATGGACCTCCTTTTATATTGCCCTTGATCATCATCTATGTAAAATGTAACCAAAAAAATCAGCCATCCAAGTGAGCTATTTCTGTTCTATTCCAAGCTTCTTTCAAAATAACGCCCGTTATCATCACCAAATGCTAAATCCCACTATGTTGGCAGGATGTCTACTGTAACAGAGTAAAAAAGAATTGAAATTATGGTGACACACTGGGAAGAGGGACCTGATGGGAACAGGTTAGAAACAACAGGGTATTCTGTCCCTGTGAGAAGCATTTGCTTGTATTATTTTCTTCATCTTCAAGGGGAGTATGAGTGCATTTTACTGGCTAATGGGATAACAAGATTCAAGCACTATACTTTAACCTGGTTTTTTAAATCTAGTTTTGTAAAAAAAAAAAAAAATCCAGTTTTGTAAATTGACTTATCTGATAGAGTACCTTGAAAAATTAACTGATATTTAATGATATTCAATGTAATTTTTTTAAAAGATGCCCCATTGACCAACTACTTTTTTAAAAATTTACTTTTGAGATCAGAGGAAAAAAGCAAATTCATACATATTCATATTTTATTATATTTACTTATTTATTTTGCAGCACTGAGGATTGAACCCAGGGTCTTTCCCCTGAGCTACATCCCCATCGCTTTTTAAATTTTTTGAGAGTCTTGCTAAGTCAATAATGCCCAGGCTGAGCTTGAATTTGTCATTCTCCTGCCTCAGCCTCCCAGAATGCTGGAATTATAGGTGTGCACCACTATGACCAGTGAAATCATACGTATTTTTAAATATTGTGGAAGCACACAATATGATAGGGTAAATCTCCTGTTATCCTACTCTACAAAGATAACCAAACAATTTAGGACATACCTGTCCAAATTTATTACCTAGTATATTAGTTGCTTTTCTCATTGCTGAGACAAAATACCCAGCACCCAAAGTTAAAGGAAGGAAGGTTTATTTCAGCTTAAGTTTGTAAGGGTTTCAGTCCATGTTCGCTGGCTCCAAGGTAGGGTGGCACGGCAGAGAAGCATGGCAGAGGAGAAATAGTCCATGGTGTGGCAAGCAGAAGGCAGAGCAGCAAGCACCAGCAGCAGAAGCAGAAGCAGCAAGCCTCTCTTTTCCTTTTATCCCATCCAGGCTACAAATTTTTGGGTGGTGCCAACCATATCCAGGGTGAACCTTCCCATTAGCCACATGCAGAACTTTGCTAATTCCAATTACTGCACTAATTTAATACCACACACCCTTAATCCCATGCCCTCTCACACACCCTAGATCCAGTCAGTTCCAAAAAGCCTCACATATGAGTACATGAGGCTTTGAGGGGGACATCTAGATACAAGGTATAACACCTAGTATTTTAAAAAAATACAATGATGCTCAATCATATGAACAATAAATGAAATATAAAGTAAACAAAAATAAGATATTTTTCTACTATGAAGTCCTCAAAGATAAAATAAAAATGTGCAAAAAATTATGATTAGCATATACCCACGTGAATGTTGTTGAGACTATAAATTGGTATAATCTATGTGGAGGGCAATTTGTCAGTAATTATCAACATTTTATATACACATATCTCATGCATTTTCTTCTCACTTTAGAAAGATAGGAATCTCAATACCTGTCTAGGATGTCATTAGGATAGTAGTGGTGGTGATGGAGGTGGCACTGGTGGGATTATGGTGCTTAAAGCATTCATTGTCTGCTACTGTGTGATAAAATTCCATCCACATCTACCACAGTGCTGGGGGCAGTAAAGGTCATAGCAGTTCTCTTGATTCTTTCACAACATAGGCAGAAAGAATATTTCTGGGGAGGGAAAATTTTTGCCATTGCCTTGCCTTTCATAAGGCAGAAACTCCTAGCGTCCACCCAGCTGCTGCACACACAGTCAGAAGGCACTTCCTAGGAACTTCTCCCCTCCTCTGCTTCCAAGTCATAGACCAGCATTAACATTCTACCCTATGAAATATTCATAAAGCTCAATTGACCATAAAACACTTTGTAAACATAAGTGCTGTAAGTGACCCAAATTGTATCAGCAGCCTTTTGAGAAAAGGGGGAAGAAAGGAAAAGGAATTTAAGGGTATGCATCCAGTGAGCCAACCTTGCAATTTTCAAGCTTAATAAATGGGTCATGGATTTGCATTTTGTAATTTTAGAAATGACTAATGCTTCGACTTTTCTTGAGCATTGTAAGAGTAGCCTCATCTCAGTATAAATCTTTCTTTCTATATTACACAGATTATGTTGCTTTGTAAATCAATATTTTTATTCCATAGTCATTTTGTTTCCAGGTCTAAAAATCTGGAGACTGTTCTTAAGGCAGTCTTCTCACATCAGATGAAGTCATTGATGCCTAACTGGCTTCTGCCAGTAACCCCGTATATTCCCCCATCCCAGCCTGCAGGAAAGCCCCCTTGCCCACCTACACACAAGGACTGAAATTTTTCATTGTTAGAAATTCTTTCTAGCTTGTGGAGATGCTATTTCATCCAATCATCAGTCCTTTACTCTGCTGAGTAGAGCCCCTGAATAAATCTGCTCTTTGTATCCTTCATGGATTGAAGATGCTTATTCTTCTAGTGCCACCCAGCCTAAATTACTCCATTCTTGTAGGACAGGATTCCTCTATGTAAAACAGTACATGGACCATCTATTCTCTCCTGTTCCCATCCCCTTGTTCATAATACTGTATTTAGTGAACCCTAAAATTGTTAAGTCTATTTGTTTTTGGCACCCAAATTATACGAATGTCTCATGAAATTATAAACAAACTTAAATGCCAGTGTAGTTGCTTTTTGAGCCTAAGTACAAGATGGAACATCTATTTCTCTGGAACCATACCTTTTTTTTTTTTTTTTAATTTGAGCTCATTTTTTTCTGACCCACACCTCCTTTGGGATTCTGATTCTGTCCCATGGGTATCACCGAAGTATATATCTCTTCCTGCATGGTGTCCTTGGATAATATGAAAAGCCTGCCTGCCAGTTGCTGATGTGTTTACCTAGGCTCAGGGCTCTGAAGAGGGTAACAAATCCCTCATAAGGAGTTTTGCCAAATGCTGCTGGCAACCTTTGGATTCAAGGCTTCTTGCAGAAGGGAAAAGAACAAAACCCAAGGCCTGGCTGCCAGACAATTTGGAAAATCAGAGGAGCGCATTGGTTTGGGCATTGACATGTAAATATCAGAGCAGCTTGAAGCTGTTCCCCAGCAGGCCCTCCCGCCATCCTCCCTTCCACACAAAGCCCAGCTCATGAGGGCTGTGCTTTGCCTTTGTGAGGCCTCCCCAGCTGCCCAGCTGCAGAGGCAAGTCCCGTGAGTATTCTGCTCCTTTGTTAAACTGCATTTTTGACTGTGACTATGGACAAGAAAGTTATCCTAGTGTGGTGGGAGTGGACCCTCTGGGATGTAGACATAGGCACTATAAAAGTTTTTGAAATGAAAATGAAACTACTAAGTGAATTTTAATTCGACTTGATGTAAGTAGAGAAATAGTCACATTTTTATATTGTATGTGCAAAGAACAAGACTGGATGTCAGGTTTGAAGTATTTTTTTAAAATTTTACCTGGAATTTCTGTAGAATAATTTTATTTTGTGCTTTGTGCTTTGTGTACTCCCTCCTTGTGCTCTCTCTCTTTTCTAACCTTCCCTACCTCCTCTTCTCCCTCCTTATTTCTAGTGTTTCAGAGTGCATAATGGTGGCAAATTGTGTACATTGTGTAACTCTTTGTTTTCTCTCCATTAAGTTTATTGGTACATTTTAGGTATACAATACAGTTACATTCATCACTGGGATCTTGTACCTTTACATGATGTATCTTGGTTCTTATTTTTTCCCCATTCCCCTGCCCTCCCTTCACCCCTTCCTCCCTTCCCTATTTACAAAGACTTTGTTTGCGTTTTTTCCTTTTCTCATATTTTTTTCTTTTCCCTTCTTTCATTTCTCCTACCCCTTCCACTTCCCCTACTCCTTTAGATCTCTTCTTCCTATTTCACATTATCAGTTATACATTTTTTGATCAATTATACATTTTGATCCTTATTTACACTTTTAGTTTTCCATACCAGAGAAACTGTTCAGTATTTACATGTGTATGTCCTATTTATTTCACTGAAGAGTATGGCCTCAATGTGCATCCATTTAGCTATAAATGTCTGAGGGCTGGAGATTTAGCTCAGTGGTTCCACCGCCTGCCCTGCAAAGTGCAAGGGTCCAAGTTCAATCTTTGGTACCAAAAAAAAAAAAAGACAGTCTCAAACTAGCTATAAATGTCTCTGGTTTCTCATTCTTTATGGCTAAGTAGTACTCCATTTTATTAAAAAAAAAACTCCACATATTTATCCAGTTTCCAGTTGATGGGCAATTGGGCTGTTTCCAAGTTTTAGCTATTACAAACTATGCTGCTATAAACATGGGTGCACATATATCATTGTTGTATGATTCTTTTAATTCTTTTTTTTTTTTTTTTTTGATACCGGGCATTGAACTCAGGTCCTTCTGCTTGCGCAGCAGGCGGCGAAACCACTGAGCTAAATCCCCGGCCCTGAGTCTTTTAATTCTTTTGGGAAGATACCCAGCAAAGGAATAGCTGGGTCAAATGGGACCTCTAGTCCCAGTTTTTTGAGGTATCTCCATATTGATTTCCACAGTGGTTGCACCAGTCTGCATTCCCACCAACAATGGAGAAGGGTTCCTTTCCCCCCACAACCCTGTCAGCATTTGTTATTGGTTGATTTCTTCATAGCAGCCATTCTTTCTGGGGTGGGGTGGAATCTCAGTGTCGTTTTCATCTGCATCTCTCGAATGACCAGTGATGTTGAACATTTTTTCATGTTTATTTGCTGCTTTTACTTCTTGGAGAAATGTCTGTTCATTTCAGATGCCCATTTTTGAATTGGGTCTTTATATTTGGGGGGTCTGATTTTTTTTTAGTTCTTTATATATTCTAGATAGTAGTCCTTTGTCTGAGGAACAGCTGATAAAAAATTTTTCCCACATTGTAGGTTGTCAGCTCTGTTTGTGGTTTCTCTTGCAGTGCAGAAGCTTTTCAATAAGATGAGGTCCCAGTTGTTGATTCTTTGTGCTAGTTTCCATGCTACTGAGGTTTTGTTCATAGTCTTTTCCTATGCCAATGTCTTTGAGAGTTCTACCTAACTTATCTTCCAGCAAGTTTAGTGTTTCTGTTTTAATATTTAGATGTTTAATCCACTTCAATTTCAGTTTAGTGCATGGTCAAAGATAGGGGTCTAGTTTTAATCTTTAGCAGGTTGAAATCTAGTTTTTCCAATACCATTTATTAAAGAGGCTATCTTTTCTCTAGTGAGGATGGTTGGCTTCTTTGTCAAAAATGAGATAGCTGAGTATGTCTGGAGCTGTTTCTGTATCTTCTAATCTATTCCACTGATTTTCCAGTACATTTCTTTGCCAGTACCATGCTGTTTTTATCACAGTGGCTTTGTAGTATAGTATCAAGTCAGTTATTGTGATACCCCCTGTCATGTCTCTGTTGCCTAGAATTGCTTTTGCTATTCTAGGTCTCTTCTCATTCCAAATGAATTTTTGGATTGTTTTCTTTAGTTCTGTGAAATATTCTGTTGGGATTTCAATTGGGATTGCATTGACTCTATATAGCAGTTTTGGAAGTATGGCCATTTTCACTATATTGGTTCTTCCTACCCAGGAACAGGAGATGTCTTTCCATTTTCTTATATCCTCTTTGATTTCTTTTTCCAGAGTTTTCAATGTAGAGGTCTTTTGCTTCCTTTGTTAGATTGATTCCTAGATACTTCATTTTTTTTTAATGCTATTGTGAAAGGAATTGTTTCCCTAATTTCTCTCTCAGTGAGTCTGTTATTTGTGTACAAGAAGGCTATTGTTTTTTGAGTGCTGACCTTATATCCAGCTACTCTACTGAATCTGTCACTTAAGTCTGGAAGTCTTTTGGCCGAGTTTTTTGGGTCTTCTATGTAAAGTATCATATCATCAGCAAATAATGACAATTTAACTTCTTCCTTACCTATCTTTATTCCTTTTATTTCTTTCTCTTTTCTAATTGCTGTGGCTAATGTTTCCAGAACTATATTGAACAGGAGTGGTGATAGTGGGCATCCTTGTCTTGTTCCTGATTTTAGCATGAAAGTTTTCAGTTTTTGACCATTTAGTATGATGTTGGGTGTTGGTTTTTCATAGATAGCCTTAATCAGGTTGAGATAAAGACCTTCTATTCCAATTTTCTGTAGGGTTTTTATCATGAATGGGTGTTGGATTTTGTCAGATGCCTTTTTTGCATCTGTTGAGATGATCGTATGGTTTTTGTCCTTGACTCTGTTAATATAGTGTATTACATTTATTGATTTACAAATGTTGAACCATCCTTGCATCCCTGGGATAAATCCAACTTGGTTAGGGTGTATGATCTTCTTGATGACCCTCTGTATTCTGTTTGCCAGTATCTTATTGAGGATTTTTGCATCTATGTTCATTAGGGAGATTGGCCTGTAGTTTTCTTTTTGGGTTGGGTCTTTCCCTGGTTTTGGAATCAAAGTAACACTTTCTTCCAGGAATGAATTTGGAAGTATTGCTTCCCTTTCAATTTCATTGAAGAGTTTAAAGAGTAGTTCTTCTCTAAATGTCTTGTGGAATTCAGCAGTGAAGCCAAAATAATTTGTAATTATATTTTCAATTTCACTGAAATTGGGGTGTTTAGAATTTTTAGGCCTTCTTTGTTCAACTTTGGTAATTCATATGTATCTATGAATCTGTCTATTTTCTGTGTTTTCCATTTTATTAGTGTACAGGTTTTTGAAATAGGTATTGATGATCCTCTGGATTTCTGCTGGATCTCTTGTGACTTCATCTTTTTTGTTCCTAATTGCATGAATTTGAGCCTTTTCTTTCCTTTCTTTACAAGGTTGGCTAAGGGTTTATTGATTTTGTTTATTCTTTCGAAAAACCAACTCTTCATTTCCTTGATTTTTTTTGTATAGTTCTCCATTGCATTGATTTCTGCTCTGATCTTTATAATTTCCTCCCTTGTATGAGCTTTGGATTTGTCTTGCTCTTCTTTTTCTAGGAGCTTAAGGTTCAGTATTAGGTTGTTTATTTGACCTCACTCTGTTTTCCTAGTGTGAGCATTCACTGCTATGAATTTCCCTTGTAGAACTGCTTTCATTGTGTCCCATAGATTTCTGTATGTTGTATTGGCGTTATCATTTAATTGTAGAAACTGTCTAATTACTTCTTTAATTTCCTCTGTGACCCATTGGTTGTTCAGGAGGGTGTTACTCAATTTCCATGTGTTCGTGAAGTTCTTGTGGTTTCTTATGCTATTGATCACCAGTTTAATGGCACTATGGTCTGATAGTATGCAGGGGATAACTTCAATTGCTTTGCATTTACTTAAATATGTTCTATGAGCTAGCATGTGTTATATTTTGGAAAATGACCTGTGTGCAGCCAAAAAGAATGTATATTCTGATTTTATGGGGTGGAACACTCTGTACACATCTATTAAGTTCATTTGTTAGTTCATAGTAGTAGTTGCAGCACTAAGACTGTCCACAGTGTGTCCCGTGTCACAGATATAGCTCTTAGTGTTGGTACCCACACAGGTTTCCTTCTTCTGCGGGGTTCAGCCCGGGCTGATGGGGGACTGGGCAGCACCTGGAGAAGCAGGAGTGTCATGCCACCCAGGAGCCCCCTCTCCATCCCACCCGCTGCTTCTGCTCCTCCAGCACGGTGCTGCCACCCTCATCCTCCTCCCTCTCTTCTTTCCTCTTCCAAGGTTGTTTTCTTTTAGGGCCTGAAATACCTCACTGTAGGCTCTCCTTGACTTGAGGGTTTGTGTTGAAAAGTCTGCTGTGATTCTGATGGGCTTCCCTTTGTATGTGATTTGTTTCTTTTCTCTAACTGTTTGTAGTATCTTGTTCTTCTGTTGGATTTCTGGGATCTTGATTTTTATATGCCTAGGTGTAGAATTTTTTGATCATGGCTAGTTGGAGTCCTATATGCCTCACTTATCTGTATGTCAAATTCTTTTGCTCTATTTGGGAAGTATTCTGTCATTAATTCTGTGAACAGTTTTTTAATGTTATTTGTACTCTCTCCTGCTTCTTTGTGAACTCCTATCAGTGTTATATTATTCTTCTTTGCACCATCTAGGAGCTGTTGGATCAATTTGTCATGGTCCCTTACTATTTTTAAGAGATCTCTCTTTTTATGGTCACTGACTGCCATCCTGTCTTCTATATCTGATATCTGATATTCTGTCTTCACATTGGCTCATTCTGTTGCAAATACTTTCAATAGAGTTTTTAATCTCCTGGATATCTGTTTGAATGTGTTTCATGGATTCCATTTCTTTCCTATGCTGGGCATTTATGGTTTCCATCATGGTCCTGAGCTCATCTATTTTTTTTAAACTGTTTCTGTTCTAAAGTCTCTAATCATGTCTTTCATTTTGCTCACCATCTCTGTAGTTATCTGGGAAATTATTTCTGTTTTGAATTTTTTAGAGCCTCATTTATCTATTTTGTTACTTCCTGTGCTATCAGTTCAGGTTGTCCAGATAGTTGATTATCAGACTTTTCTACCTTGTTTCCCCAAGAATTTGCCTTTGGTGAGCTAGAAGTCGGTTTGCGCCTTGCGTAGGTGTCTTCTCATGTCTATTTTTGTTGTTATACTGTTTTTGGTTTAATTCCTGGGCTGATACTTCAGTATTGGTTATTGTAAGTATCATTGTTGCTTATATTTAGAACCCTTATGGAATGATTGCTTCTCAGAAGTGTCTTCCAGATATAGCTGGTCTTTAGGTTTCGAGTCTCTAATGACTCTTAGGCAATCAACTATGGTGGTCTGGTGTGCCTTTTTTGCAGAGATTTTCTTTACTTTTCCTGTGGGCTTCAATTTTCATCAAGGGGCCTCAGAGAGGCCCTCTTTCTGTTGTTTACTTCTGCTTTATCTTCTGGAGCTCAGGACAGTGGCCTTTAGACCCTCTGCACTGCTGTGGAGTGGATACAGGTACCAGTAGAGCCCAGCGGCCAAAGGCAGTGTGGGGTGGGGGTGTGGCGTCTGGTGGTGGTGCTGCAGGAGCCCATGGTGCTGCACGAACTCGCATGGCTGGACTCCTTGGCTCCTTTTCCATGGTCCAGGGTGGTGCTACCAAAATTGTGTAACTCTTAAAGAAAGTATTACTATGTGCTTTGCAAGTTAGAAGCAAGTAAAAATTATCTACTATTAGAAGAATCATGTAAATAAAGTAGGGCTAAAGAATTGGTATGATGGGTTTTCTTTCTCCTCTGAAACTTCAGTGAAAGAGTTTATGTGCTAGTGTTCTAAATTCAACATGTGAATATAAAATATATGGTGCTTTTGAGCATTAATCCTGATGTGTCAACTTTATTGGATTAAGAAACAACTAGTAGGGCCAAGGATTTAGCTCAGTGGTTTCACTGCCTGCTGAGCAAGCTCAAGGACTCAATTTCGATTCCTGGAATAAAAAAAAAAACCCAAAAAAACAACTAGTAGATTAGCAAAGCATGCTTCTGGTTGTGTCTGGGTGGGTTATAGAGGCATAGTCTCTGGCACTATGTGTGGTCTCTTGCCCATTACTTTCTATCACTGCTCCACTGCTTCCCAGCATGAACTAAGCAGCTTTTCTCTGACTCACCCTTCTTCCATGAGGTTTCTGCCTTGGAGCCAGCTGACCATGTAGTAAATCTCCTGAAACCATAAGCTAAATTAAACCTTTCCTCCTTTAAATTATGGGTGTTAGATATTGTTTCTCAGTGACAGGAAAACTGACTACTAATAGTGTTGTTATTACACTGTGGAAGGTATATGTCAATGCCATGTTTTGGTCCGATCTTGTTAGGCCCTTATGAACTAGTAAAATATTATTTAAAATATAAATTTTCAGAATGATGAATACTGGACTGATTTAGAAGAATATTGATTTTTAAAATTATTTTTGGCTGTGGTCTGAGATTGAACCCAGGGCTTCATGCATGTTAAGCAAGTACTCTACCATTGATCTGTATTTCTAGCCATAGGAGAATCTTGATTTCAAAAACTTTGAAGTCAAAGGTTTTATTTGGAAAAAGCTATCCTATGTAAACTCATTCTCCTGGCCGCTTATAGAGATAGTGCCTTTAAAGAAAAATTTTCTTAAGAAAATGCAAATGTTCTATTGCCTCGAAAGTGCAAGGTCCTGAATTCGATCCCTGCTACCAAAAAAAAAAAGAAAGAGAGACAAAAAAAAGAAAATGCACATGTTTCTAGATCCCGCCCTCCTTTTCTTTTCCTCTCTCTTTCTCTGGTACAGATAGTGTTCACAGTATGAATTCAGTATACAATGCATCTTTTGTTGTTGTTGTTGTTGTTTGTTTTATTTTGTTGTTGTTTAAGGGGGTGGGTGGACAGAGTCTCTGTATGTAGCTCAGGCGGACCTTGAATTCCCTATGTAACCCAGGTTGGCTGTGAATTCGTAGTGATCCTCCTGCCTCAGCGTTTCTAGTGCTGAGATTATAAGTGTACACCACCGTGCCTAGCTTACCACAATGCATCTTTAAGCATCGACTATTCATAGACTTTTTGCTCTTTCAGAGTAAATATAGTAGAATTCTGTGCTTACATACCAGAATACCCATCATGAGATTGGAAAAAAATCAAACAATCTTATATCCAGAAGCTATAAAACCTATCATTAAGTGTGAAGTCTATTCTTGATTTTTAAGTGTCTCTTCTCTTGAGCATAATTAGTGGAGTTTGGAACAGTGCAAAGATCAGTAAACTAAGTGCTTTTGGGACATGGGCTCTGTATCTACTCAAGTGGTTTTAGAGAAATGACTTCACTGAACTTCAGAGATGGCCTGGACTCCACCACAATAAATGTTGAGAGGTAGTATTTTAGGTTTTTACAGTGTACTGCGCCCTAATGGTTGGAAACCCTGAATACTAGATATTTTGAAATACCCTGAAATGTTCCACCTGGTCCAGTAAAGAAATAGCTCACCCCACAACTAATGGCACCCCCACTGAGCAACACTGGCCCAGATGACATTAAAGTTCTCTCAGCTCTGGTTTTTTTGAGTTTATTAGTGAGGTGTTGCGAGAATCTGAAACAATGTGAAGCCAGTGTACTTGGTGTGTGTATCCTGCATTTAGCATTAACTCCAGTCAGTTCAGAGTGAAGTCAGACCCCATAAGCTGGTCAGGATGGTTAGTCCATGGCAAATCAGATTCAGATGGCCCCCTTTCCTCAAGGGAAGAAGTGGATTTACTGTGGATATAGTCTAACTCCTGGGGCCTGGCCTTTTCTGGTGTAAACAAAGGACAACTACCTCTTCACACTTCCTGCTGCCACTGTCACATCTGTTGGAAAGGTGGTCATATAGAGGCTTCAGTGGTATACTGCATTTCTTCCTGCCTTTGTCACAGGCCAGGCTGGAGGAGACCATGTAGATAACTATGGCTGGCAGAAAGAGATTTAAGCTGGAATAAAGATTCCTGGGGTGTCTGAATTCTTAGCGTCTTAATTACTTTCTCATCACGGAGACACAGTATCCAACACCCACAATTTAAAGGAGGAAAGGTTTATTTTGGTTCAGAGGTTTTAGTCCATCGTCTCCTGGCTCCAAGGCAGGGTGGCATGGCAGGAGGCCATGGGAGAGGAATAGCTTACAGCACGGTGGCAGAAAGCAAAGAGTGAAGGGAGGAGTGAGAAGAGGTAAGTCCTTCCAGGCTACACCCACAGATCCCACCTCCTAACATAAAGACAGCTCTACACTCATCACTAATCCACTGATGATTACCATACCCCATGATCCAATCACCTCCTAAAAGCCCCACCTATGAGCACATGAGGCTTTGGGGAAACATCTAGATATAAACCATAACAGATAGGCTGCTTGATTAAATTGCTTTTTATTTGACAGTGAAGTGCCACTAAATGAAAGTCATACAAGAAAGCATCTATCAGGATTTTATTGTGGTTGTTGAATATAATAGAGGGCTGAGTTACTAATCTTCACCAGCAATTTGCTGTTATATTGTTCATATATGCAATGTATAATAATTGTAGTGCAGAGTACCAGGAACATATTTTTAAAATGAAGTGTTGCTTTCAATCTCAAAATGATTTAAGACAGTTTAAATAAGAAAAAATATCAGTAATAACTATATTGATGGAAATCCTACCAGTCCTTCAAAAATTTTACAAAAAATGAGGTTATAGTTTATGATGTTTTATAATCTGCCCTGTTCACTTGGTTCACGTATATACATCTCTGTGACATACATACTAGATATTACATACATTTACATGCCTTCAGTCTTGTTTCAGGGTGCTACAACAGTACTGTGGACTGGGTGACTTAAGCAATCAGATTCATTTGTGACAATTCTGGAGGCTGGAAAGGTGAGATTAGGGGTCAGTATTGGCTGGGTGCTGTTGAGGGTTCTCTTACTGGCTGGTAGGTGGAGATCTTGCTGTACTTTCACATTCAGAGAGCAGCGAGAGGAGGTAAGCTCTCCTCTCTTTCTTTTTAGAAGGGCAATAATCCCATCATGAAGGTTCCACCCACATGACTTAATTGCCCCCCAAAGACTCCATTTCCAAATACCATCGCGCTGAGGACTAGGATTTCAGCATACGAATTTGGGGAGTGGAGTGGGAATAAATATTCAATCTATAGCAACTTTTGGTTATCCATGAAGTACCTAGAGTTAGACTCTCTGGGTTCATACCTCAGCCCTGCCACTTATGAACTAGGCAGATAATTTAATGACCTTGTCCCTCAGTTTACTCATCTGTAAGTTGTGGGGAATGTTAATACCAACCATGTCAGTGTGTTTTGAGAGTTAAATAAATAGATATGGATGCTTAAAATAGTGTTTTGTATAAAGTAAACATTCAACATCTGTTAGCTATGATTTTCTTGTCAACATCAGCATGATTATATGATTATACCATCCTACTAATCAGTTCCCTGCTATTAAATATTCATGCAACTAAATCCTTTTTGATATCCTGAACTATTAGGATAATTTCCTAAAAATGGAATTTCTAGGTCAAAGAGCAAGCAACTATTGAAGGGTCGAGATACGGGAAACTTGTCTCAGTGTTCATTCTTACTATCTTTCCTCAGGATTTCAGAAATTCAGTGTAGCTTCCTTCAAACATCTATGAGCTCTGAGACCTCCCCTTCCCAATCACTAGGAATATAAGTTCATCTAATATGTTTTGGAGTAAGCATAGTTGAGAAATAGATTAGCCAAAACAAACTAGATAAAGCATTTCATGGTAAAATATAAAAACAAAATAAAAGAGGATTACCTGCTACCTCATTCTAATTGTGCTGCAACTTCTTTCCATTGATAAAGAACTCCTGTGTGTGAGAGGGTGCGAAGTGTGGCCCCTTGGTATAGTCCTAATGCTCTTTCCCCAGTCCAGTTTAATTTCTGGACATACTGAAATGAAAAAAAAAGTTATCTTCAGTAACATGATAAGAAAACCACATGAAGTTGAAAAAATAATTTGTAAAGTGGAAAATCAGTTCCTTTATCTTGTAATACATAAAAATCACTCACTTCATATGCTTTTGCATTTACCATGAAGAATTGCTACAAGTTTGTGTGTGCAGAGGTGGGATCCACTGTGTGCCCTTTTCTACTTGACTTGGCACTGAGTGCTGTGGTCCAGGCCCCTTGTCCAGCATATCTGTGCTGCTACCATGTGCCTAATAGTGACCCAGTTCTCTTCCCATCATTCTATTTGGATGATGGAAACTTATATGTACATTATGCTATGACCCAGCCTGACCTTCACCTGCATCTGGTTCATCGAAGCCTGCTTATGATTTGTTCTCAGCAAGCCACCCACCTGCATTTGATTATGAGAAAAATGCAAACATGACCATCCTAACCACAAAACATAATGCAGTTATGAGGGAGGCATCCAGATGATTCCAAATATGTTCAGTCTGTTAGATTCTCACTAGAAACACAAAAATGTAAAAATTCCCATCAAGAATTCTCACATTTTTAAAAATACATCTTAAGAAGCCGAAGTCATGCTTGGAAAAGGCTAACTTAGTTTGCAGACTCTGTCTGAGGTACTTTGGATAATTATTGGCATTCCAAAAAGAAATATAGGTTATATTCTTTTTTGTGGATTGAATACTTGATTCATTTCTGCTCAAGAACAGTAGCTTTCAAACTTTTGGCTATAACTCATTATAAGTAATACATTTTAGGGCTGGGGTTACAGCTCAGTGTTAGAGTGCCTGTTTAGTATGCAGGAAGCCCTGGGTGTGATCCTCAACACTGCCAAAATAGAAATATATTTTACATAGTGACCTAGTGTATATACATACATATGTAAACACACATTATTTCCTAAAACACATGTAGTACATGTTGGTCTATTCTATATTTCATTCTTTAAAATTCTGTCTGTAACCCATTAACCTATTTTTATGACTCACAAATGGGCCAGACCCACAGCTTAGAAATCCTATTCTGCAGATGGGTTCTGATGAATGTGGTTGACTGATAGCTTTAGTGGGGACTTGCAGACATTTTCATGATAAAGTAGATTGCCTGCCATTTCATGTCAGGTGCAGGGCAGGCTGTACATGTCCACGGCATTGCCTCTGGAGTAGTCTCGGTGCCACGGGGCTGGTCAGGAAGTTGAGGCAGGGTCCCATGTGTTGGCTGCCTGGGTACTTGAACAACTTTGCTCTCAAGAACATTTGTCCTCTGGACTGGCTGCTGCAACTGACATCTCTGCCTGAAAGGGAAGGTTTAAACAAAGACAATTCAGTTTGAGTGCACCTGAATCCGAGGCTCATTGTAAGAATGCCAGCTGCCTATGGATTGATCTCTGTAGCCAGAGCTGGCTCACTTTTGAATAAGTAGAGACCTGGCTCCTCAGTTGGTGTGTTCTAAAGGGTTAAGAAAAAATTTTTATTTAAAATGTGTATTGTCTCCTATACCTAAAATGTTATGATTAGAAGTTTGTTCTTTTGAATATACTAAGCATTGTCTTCCAGAATTTGTGATCATGAGTGGAATATCCTTGGACAAAAGAATGTTTTGCTTGTATCTAATGACATTAAATGGGGATTTGGACTGCCCCCAGCTGCAAGGTTCTGAGCATTTGGGTGGAGCGGAGCAGATGGAGAGATGGGAACTGAGCAGGAATAGGAGGGAAGCAGGCTGTAATTTGCTGAAGCCTCTGTGTCTAACTCATAACATGACAGAGTGTGAGAATGTGGAGGCCTGTCAGTGTTTTCATGAGAATTGTGTGAAGACCTTGTGGCAGATGGACTTGAACAGGGCTTATAGATTAAGGAAATGATGCTCGCCAAAGGTGACCAGAGCTCTTAGGACCACATGCTATTCAGGGCTTCCATGGCCTGTATTATTGCTCTATTGGTTTGTGTTTTGTTTAACAAATTTCTTCTCATGCAGACAGTGTGACTGATGTAGGATGCCTAAGGGTCACATTTATTTTATCTAATACCTTCTAAGCATCTTGAATTCATATGGGTATTTTCCCTTAATCTTAGTCTTCTGGTCATCAGATTGGTCCAAGTGACTGCAGTTGAATTGCTTGCTAGTTTGTTTTTTCAGAAGTTGGTGATCATACAGTTTAGAGCTGGAAAAGACCTTAGCAGTCACTTTGGTTAGTGGTATTCGACCCATTACTGGGTCATAAATCAGGTGAATGTGTTTGACTGACAGGGACTGTTGGTTGAATGGATAAGAACCCTATAAATATTTATCTTCCCCAGTAGGCTTTTGTGCAATACACAGCTATAGAATACTTCCTAATAGCATCAGACACAATAGTGCATTTCATGTAACTGATACAGATAGATCCACTCTTTTATTTGATAAATAACCAATAATGGTGACTCCTTATTATGTTAGGTATTATTATGTTAGCTGCAGGGGATGTGAATGTGAGTAGAATAGACCCCTTTCTCACAATGCTCAGACCATAGTCAGTGAGACTGGCACAAAAGGCCACTGTAACAGAGTAGTGATTGATACCTAATCACCTCTTACCCTATTCAGCACCTCCTACTCTAGAGAACTAGGGAACTGACTGGGTCAGCTGAACCAAGAACAGCCATGAGAAGCTGAGAATGTGTCTGTGAGAAGACAGAAAACCCAGCTTCTGAGATTCATAACATGAGACCAGGAAGGCATCAGGGGGAGAAGTGACATCCTGTGCTGGCCAAAAGATATGTTCATGTCCTAACCCCTGGGGCCTATGAATGTTCCCTTATTGGGAACATGTCTTTGTGGATGTGATTAAGTAAAGAATCTTTAGATGAGATCATCCTGGATTATCGAGGTGGGCCCTAAATTCTGTAACAAGTGTCCTTCAAGAGTGAGGAAGAGCCCCAGTGCCGAAGAGCAGAGCTGCCCCCGGCACAGAGGAGGTGAACCTTCCAGGCCACCATACTACCACCCCCAGCGCCAAGGAGCACTGCTACCAGTGCAGAGGAGGTGAGCTGCGTGGACACCAGCCGGACACCCCCCCCCACTACTATGTTGGAATGAGAAGACACGTAAACAAGTCCAAAACCAAACTTCCAGATCACCTAAAGCAACCCCAAAAGAAAAAGAGATGGAACAATCTGATACTCAACCACCTGGACTCTCTGAACTGGCAACAAAAGAGGATCTGGAAAAAATGAAATCAGAAATAATTTCTCAGATAACAGCAGAAATTGTGCCCATAGTGCAAGACATGATTAATAAATCTAGAGAAGACACAGATAAAACAATAGAGGAGCTGAGGAACATCATGGAATCTCAACATAGGATACAAATGGAATCCATAAAACAGATGCAAACAGATTTCCAGGAGATTAAAAACTCCATTGAAAGTTTACACAGCAGAATGAGCCAATGTGAGGACAGAATTTCAGATATAGAAGATAAAATTGCAATTAGTGACCAGGAAAAGAAAAATTTCTTTAAAATAGTAAGGGACCATGAGAAATCAATCCAGCCACTGCTAGATGATGCAAAGAATAACATAAGACTGATCGGAGTCAGTGAAGAAACAGGAGAGTGCAGATGACATAAAAAAAAAACTGTTCACAGAAGCGGTGACAGAAAACTTCCCAAGCAGGGGAAAAGAACTTGACATACAGATAAGTGAGGCATACAGGACTCCAAATAGCCTTGATCAAAAAAAATCTACACATAGGTATATAATAGTTAAGATTCCCAAAACCCAACAGAAGAACAAAATTCTACCAGAAGTTAGAGAAAAGAAAAAATCACATACAGAGGAAAGTCCTTAAGAATCACAGTAGACTTCTCAATGCAAACGCTCAAAGCAAGAAGAGCTTAGAGTGATGTATTTCAAGCCCTAAAGGAAAACAGCCTCCAACCCAGATTGATGTACCCTGCAAAACTATCTTTCAAAATTGATGGAGAAATAAGATACTTTCATGACAAAGAACACCTTAGGAACTTCGTAAATACCAAACCAGTACTCCAAAAAATTTTAGACAATATCCTAGGAAAAGACAATGAGGATCATAACCCCAGGAAGCCCAGAAGAATGAATCTGTCAGGCCTGACAAGAAACTAAATGCAAAGAGGGAGAATCCAACAAAAAGAAAAACTCATGACAATGATAAGTCAATAAATATCAGTTATAACCACCAATGTTAATGGTCTCAACTCACCAATCAAAAGAAATAGACTGACAGGGGCCAGGGATTTAGCTCAGTGGTGCCACTGCCTGCCTTGCAAGCATAAGGTCCTGAGTTCGATCCCCGGTACCAAAAAAAAAAAAAAAAAAAAAGAAATAGACTGACAGAATGGGTCAAGAAGCAAGATCCAACAATATGCTGCATACGGGAAGCACACAATTCAAAAAGAAATGCATAGACTGAAAATTGAAGGGCAATACTCCATGAGACAGGAACCTGAAAAAAAGCAGGAGCAGCTGTCCTCTTTGCAGATCAAGTGGATTGCAAACCAACACTAATTAAGAGAGACAAAGAAGGCCACTACATCCTTGTAAAGAGAACAATCCAACAGGAAGAGAGGAGAATCATAAATATCTATGCACCAAACACTAGTGTGCCCAACTGTATAAAACAAATACTAACAGACATGAAAAATCAAATAAGCACTAATACAGTAGTAGTGGGGGAACCTCAGTACCCCACTGTAACAGATAGATCAACTAGACAAAAAATAAGCGATGAAGTACTAGAACTCAATCAAACTCTTGAACAAATGAACTTAACAGATATGTAGAGTGTTCCACCCCATAAAATCAGAATCCACATTCTTTTCAGCTGCACACCGGTCCTTCTCCAAAATAGACCACATACTAGCTCATAGAACATGTTTAAGTAGGTGCAAAGGAATTCAAGTTATCCCCTGTATATTATCAGACCATAGTGTGATGAAATTGGAGATCAATAGCAAAAAAACCCCACAAGAATTTCATAAACACATGGAAATTGAACAACACACTTCTGAATAACCAATGGGTCACAGAGGAAATTAAAGAAGAAATCAGACAATTCCTACAATTAAATCACAATACGATTACAACATATTGGAATCTATAGGACATAATGAAAGCAGTCTTATGAGGGAAATTCATAGCAGTGAATACTCATATTAGGAAAATAGAGCAAGCCCAATTAAACAACCTGATGCTGAATCTCAAGCTTCTAGAAAAAGAAGAGCAGGAAAAACCCAAAGCTCACACAAGGGAGGAAATTATAAAGATGAGGGCAAAAATCAATGCAATGGAGACTAAGAGAATGATACAAATAAATCAATGAAGCCAAGAGTTGGTTCTTCAAAAGAATCAACAAAATTGACAAACCCTTAGCCAACCTTATCAGAAAAAGGAAAGGAGGGCTGGGGATTTAGCTCAGTGGTTTCATCGCCTGCTGTGCAAGTGCAAGGACCCAAGTTTGATCCCCAGTACCCCCCCACCAAAAAAAGGAAAGCAAAGGCTCAAATCCAGGAAATTAGGAAATTAGGAATGAAAAGGATGAAATTGCAATGGTTCTAGCAAAAATCCAGAGGACCATCAATATCTACTTTAAGAACCTATACATCAATAAAATGGAAAACACAGAAGAAATAGACAGATTCCTAGATACATATGAATTACCAAAGCTGAACAAAGAAGACCTAAAAATTCTAAACAATCCAATATCAATCAATGAAATTGAAAATGTAATTTAAAAATTGCCAACTAAGAAAAGCCCAGGTCCTGATGTCTTCACTGTACAAGACATTTAGAGAGGAACTACTGCCACTACTATTTAAACTCTTCAGTGAAATTGAAAGGGAAGCAATACTCCCAAATTCATTTCTGGAAGCAAGCATCATCTTGATCCCAAAGCAGAGAAAGACCCACCTGAAAAAGAGAACTGTAGGCCAATCTCACTAGTGAACATAGATGCAAAAATCCACAATAAGATTCTGGCAAATAGAATGTAGAAGATCATCAAGAATACTGTACGTCCTGACCAAGTGGGATTCATCCCAGAGATGCAGGGATGGTTCAGCATACGCAAATCTGTAAATGTAATACTCTATATCAATAGAGCCAAGGACAAAAACCATATGATTATCTCCATAGACGCAGAAAAAGCATTTGACAAAATCCAACACACATTTATGATAAAAACCCTACAAAAAATTGGAATAGATGGTCTCTACCTCAAACTCATAAAAGCCATCTATGAAAAACTAACAGCCAGTATCATACTAAATGGTCAAAAACTGAAATCCTTCACACTCAAATCAGGAACAAGACAAGGATGTCCACTATCACCACTCCTGTTAAATATAGTTTTGGAAACATTAGTTGTAGGGGACAGGGGAAGGGGACGTTACCAGAACCTCTGCAGTGAGTCCTGGTCTCCTGCGAGCCACGGCAGCACACAGCGAATTACAGGAAAGGTAGAAAAATGAGACTGAGAAGAAGCTGAGCTTTGGGTCTGATCAGTGCTGCTCTGGGCAGCAAAGACAAAGCCCCCAGCTTACCACACCTTTTATTCAGTACATCGGGAGAAACAAATGTAACAAATGACTTGCAGAGAGTTCAGTACGGCAAACAAGATGTTAATCAGTCCAAGAACAATGAGGAACTGAGCAGATGTTTGTTCTCCCAGGATGCTTCTTGTCCTGGAGAATCACAGCATCACTGGATCACTGAAGTCTCAGTTGTGAGCGGAGGCCAAACTGGAGTTATTCTGTAGCTGGGCTGTAGGCAAGAGAACTAGGCTAACCAAATGATTTATCCCTAGAATTATGTAGCATTGCTCCCAACAATTAGTCACAGCAATTAGACAAGAGAAAGTAATAAAAGGAATAAAGATAGGAAATGAAGAAGTCAAATTGTCATTATTTGCAGATGACATGATACTCTATATAGAAGACCCCAAGAACTCCACCAAAAGTCTTCTAGACTTAATAACCAAATTCAGTCAAGTAGCTGGTTACAAGGTCAACACACAAAAATCAATAGCTTTCCTGTACACAAACAACAGACCTACTGAGAGAGAAATAGGGAAAACAGTTCCTTTCACAATAGCATCCAAAAAACTGAAATACCTAGGAATCAACCTCACAAAAGAAATCAAAGACCTCTTCTCTTAAAACTATAGCACTCTGAAAAGAGAGATTGAAGAGGATATCAGAAAATGGAAAGACATCCCTTGCTCCTGGGTAGAAAGAATCAACAGAGTGAAAATGGCCATACTTCCAAAACTGCTGTATAGATTCAATGCAATCTCAATTGAAATTCCAGCAGCATACTTCGTGGACCTTGAGAAAACAAGCCAAAAATTCATTTGGAACAAGAAGAGACCTAGAATAGAAAAAGCAATTCTAGGCAACAGAGCCATGGCAGGGGGTATCACAACCCCCAACTTGAAACTATACTACAAAGCTACTGTGATAAAATCAGCATGGTACTGGCAAAGAAACAGACCCGAGGACCAGTGGAACAGATTAGGAGATGCAGAAGCTGCAGACACACTGAGCCACCTCATCTTTGACAAAGGAGCCACACAACCTCACTGGAGGAAAGCTTCTTTAAGAAATGGTGCTGGAAAAATTGGGTTTTAACTTGCCACATTTTAAAACTAGACCTATATTTCTCACCATGCAGTAAACTAAAATTGAAATGGATTAAAGATCTAAATATTAAAACAGAAACGCTGAGCTGGCTGGAACAGAGTTTAGGTAGAATTCTTGAAGTCATTGGTGTAGGAAAAGATTTTATGAACAAAACCTCAGTTGCCCGTGAACTAGCATGAACAATCAACAAGTGGGATCTCTTCTTATTAAAAATCTTTTGCGCAGCAAGTGAAACCACCAATAGTGTGAAGAGACAACCCACAATGTGGAAAAAAATTTTCACCTGGTGTTGCTCAGACTAAGGTCTACTATCTCGAATCTATAAAGAACTTTAAAAAATCAGACCTCCCAAATTTAAAGATGCAATCCAAGGTGTGCATCTGAAATGAACAGACATTTCTCAAAGAAATAGAAATAGCAAATAAACATATGAAAAAATGTTCAACATCACTGGTCATTCAAGAGATGCAAATGAAAACAATGCTGAGATTCCACCTCACCCCAGAAAGAATGGCTACTATCATGAAATCAACCAATAACAAATGCTGGCGGGGCTGTGGGGAAAGAGGAATCCTGCTCCACTGCTGGTGGGAGTGTAGACTGGTGCAACCACTGTGGAAATCAGTATGGAGATACCTCAAAGAACAAGGACTCGAAATTCCATTTGACCCAGCTATTCCCCTTCTGGGTATCTTCCCCAAAGAATTAAAAGAATCATTCCACTTTGAAATATGTGCACCCATGTTCATAGCAGCACAATTTGTAATAGGTAAAACTTGGAAGCAGCCCAATTGTCCATCAACTGGAGACTGGATAAAAAAAATGTGGTTTTTTAATAAAATGGAGCACTACTCAGCCATAAAAAATGAGAAATTAGAGACATTTATAGCTAAGTGGATGCACATTGAGGCAATACTCTTAAGTGAAATAAATAGGACACATGTGTAAATACCAAATAGTTTCTCTAGTGTGAGAAACTGAAAGTGTAAATAAGGACTAACAGGTATAATGGATAATGGGAAATAGGAAGAAAAGTGACAAAGGGGAAGGGGAAGTGGGAGGGGTAGGAGAAAGAAAAGAAGGGAATGGAATTAATATGAGAAAATGGAAAAAATGGAAACAAAGTCTTTGTAAATAGGGAGGGATGGAGGGGTTGAAGAGAGGGCAGGGGAATGGGGGAAAAATAACCAAGAGAGATTATGTAAAGGTGTAAATTTCCAATGATGACTGTCCTTATATTGTATACCTAAAATGTAACAATGAAATTAATTTTTAAAAAAGAGCATGGAAGAGAGAGATTTGACACAGGAAAGGAGGGGGCTGTGTAACTTATAAACAATCCACTTGTCAACAAAAAACAGGCTCTCTGTTGTGAGAAAAAGAAAAGTTTATTCCAGTGAACAGGGACATGGACTAACTAAGGTCCGGGGATTCTAATGGCTAGCAGGGGAGGGAAAGAGAGAGAGAGAGTGGTGGCTAGCTAAAAGAGATTTCATCCCTGAGAGGATGGGCTAACACCAGGGGAGAGAGATAGTAGCAATTAACTGGGAAAAGAATTAGGCTTATATACATATTGAAGGGGCTAAGGAATCTGGGGTGACATATTTATGACTTAGCTGCCCAAGGATGGTCTGAACAGATATGTGTACAATTACTGGACTTTTCAGCACCAGGGGTTTGTAAGCCATATTTTTTAGTCCATTTGCCTCACTTACTAGGAAGCTGCTGATATTTGTTAAAAGCAGCCTGTTTATTTGCCCTGTTGATTGAGTGCAGGCCTGACAAGTAACCAGGGAGGCAGAGATTGGAGTAATGTGGCCAAGGAAAGCCACAGTACTAGAAGGTGGAAGAGCTGAGGAACATATTTTCTCCAAGAGCATGCAGAGGGAGCAAGAATGTACTAACACCTTGACTTTGGAGTTCTTACCTGCAGAACAAAAGAGAAGAAATTTCTATAGTTTTAACCCACCATGTTTGTGGTAATTTGTTATGACAACCCTTGAAAAATGAATGCAGCCTGGATTTCTATAGGCAATGTATTAGTCAGCTTTCTATTGTTAGGACAAAATGCTTGGCATACACAACTTAAAGTAGGAGAGGTGTAATTTGGCTTATGGTTTTAAGAGATTTTAGTCCATTCCTGGCTGGCTCCAAGACAGAAACATCAGGATCGAGGGATACAACCAAGGAAAGCTGCTTAACCCATTGTAGTCAGACAACAGAAAAAGCTAGTAGAGAGCCACAGAAAGAGGAAGGGCTGGGGACACATATACCCTTCAAAGGCACACACTCAGTGACCTACTTCTCCACGGCCCCATCTCCTAACAGCATATTCAGCTATGAGCTCGTCAGTGGATTAGCTGTTGATGAGGTTAATGCCTACATGACCTAATCACCTTCTAAAAAACCCCATCTCTGAACATGTGTAGCTTTTTTTTTTGGTACTGGGGATCGAACTTGGGTCCTTGCACTTGTAAGGCAGGCGGCGAAACCACTGAGCTAAATCCCCGGCCCTTGAACATATATAGCTTTTGAGGGACATTTATGATCCAGAACATAACAGGTAGATGGTGGGGTTCAGGACAAGTAACCTCAAATATCTTAAAGCTGAAGAAATTTGAGAAATTGGCAGGAGCATTCTTGGCCTCCCTTTTGCTTTTCTCCCCTGAATCATGTGCACAGTTTAGGAAACATTTTTTGACCTCCCTGAGGCAGTTAGCAGATCCTCCTGTGAGAGGTTCCCTATCTGCCCCCACCCCTACTCCACGGCAAAGGAGCATTCTTGTTATCAAGTAGTTCCTTTAGAAATGACGTGCCAATCAAAAGTATTCCAGGTCCTTCTTGCCTTAAATGAAGAATTGGAGGAGACAAGCAAAAAATGGTGCCAAAAAGTTTATTTGAAAAATGTGGGATGAATGGGTATGGGAGAAACTAGCTTTGCAGAGCCAACTTGGGCCAAACAAGAGAAAAAGAAGGTAAAAGCAAAAATAAAAGTACACATTGCTTCTGAGAAATGCAGCGTGGGCTATTGTGTGAATTCATGATAGCGGCTTCCCATGACGTCTGGCCTTTTTTAATGTCATCCACATCTTGTGGGAGCTCCAGAGAAGTTCTACACAGGGGGTCCTGAGAATTATTTGGTGCTGTCCTGGGATCTTGTAATTGACAGGTCCCACTCATTTCCCCAGCCAGCTGTGCCAAGCTTTATTTCTTATATCATTCTTACACCAAAGACACAGGCTGGAGAGAAAATTCTGGACAAATAGGCCTGGCTAAGTTTCCTCCAATTTATTACTATTAATTAGATAATACTTTTTAAAAAAGTAATACTTTTTTATCCTGTTATACTTATTCATGACTATTTTTTCATAAAACAGTGTAAAAAAACCCAGATTTTACTCTTTCTTTGGTTCTTCATTTCCTCATGAAATTTCCCATATTGTGTGAAACTTACATTAAATAAATGTGCATGATTTTCTTTTGCTAATCTATCTTTTGTTACCAGGACTTCAGAACCCAGTGGAGGGTGAGGGAAATATGCTTTTTATCTCCTTCAAGCGCATTTCTGGAGTGAGAACAGGCCTGGGACACAAAGCAGTGTTTGGGATGAGGGAAGTGAGCTTCTGACCCTTTGTGGAAGGGAGTAAGAGGAGATGCGCTGGAGAGTTTGTCACTGACTCCTTGCCTTTGTGGTGGTTTGAGTAATAACTTGTTTACAAAGGATCGTTTGATAGTTCACTGTGCTGCCTCTTGTGTAATGGCTCTACACACCAGGTGACCAGGCAAAAAATACAGGCTGAGGTTTGTTTGTTCTCAGTGGCTGCATTCTTATGCATGTATGTGAGTGGTGTAAACAGTCTCGGGTTTGCTCCCTGAGGAGAGCCACACACACCACGTGAGAGAGTCAGTCACTTGCCACATTTGGTTTTTGAACATGTAGTTTTTGCTACCTTTTCCTAACAAGACTCATTTTGTGACATTTTATTTCTTTGAAATGTTACTAAAGTATCATTATCCTTGTAAAGTGAAGGAAACTTCTTTAAACATCTTTAAATCTTTGACAAAAAACATATCTACTCTTTCAGAGATTCATGAATTCAGATTCTAGAACAGATCCTCTTTCTTTAGAACTGGATTCTTTCTCTTTCTTTCTTTCTTTTTCTTTCTTTTGCTACAAATGTAGGAAGAAGTGGATTTGGGGGCCTTATCAAATTTTACTTCTTCAGGCTGAAAAGTAGCAAGTCCTCCTGTCCTTAAGTAATACAGGTATCCCAGATGTATTAAGATATGGACAAAACTGCTTGGGGCCACTGTTTAATCTACTACAGTTGTTAAGGAAAAAAATCAGTCAGGTGTAGTGGTACATGCCTATAATCCTAGCACTCAGGGAGACTAAGGCAGGAGAATTGCAAGTTCAAGTCCTAACCAAGCAACTTAGCAAGACCCATCTCAAGAAAAAAATTTTTTTAAAGAGCTGGGAATGTAGCTCAGTGGTAGAGCACCCCAGGGTTCCATCCCTGGTAGGGGCAGAAGAGGGAGGAGGAGGAGGAGGAGGAGGAGGAGGAGAAGGAGAAATATTCTGACATGTATTATAATAGTAAAGAAGACGTCTCAGGACTATCACAATAGGCAACAAGGAGCAGGGATTGATAGCTCTGGCAAGGTCGGCTGATGGAAAATTGCTAAGAGGAAACACAAAGGATTGAGGGAATTCTTGTTCACCAATAGGATTCTTGCTAAAGGCAGGCCAGGATGAATCTAGGGGCAAGGAATTTCATTGGATATTGTGGTGGTCAGACATAAAAGGTTGGAGGATTTTGTCTAAACTGACTGTGATTGTTGCTAACTCTGAGCTATTATGCAGACCTGGCAAGAACACAGGCCAAGGTTAAGGCCTGATCAAGGAGAGGCCTCAGGTGTAATCCTAGCACTTTGGTAGGTTGAGGCAGGAGGATTGCAAGTTTGAGCCCAGCCTCAGTAACTTAATGACTTAACAAGACCATGTCTCAAAACAAAATATAAAAAAGAGCTGGGGAACCAGTTCAACCCCTGTCTTAGTTACTTTGCTCATTGCTGAGACAAAATACCCAATACCCAAAGTTAAAGGAGGAAAGGTTCATTTCAGCTTACACTTTGTAGAGGTTTCAGTTTACAATTGACTGGCTCCAGGGTAGCGTGGCATGGCAGACAGGAATCACAGAAGAGAAATAGTCCACAGCAGGCAAAGCAGCAAGCAGAAAAGCCAGTGCCAAGCAACTCTTTCTGTCCCCTGTATTTTTCAGGCTACCCTGTTTTACCCTTAACCCTACTGTTGTTAATCCTAGCCAGAACTATGCCAAACCAATCTGGACTACAACCTTAATCTCACCATCACACACTCTAGATCTAGCCACCTCTGAAAAAGCCCCACTATGACTGCATGAGGCTTTGGGGGGACATCTAGACAAAAGCCATAGCAACCCCCCCAGTACTGTGAAGAAAAAAAAAAAGCTCAACTCAGGCTTGGCTGAGAAGAGCCTATCCCAATCCTCTCAGCAGTGTTTTACAGACTTAGAAATACTGTGAAAGTAAACACAGTTTTCTATTATGAGGTTATGGGCAACGAAGCCATCCTAATGGGGGAACTGTGGTGTGGTGTGGTGCCGCTGCCTAATGGCAAAAGTGGCTCCACATGGATTTTCTTCTATCCTGCAGTCAGTCTTTTCTCCTTTCCACACCAGCCTATCTCTGTGGACCTCCTGCTTTCATTCAGGGGTCACTCTGTTTTCCAGCCCCTCAGTTAGGAAGCTGCACCTAACTCTGCCCAAACGTCAATGTCTGGATTCCACAGACACTGACAAAGAAAATGAGGATGATACTAGTAATCTCATTGCAACATCAGAGAGAATTTTAGGTCAATCACTGTGTGAGAAGAAGAAGTTAACTTGGTCTGAGGCCCAGACTGGGTTCATTCAGGAACTGATAACAAGCCACATGGCCATTTTAAAGATCTGATTGGACCCAGCATTGGCTCAACTTCAAGCTGGTCCTCTAGTGGGCTAGGATGTAGGGGTCTCTTTCAGAGTAGGAAAGGAGTGCCTGCCTTCAAACCCGAAATTGACCTAATTCCTTAGATAGGACCAGGGTCTAACCAGGTCCAGTTCTGTGGCTGGGCTCCTCTCTGAGAAGTGGATGCCAGCCTGTATGGTATGCAGCAAGCCCATGAGCAGTAAGTAAATGGCATCAATGTTGTAGTGTTGCAGGTAGCTCCTGCTGTGCTTCAGGGACAGAGGAACTGTACTTCCATATTTTCCAGTGTTCTTCAAGAGGCTTGTTTCTACCACAGGATAGAAAAACACTATATTTTCTGAAAAATACTGCTTTTTTACCATAGAGCTTTATAGAAATTAAATACTATAATTTAATTATATTGGTTTGGGCTCACTACAATTTACTTTACTGCATGTGGTACATTGCACGTATTGAACATCCATCCTCTGTTGAATACTATCTAGTACACTATTTATTTTATTTAACCTTTATAGCCTCCTGCAGGTTATAGGCATCTCTCTATCCTTTTTTTTCCTTTTTGTGGTATTGAGGACTGAAACTATGGCCTTTACACTGAGCTACCTCTCTAGGCTCCCCTACAAAGAAGGGAAGGACTTCTGAAGCCAACGATGGCCACATTAGATCTTTAGGACATTTCACTAAGCCTGTCTTCTCCTTCTCCTTTTCCTTTTCTCCTTTTCCTTCTCCTTCTCCTCCTCCTCCTTCTTCTTCTTTTTTTCACAAATAGGATTTTTTTATCACTATTTAAAATTGGATTTTATTTTATTTTTGGTACCAGGGATTGAACTTGGGACCTTGCGCTTGTGAGGCAGGCAGTGGAACCACAAAGCTAAATCCCCGGCTCCAAAAATCTGGATTTTAAACAGACTCTTGGACTGGGGTTCATATCCATCAGCTCATTCAACTTTAGCTCCAGTCTCATCTCCAGTAGCTTTTCCAGAGCTACTACCTTTACCATGAATTTTCCCAATTCAAACTTGGGCTTCTTCAGCATTTTTACTTTTCTGACAAAGATATCATGAAGAGGATAGACTAGCAAGCCTTTTCTATGTCTTTCTCAATGCTGTCTGGAATCAATTTATTGACCACTTCCTTCCAGTCATTTGTCTGCACCTCTCGGGTCATAATTTCCGTCATCTTCTTCCAGATTTGGCGGACCTGTTGGTGCTGAGCATATGAGGTCTTCTATATCTGATTGTTCCAGTTTAACAAATGAAGCAAATAGCCATAGGTAGTATTGACATCAACATGAGCTTCAACCATGGTCTGCCATTTTTTGACAATGGAACACATTTTGTCACAAGTGAGATCCATACCATGGAAGTTAGGCAGTTTTGGCCCTGAATATCTTCAGTAATTAGGTTGAATTTTCTAAAGGCAACTTCCTTGTTCAGATCAGCAAGGCTCACTTCAAACACACGACCTTTGAGCCCATCAGATGCAATTTTGGTTCCTTGAGTTCTGGTGACTAGTGTTTTTCCAATATTTCTTATGTTGAACAAAGCTAGTACCTTCACATCATACCAGTCTTTTTTAGAAAATGGTTCAACTGCTTTCTTCTTGGCTCCCTTTTTGCCGCCTTTCGTAAGGCGCTTGTTCTTGCCCACTGCCATGGTGCTGCTCAGAGAGCCAAAAGGGGCCTGTCTTCTGCCCATCAGATGAAAAATATGGAGTTGTATTTCTCCAGGTCTGAGGAACACCAAAGAGAATGATTACCAAGCTTTGTTGTTTTTTCCAGTACTGGGAATCGAACTCAGGACCTTGCCCTTACCAGGCAGGCAAGGCACCACTGAGCTAAATCCCTTGCCTGTGTTGTTTTTTAAACTAAAGTGCTAATGAAATTCACTTGAGAAAAAAAATATGTAAATGCATAACAGAATGCAATTCTGTGTAGGAAGGATTCTGGCGTCCTGAAGTATGTAGTAGGGGGAGCTCTGCTAGAATGATTAAGGGCTATCAGAAGGCAGAGTTTGTTGCCATCTGGGATCTTGTGGGTAGCAACCCTGCTGAAAGCACACTGAAGCCAGTGTGTAAGTGAGGAGGTGGAGCAAACACAGGCCGGCTGGTGCCATCTGGGACAGGACTGTTTTTATGTCTGGCTGCTTTCATTCAGGACAACATTTTTTATGTTCATCCATGAAGTGTGCATTATTATCAGTTCAAGAGCTTTTTTATTGTTTTTTGAGACAGGGTCTCGCTTTATACTGGCCTTGAACTCACTATGTAGCCCAGCCTGACCTCAGATTTGCAGTGATCCTCCTGCTTGAGCCTCCTGAGTGCTGGGATTATAGACGTGTGCCAGCACAACCAGCTAAGAGCTTTAAAAAAAGTTTCTATCCCAGGTTGACCTGAACCTTGTGATCCTCCTGCCTCAGCGGGCTTCTAGGTGCTATGATTGCAGGTACATAGCACCATGCCAGGCACATCACTTAATTTGTAAATATTTTAATATATATGCATATGTATTTATGTCCTTTTCTGTAGCTAAAGAGCTAAATATTTTGAGAGAATGTGCTTATCTGGGTAAAGGGGAAGGTAAGAGAGCTAAATATTTACCTAATACATATATTTTAAGATTAAAAATTGAAAGCTTCAAATTTAAAGTTAAAGATATAGAATGTTTTGTTCTGGGCACTACATATGAAGATCCAGATGTAATGATGTATCAATCTTGTATATGCTATCTCTGCAATATATAACTGTAGTATTTAATTCAAATAATCTGCAGAGATGATTTCTTATTTACCTTGGGTGCATTTTGCTTTTTATGCTAAATGACAAGCTTTTTTTCATTTGTAACAGTAGAGACAGATGTGTTCCAGACAATGGTATGAAGTCTTCTGTTGAAATGTGTCATCCAGATAGGTAAAAACAGATAATTTCAAATTTGCTAATCAGACATTATGACCAAGGTGAGGATACTATTTGGTCATTGTTTCTGTTGATTTGAGATTTGTTCATTGTTCATTGTTCTGTTGATTGCACCATTGGCTGCAGATCAAATGGATTCTTTTCATTTTATTAAATGGATTCTTGAATTAGATTGGGCAACAAGAAATAACTGCATAGCTTTGCAGTATTAATGTTTTCAGAATTATTAAATGTAAGATACAGTGGATCCTTGACTTACAAACTCAATTTGTTCAGGAGGGCTGGTTGTAACTCAAGTTGGTCAGTTGCCTTCAAAGTCTTTCTCCTGTATAATTTTAGGCCTCACTTTCTTCCAGGCAGATCTCAGTGTCCTTAGAGAGACATTGGCCCAGGATATCTCAATTAACCCCACACAGGAAAGGATATAATATTCTTTCCAGAACAGTGTCAGGGTTAAATCTGTATCTGAGACCATCTAGAAGGACAAGTGGCTAGCATTTGGGTCATAACTCAAGACTTTGGTCATAAGTTAAAGCTAAAATTCCAGTTGTAACACAAGTTGTGCGTATGTCAGATCAGTTAAAACTCAAGAGTCCACTGTATAAGCCAGCTTCTTTGATTCCAGACAATGGGATCTTTTGATCTGAAGATGATAGAAACCAGACTGGGCCAAATGAGCAAGCACATACCCTCCTACACAGGCAAAGCTTTATGGGATAGGGGCTGGGGGGAGCTCAGGTGAATTGGGGCTTTCCTGAAGGGAGTCAGCAGTTGATCAAGAGAGTGACCAACCTACTGCTCTCTGAACAAAGAGAGCAGCAGGTTTTTATTAATTAGCGGGCATGGGCTAAAGTCTGGTAATTTCCATTGGCTGGGGGCATGACTTCAAAAGGTGTTGTTTCTTGTGATGGGCTTGGACCACTGCATGGTCACAGCTGACTCATCCTAGAGGCTGTTGAATTTTTGTGTAGCTGGCACTGTCATCCGTGCAAAATATCCTAGCCCTGTGATAGGGTCAGAGGACTTCAAGTACCTGGGCTTTTATGGCTTCCAAAGAAGCACAGAATGGGGGCAGAAAAGAAGGGAGAGAGAAAGAAAAGGAAAACATATGCCAACTTCAAAAGGCAATAGAGCAAGCTACTCCTGTATTACGGTCTTGGACAAAACATTTTAAAAAGATCAACATGGCTGTGTGCAAGGCTGACTAGAATTTGACTCAGGGGTTAAGATAGCAAAGGGGATAGACACACTATAAAGACAGAGATGCCAATCCTTTTATCCCATTTTAGTGGCCCATCAGATTTCTTTAAGCACAAGTGAAAGGCCTGTGTTTTCAGTAAAAGTGGTCTTCAAGTTCCTGCAAAGTAACCCTGGCAACTGTTACCTTCCTGGGACTGTGTGATTGTTACCACTTGCTCAGGTTCATGCTGCACGCTGCTCACTGCTCCCCGAGAACACAAGGAACAGTCTTTGGTGAAAAAGGAAAAGGCATTACTCAAAGCTAGCTCTGAAGAAGATGGAGGGGACACTTATTGCCTCAAATCACCATCTCACCATGTTCAGGTATGTAAGAATTTTATAGTAAGGAAGAGAGGAAAGAAATACAATGAGATAACCTACAATGAAATTTCTGCACTGTTTTATACTTTGGCCATTCTTGGCTTTTCTCTCGTGGTGAAAATGAAATTAGACTCAGACCACCTTCGGCCAGAATCTGCATATTCTGTCCATTGGCCTAAGCCGAAGAAAAGGAGGGGTGGTAGCTTATAGTCTTACCCTGAGGAAGTTTGGAGAACACAGTGGTCTTTAAGTTGGCTAAAACAAGTGAACCTAGAAGGTTTGCCTGCCTGCCTGCCTGCCTGCCTGTCTGTCTATCTATCTATCACTCTATCTCTATCTCTGTCTCTGAGACAGGGCCTCACTATGTAGCCCAGGCTGGCCTTGAACTCACTATGTAGCAAGGCTGGCCTCGAACTCATGGGGATCCTCCTGCCTCAGCTTCCCAAGTGCTGGGATTACAGGCATGTGGCACCGAGCCTGGCTGCTAGAGGGTTTATTTAGATTCTTCCCCCCCCCCCCCCAGTACTGGTGATTGAACCCAGGGGTGCTCTACTGGTTAGCTGTATCTCTAGCCCTATTTGTTTATTTGTTGAGAGACCAGGTCTCACTAAGTTGCATAGGCTGCCCTCAAACTTGTGATCCTCCTAGATTAGCCTCCTAAATAGCTGTGATTACAGGTCTGTGCCACTATATCCAGTTTAAGAGTGTTCCTTGGTAACAATTTCTCATTTCATGCAAGCATTCTATTACTCTGGTCTCATGACAGGTTTGTTGAAACATGCCATGCTACAAAGGGTAGTAGTTTACTGCACTTAGGGGTTTATTTTGTCATCCGAGCCTTCTGTCACGAGATTGAGATTGTCACTCTAAAATGGTTGCTATCTCAGAATGTGTACACAATTGGATAAAGATTCTTGTAGAGACATAAGATTGGCATTCTCAAGGCCCATTCCCAACCACCATTTCAGAGTATAAAAATTTTAATGTTCAGTTTTCCTAATTACCTCCAGCCAGTGATGGCCATATGACACAGTTTGTCCAATGAGATGAAGCACAAGTTCATTGGGAAAGGTTTCTTGAATAAGAAAATATACTTGGGTAAAAAAAAGACTTTGGCCTTTTTGCATTCTCCCTGTCTGAATCCAGATGTGACACCTGGAGGTAGAGTAGCCATTTTGAAATCATGAGGTGACTGAGGATAAAAGCCATCAAACTAAGGCAGCAAACAAAAATAAAAGGAACCCTGAAGGTATTACAGAGCAGTCACCTAAGGTAGCCTGGCTTCTTCAGGACTTCTTTATATGGGAGAGAAATAAGCCTGTATCTAGGGAAGCCTAGTTAATCTTTTTTAAAAATTTAAATCTGTAGCTTAATGTATTCATGGTTAATACTGTACCTGCTGCACCGGTGTGGACAACCTAGAGGAAATCCCCCAGGTCCACTCCTTGCCTCTCTTCAGTAACCTGTCTTCCCTACCAGCTCTGTTCCGGTGCCCACCTCAACTCCTCAAGACTTCAGCATCAAGGCTGTATTCCAAGCTGAAGATAGATGTGTAGACTAGAGCAGTGCCCACTGAAATGCTGAAGCCTCTGCAAGAGGCTCTGAAGATGTTTGAGGCATTAGGCTTCCAATTTGTTTACTGTATCTCCTAGATTCCATCACTTCCCAGTCTTAGGAGGTCTGGGCTTGGAGTGACTGATGGCTGATAGCTCTTCAATCTTGCCCCAGTTGAGGCCTTGAGGCCCTGATGCTTTCAGGGGAAGGAAGCAGAGGCTCCTGTCACCTGGACAGCTGCTGGTCCCCTGAGGAGCAGCCCAGGGCTGGCTCTCGAGCTCCTTGCCCTGCTTCCCAGGAGAAAGCAAGGCCACTCACTCTGCTTTTCTCCTTCCTCTTTACTTGGAGGTGGGATTCCAAGGAAAGAGGCCAGGGGTTGTCTACTTTATGCTATCCATGGTAGAAATGTTACTGGCACCAAAAAGTAGACATGAGATGTCATGAGATATATGATGGTTAGAAAAATGCATCACTCTGTAGAATTTTCAGCACACGGTAACTGGAATTGAGAAAGTCCTTGCTCTGTTGCCAACTGTGTTTTCTTCAGTAAACCACCAAATTTCTGAAAGTTTTTACAACTTGCACTGGGGAAAGAACATAATACCCACCTCCAAGGTCCCTAGTGGAGATTAAAGGAAATGTGGGATGGGAAAGCATTTTGAAAGTCCAAAAAGGCTACACCAAAGTTAATCACTAGAAGGGCCGGGGATTTAGCTCAGTGGTGCCGCTGCCTACCTCGAAAGCGCAAAGTCCTGAGTTCAATACCCACTACCAAAAAAAAAAGTTAATCACTAGTCTTATCAGAGCAATGATGCTTTTTGTGGCCCTAGGGATTAGTAATAGAAAATCCAGTATAGCAGGATTGTAGATCATGGTTTTAAGTTTCTGTTGATTCTTTTTGTATTTTGATTTATTAGATTCAACTTATTTTATTTAAGACCAAGCCAATAAGTTATGTGCTATGTAAGCTATAAAGATAATTGAGATCAACTTAGCAAGTCAGAGGAAGGCTATTCTCAGCTTAGTCATAGTTTCTGCTAACAATGAATGATGCTATGGTGGATGAGAATGTGCTTTGGAATGGGGCTTGTAGTCAAGGCCACTTAGGAGTAGCTTTGGTACATCATAGTTGTAGAATACTTGAAAATTGAGGTGTTTCTCGCTATTGAGGTTGACTTTTTCTTACAAGGAATATAAATCCTAGAAAACTAAGACTTAGGCTTGTTCAGTTGTTTTCCCTTATGAAAAACTTGCTGCTAATATTTCTGGTGTTTTGCCTTTAAGGAGCATGTGACTATAAGAACCTATAAATACTTTAAGCAAAAAATTTCTTGTGTCTCCCTCCAATACTTGAGCTCCAATCAATAGACTTCTGATCTACATTTGCCAGCACAAGGGAAATGCCTTCCTGGCAAGTCAGTATACCATAGAAGTCACTATTGGGTTGCATGGAACTCCTTAAACTGACTTAAACTTTCCTTAGGGACACAGTCCTTTGAAAAGCTCCACAGAACTCCCAGCCATGGGTCAGCTTATTTCTGGTTTGGCTTTGACTCTGTCACTAACCCACAGGCGCCTCTCTGGAAGGAAACAAAACATAGCAAAATGCCTGTTGACCGTGTGTCATGTAGTATCTTTACATTAGAGAAACTTGCTTATTTCAGACTTATTTCAAAGACTTTAGGAGGGGCTTTCTGGGCGACATCCATTTGGAGATGCTTGCAAATAATGTTTCTTACACCAGAATGAGTGGTGTTTTGTGCTTCACATGATGTTTAGTGCTGTGATCCCCCGTCTTATTGCTTTCTTATTTAAAAGGCATTTTGGTGCTTAGTCTAAGATGAGGACATTATCTTCAAAAAAAACAGGAGTAAATGGCAGGAATAACATTATTGCCATCCAGATTTCTTTATTCTTTTGATGGGGCTGGTTCATGGGATTATTTATTAATCACTCATCTTCGGTTTCCAGCTGAAAGCCCTGGTTGGTAGTGAGTGTAGGTAATTAATACTATCACCCATGATCTCCTGTATTCTTGTTGTTAACATTAACTTACATTTGCCCTTAAATTTCTTTTTATTTTATGTCTTTCACTGGTCAATAGATGTTTGCAGGTTTTTCCTCCCAAGGGCTACCAGTCTTCTTCACACCAACAATGGTAATGATTAGAATAGTTGTCATAGCTAGGATTAAATGCTGCTTGTTTACTTGAAAGGGTTTGTGTGTGTGTAATGTATATAGTTATTTTAAATAACATAACATTACCATGATTAGAGTGAGCAGAGTAAAAATAACCTAATTATTGTAATTACTTTGTGCAGAACAACCATTTGACATTCCAATAGAGATATACAAAGAAATAAGTTCAAATCCCTGTCTACCAAAGACTTCCAGCCTCGTCTTCATTTAGTCTTTAGAACAGTCTGGGCTGATAAAGAAATACTTTTCTTAGAGTCAGCTTTTCAAGCATATACAGATTTGATCCTTGCATTTCTTACTTGACAGGACCCTTTTTTCTTTTGGCTATCATAACAGTGATTAAATCTCATTATGATAGTAGCTATAGAAATATAATACAGTGTGGCAAGTGCTATTCTAAGCATGTTACTTATATTAATTCATTTAATTAAAAACAGATCTCAGTGTAGGGTATAACAAGAATGATGCTAATCACTAGCTAATGATCTGCCTACTCAGAGATACATTTCATTTAGCCAAGGTGGGGTTGGCTGGTTCTAACAGGATTTCACTCCTTTGCAGCTGCTTCTCCTCTTTCTATATAACCTGGGCTCTAGCCCCCTCCACCATTCCTTCTGCAGCCTCCTCCTAATGTTGTGTATACCCTTCTACCTGCTCATGCTGAAGATAGCAGCATCCTTCGCTTGGACCCATACAATCCTTTTACTCAGAATTGGAGGTCATTTGCAGAAGCCATTTCACCAAGGTTAGTAACTGGAATGAAGTGCAAGCTCTCAGGCTGTGCCCAGGTTTTTGCATTAGACCTCTGAGTGGATCTGCTGGACTCAAGAACTGGCAAAGAAGGACAAGGAGCAGCCTCTGAAATGTGTCCCACTGTTTTTAAGGTGTGGTGCACTGTCCCTAGTCAGGAAGCAGTGCATATTAGGTCAGTGCGCCTGAGTAAGCACCTCTGTTAGATAAATGGCAGAAAGCCATTTGACTTCCTGTAGTTCCAGTATTATTCATATGGCTACTGCATTTCTAACAACTCCTGGGCTCTAGGATAAAGACTTCAGGTGTTTTGAACAGAGTATGCTTCTGAGTCAGAAGGAACCTCAGTTTGGCCCCTAGCATTGCCCCTTTCTACATGTGCAGAGGTGAGCAAACTACATAGTCACTTGGATTCTTCACTTCCTTTAATTCAGCAAGTATTTATTGAGTGCCTACTGTGTGGTAGATTTAGCCTTGAACAAAACAATTCCTACCTTCATGGTAGAGAAGTTAGGAAATGGTGAACAAAATGAATATATAGTTGGTGATAGTGCTAAGTGTACAACTTTTAACTAGGATACTCGAGAAAGCATTGCTGAGAGGAACACCTGGAGGAGCTAAAGGAGAAGGCCATGCAGCTATTGGGGAGAAGAGCGTTCTTCAAAGACAGACTGTGATGTAGAGCCCTGAGGCACAAGTATGGCAGAAGCAGCAAGGAGGCCAGCGTAGAAATAGCAAAGAGAGCAGGTCCTGGAGGCTTTTGTAAACTGTAGCACAGAGCTGCACTTTCGTCCTAAGTAAACAAGAAGCTGTGGGAGTACAGGAGTAGGGAGTAAGAGAGTTGTGATTTGACCTAAGGCTTAAAGAATCACTGTGACAGGTTAAAACAAGAGACTAGTGTGTGGGGGAGAGGGAGAGCAGCATCCAGGTGAGAGATGATGGAGGCCTGGGCCAGGTGGGAATGGTAGAACCAGGAAAGTGGTCACATGGATCTAGTAGTACTTAATAATATCCACCTGATGGAGTGTTATGACGTTAACTGCTGCACAAAGTGCAGGCTTGTGTAAATCCTCAGTCAAGGGCAGCTGCTGTCATTTTGACAGGTTTGTGGTCTTGTAAAACATGCGTGACACACATAGGTTAGAGATTGAGGATTTGTTCATCCCATCAGCAGCAGCAGTGTTGGGAAGGAAACTCAGAATACCTCCTGCCTTTCCCTTTAACTGGAAACCTGAGTCACTATTCAGCCAGCCTAAATTGCAGGCACGTGAAAGAGCTGCACCAGCACACTTTCCATTTGGGCCTTACCTGTGTGCCCAATTTGTGTGATTTCAGCACTTCCCCCTGATCCTAAAGTGTTCAGAGATGGAGTAGTGGGGAAGTAAATATGGGAAGGATAAACTGCATTTGTGTTTTTTAAAGTATCTTCAGAAGATACAGGATTTCAGTTGTTAATAAGTAAGTCTTCAGGGTCAGAAACAGCAACCACTCCAGGCATTTTAAGCAGATCTGGAGTCACTGGCAGGGCTAGAGGAGTAGGCTGTCAGCTGAGTGGTCATGACTCTCAGCACAATGAAAGACTGTGAGCTGATTTCAGGTCTTCAAGTCACTGCCAACTCAAAGGACAGTATTGGGCAATGGGTACAAGAACCCACTTACTACCTAGATCTCAAAGAGCCAGAAGCCTGAATGGAGAGGGAGCTGCCACCACAGTGCCTCTCAGCTTACAGATGGTCCTGGAATGTACCTACAGTAACCAGCCATTTGGTACAGTCATTATAGAAAACAAGATAGAAGTTCCTCAAAAATTAAGAGTAGAACTACCATGTGATCTAGCAAGCCTGCTCCTGGTTATATATATCCAAAGGAAATGAAATTATTGACTCAAAGAGGTATCTGCACTCCCATGTTCATTGCAGGATTATTCACAATTGCCAAGATGTGCAAATAACCTAACTGTCCATGGATGGATGGATGGATGGATGGATGGATAAAGAAAATATGGCAGGTGTATATATAAATATATATGAATACTATTCAGCCTTAAAAGAAGGAAACTGTCATTTGTGATATCAAAGATGAACCTAGGCAGTGATGGCAAACCTTTTAGAGCTTTCAGTGGTAACAAACAGCCCATTGTGCCATATGTGCCACAGGTTTGCTACCACTGACCTAGAGGCATGATGCTAAGTGAAATAGGCCAGACATGGGCAAATACTAAATAATTTCACTTGTATGCGAAGTGTTAGAAAAGTTGGGCTACTAGAAGCAGAGTAGAAGAATGGTTACTGGGGGTCATGGAATGGGAGGAAATGAGTACATGTTGGTCGGAGTACAAACTTTCAGCATAAGATGAATAAGTTCTGGAAACTTAATGGTGACTTATTAAAAAATTTATACTTGAAATTTGCTGAGGGTAGATCTTCCACATACATGCACACAAGTAACTATATGAGGCAGTGCATAGGTTAATTAGCTTGATTGTGTTGACTGTTTAACACTGGGTATCAAATTATCAAGTTGTACACCTTTAATATATACAATTGTAATTTTTCAGCAATACCTCAGTAAAGCTGGACCAAAAAAACCAAGCAAACAAAATTTCATATTCCATAGCTGTCCAAAGAAAGTCTGTTTCACTTCTAGCATCTTAATTTTGCACAGGTGTGTCTAGTTGGTTCCCATCCCAATCTCTAGTTGTAAGGTGTGGGATCTGAAAACTTAGCTTTCAGTCCTCCCCAGCCAGGGGGTGGATGAGGTCCCATCCCTCTTGCTTGTTTACAGTGAGTACCACGAGGCCTTTTCTTTCAGTCCTGTGGTGTTGGTCAATGTTGAAGATACGACATGAAACACAAACAAGTGCCTGTGCTGAACACTGGATCCAACCATCAATATTTCCCAAGCTCATCTATAGTACAATACTGTGTGCTTTGTAATAGGGTAGCTGTTATTATTATTAACATTGTGATGACCATCTCTGATATCTAAAACAAAGTGGGCTTCAAATCACTGACAGACAAATTTCAGTTTTTGTATTTGAAGAAAGTTATGGGTCTGGATTTCTGTTTACCACCAAATGTGTTTATGGTTCATGTCCTTACATAGAAAGACTGTTGCACTGTTTATCTAAAAATACATTCTCCACATCTGGCATGAACAGCAAGTTTAGCACACTATTTCCAGTATAAAAATAAGCAGGAAGAAGTATCAGGTCCAGGTGAACATCAGTGAAAATTCAGACTGGCTTTAACACTGGTCTGACCAGTCTGAATTCTCAGGAGTGTAGAACTATCCGTGTCTTATAGTTCTGGGTTGAGCATATTCCTGAAAAGTCGATCAAATTTCTCTAATCATTACCTGTTAAAACAGCAGGAAATCAGGCTAGCTTAATTAGGCTAAGAACTAGATCAGATGGAACAAACAGTAAAGCACAGAGTAGAGCAAGTGAGTGTTTGGTGACCTCATCTGAGGAACTATTTTGCTTTTATTATAATGTTAATTTTTTATAAAAATTGAGTTTCTAAGAAGTTTTTTTTGCTAAGAAAACCAAAATTCCAGACTAATGTCTTCTTGAAGGTTGGGGTAAAACTAAGTGAAGTAGCACACATGCATCTAGTATGTATGTATATATATATATAGAGAGAGAGAGAGAGAGAGAGAACCAAAAAAGTATACATCAGGAAAAAAAAACCTTGTTATAAATATTTTAATACTAAATTTATTGAAACATCATGAGATTAATAAATTTAAAAAAATTTCTTTTTGGTACCAGGGATCGAACTCCGGTCCTTGCGCTTGCGAGGCAGGCGTTGGAACTGAGCTAAATCCCCGGCCCAATAAATTAAAATTTATCTTTGGCCTCTACAATTACAAGAGGTACTCAAAGTGATGGCCATTAGCTTCCAGATATTTATCAATACAGTGAACAGCTGAAGTGTGTATACATTTTTTTGGCGGACTCTGTGTGTGTGTGTGTGTGTGTGTGTGTGTGTTTAATACCTTATAATACTGTAAAGTATATCATTTATACTTTAATGTAAAAATCTTGAAGCACATCTTCCTAATTTTAAAATTTGTGTTCTTGTTCCTGACCCTAGGTTGGATGACAGAAAGTTTGAGGGAATGTTTGGCCCTCCTTAACCCATGACAGCCACCACTCCTCCAACCCCGAGCTACAGTCCCTATCTAGGACTTTGGTAGAAGGTGAAGGTGGGAACATATGTCCCTCCGAGGGGTTTGTGGAGCCGTTTTGAAGGCTTTGCAGTCCTCCCCCAGGGAAAGGAGGAGCCAGCTTGGCTCTCTCCCAGTTTCCCAGGGTGCTTTTCCAGATCTAGAAGATCTACCTAGAGGGAGAATCTAGGAAAGGGTCCGCTTTCAAAACGAGGTGGGAGAGTCTTAGTGCTCTTTTGATGTGAAGAGGAGGATCCTCCTTTATGGCCAAAGAGCAGAGTAAACAATGGAAAATACCACACTAGCAAGTGACTCATAAACCAAGGAATTCACAGATTTTAGAGCTGGAAAGCCATGGAAATCCCTTGTACAGCCCTTTCAGGTAAAGATTAGAAAGAAACTAGAAGTCTAGGGACTGGCCAGCTACTTCAAGACCAGGTCAAGCAAGATCCCGGAGATCTGGTTCCCTGTTTTTAAAGGCTGCTGTTTATTTTGTAGCTTCATTGTATGTATTGAATTCTATAGACCAGTGCTTTACACAGTGCTGTTTATTTTGTAGTTTCTTTGTTTTGGATTCTATAGAGCAAAGCTTTACACAGTGCCCACTTGCTAATTACATTACAAAGGTAAAATACTGCCTTTAAAATTTTTTCAAAATAATAAAAAATGGGCTGGGGATTTAGCTCAGTGATTCCGCACCCTACCTCGCAAGCACAAGGTCCTGAGTTCAATCCTGGTACCAAAAAAAAGTTGTGATTTTTGGTCATTAATTTTTTAATACAATATTTTATTGATATAGATCAAATACCATAAAAATCACTTGTTTAAAATATGCAATTCTGTGATTTTTAGTATATTCAAAGTGGCCAGCCATCAACACAATCTTTGAATGTTTTCATCACCCCCTAAAGTAACCCAGTACCTGTTAGCCATTATTCCCATAGCCGGAACAAGTACTACTTTCTGTCTATATATCTACCTTTTCTAGACATTATGCATAAAAAGAATGGTATAGAATATAAGTTCCATGGAGGCGAGGATCTTTGCTTTGCTCTACATTATGACTCTGGTGCCAGACTGGCGGGTGGTTAGTGTATATCTGTAGGGTGAGTGAGTGGTTGTTGAAGGGAGGAGCTGATAGCTGGGAGCTCCTTAGCACCATCCTGGATGGAGAATGGAGGAACAGTAGAATAACCTGCTGTCAGTCTTTGTCTCCTGTTTGTTCTGAGACTTCTGTCTCAACCATTATGAAGATGCAGAGAAGCCCAGTGAAAGCAGCTGCCCTTGATGAGGAGTACAGATTATATATAAAATGGGCCCACCACAGCCCAAATTCCTCTTTCTTCATGGACACGTCCCAAAACCACACTTTTCTCAGGACCTCAGTGGATTGCTTCTCCATGGACACCTACTATTTCTGGCTTCCCTTCCCTAGATCTCTGGCCAGGATGGGATTTGAATCCATGCATTGTACTTCATTTCTCAGGCACACACTGGGGCACTGGGAGGTTCCTGCTGCTCGGAGTAGTGCTGCAGCCCCTGCTGTTTGTTGGCCTGTGCATCTTCTGCTTGCTTTTTTTTGGGACTGGGGATAGAACTCAGGTCCTTGCGCTTGCGCAGCAGGCAGCGAAACCACTGAGCTAAATCCCCAGCCCTTCTGCTTGCTTTTTTAGTATCAACTGGCTTTGTTCAAAACTACAAGGAGGCAGAATAGTGCAATGCTTTTAACCATTGCAGCCTCTGCTCAGTTGATCCTGAGATTGATACCAGGTTCTGGGGTACTGAAGTTTCCTTTTAGAAGTGATATCTAGGTCTTTTCTTTCCTGGACAAAGAATTGAATGAAATAAGCATAAATGGTGGCAAAGTTTCACATTTATTAAAGGTAGGATAAAAGAGAAGGGTAAAGGAAGAACAGGCTCTACAGAGCAAGTTTGGGCTGTGCTACTGAGGATTAATCCCAGGGCCTTTGTACTGAGCTATATTCCCAGCCCTTTTTTATTTTTTATTTTGAGATAGGGTCTCACTAAATTGCACAGGCTGGCCTCAAACTTCTAGTCCTCCTGTCTCATCCTCCTAAAGTGCTGGGATTCTAGACATTTGTCACCATACTCAGCTCCAAATATTTTGATTTTTAAACAAAAGTGTCTCTGTCCATATTTAGGGCCAGAGATATGGTCATAGGTTTTGAGAATCACCACCCTGTGATTGGGAGCCAGCATGCAGTAGGGAAAGTGGTGCTGCAGGCCTTGGGAGGGTACAGGGAACAGCATCTGTGTTTGTTTGTTGATGTGAATTTAGACTTTGAAAGGAGATATTTTCAGTGATTTACAAGTAGAAGAAATTAGTTTCTTGACACTATCAGAAATGCCTCTGAGCTTAGCAAATGGCTGTAGCAGGACACTGTTTGTTAATATCAATTTTTTCAGTGGTGCAGTGCCACTGAGCTACACCCCCAGCTCTCATTAATATCAATTTTAATCACAGACACTGACAGGGAGATTTCTTGGCTAATCTGGAAACAGTGATAATACTTGTTGCCTTTCCTAGAAAAATGAGTGATTTCCCCTAAAAAAAAAAATCCAGACCCAAGGCTCATAATTCATAGCTGCTTTTTAAAATATACCTACTGAAAAGGACATAAATCATAAACATGCAGGTCATGGATTTATGTGCTCATGTGACTACCTCCCAGATTAGGAAGATGACTGCTGCCAACCTTTCAGAAGCCTCCCTCAGGTCCCTCCCAAACACACCTGCCTTCCTCCCAATCACTTTCTTGACCTCTAGCACAATGGATTAGTTTTGTGTTTTTGAATTCTATAAAAGAATCCTATAACAGGTCCTTCTTTGCTTAGCAGGATGTTTATGAGATCATCCACATGGTGTTGGATAGTAATAGCTTATTGATTTACATTACTATATAATATGAATATATTACAGTTTATTTTTGCTATTGATGGACATTGTGGATGTTTTTCAGTTTTAAAAAAATTACCTGTATTCACGCTGGGTAGATCAGTGGCAGAGCACCTGCCTAGCACTACATGAGGCTCTGGATTTGTTCACTAGGTATAGAAGGATGTCTGTATTTCAAATTTTATTTTCAACTTTGTGGCTATTAAAGCAATTACTAAACAAAAAGCTACCTCAGAATATAACCTAAATATTTTGTTTAATTTCATTCTGGATCAGAAAGGTATTAATGTTAGCCTTAGCTGGCAATGAACTTCACAGAAGAGACAGAAGTTTATACCTCATTATAAAGTGATTAAATGGCTGCCTGTTTGTGTCATGGTAAGGGGATTCCGAATGCATTCTTTCTGTAGATAAAAATTTTAAACTACAACAGTAATTTTCATGTTCTGATTTATGAAAACAAAAATTATCAGATTATCATATTTCAATTATTTAACCAAACCATAAATGGAACTGTAATGTGCATATAACGTCCTCAAAAGCTTGTCATGATATACAGTATTTTGTGGAAATAGAGATAGTTCATATGATCTTGTTATGGGAGTTCTAGGATGCTGTGGGCTCCTTCTAGTGATTCTTACCAAGTTTTTGTTGTCCTGAACAAAGAACTGGATAAGACAGGTGCAAAAGGTAGCAAGCTTTTATGCTTATTGAAGATAGGAAAGGAAGTTTGCTCTGCAGAGTGATTACAGGCCAGTAAATGATAGGAAAAGAAGTACTGTATGCTCTCCAGAGTGAGAGTGGGCCACTGGGAAGAAGAACACAATGACCCTGAGGTTAATGACCACCTTCTTTTGTATCCCTGGCTCCTCAGGCTGACATCAGATCTGGCCTGTTCTATCAAAAACCTGCTTGATCTCATACCAGAAAAATTGAAAGCAGCATTTTTTGATTGGTCCCAGGTGCAGGGCTCAGGTGGATGTGTCTTGGATCTCCATGATTGACAGGTTATACCCACTTGCCCAGCTGACTGGCCATGCCCTAGTCTCCAGTCTCAATCTCTGTGCTTCGACGGATTGCCAGTAACTTAATTTACAGTTTTTTACTATGCTACTATGATGATAATGCTGAAATTACTTTTCCCAATTGTCCTTTGGTGCACATATGTTTGCATTTCTATTATGTAAGTTGTAACCAAAAATACAATTTTTAAACGCTAAAAACTTATTTCAGAAAAAAACACATCGCCATTAATCCCCTTCAATATATACTCCCAGCCTGGGCTATGTAGTGAGTTCAGGGCCAGTTTGGACTACATAGCAAGACCCTGTCTTACATAAAAACCCAAATAAATAAAGTTGTCATGGGCTTTTCTAGTTGTTACTTGTGGAAAGAACAGTATAAAATGCCCTTCTCCAAAGGTATATTTACTTCCTCATCCTCAAACCTTGTGACTATTATTTTATATAAAGGATAAATATTACATTATATGGCCTCAAAATGTGATTAAGAATCTTGAGAGGAGGGACTTAAGTGGGATTATCAGGAAAGATCCTAAATGCAATGACATGAATTCTTATAAGAGAGGCAAAGGGAAACTAGGCAGAAACACAAAAGAGAAGGCAAAGTGAAGACTAAGGCAGAGATTACAGTGTTGTGGCCACCAAGAAAGGTCCATCTTCAGCCAGCAGAAGGAAGAAGAGACAAAATGCTTCCTCAGAGCCTGGGCAGTCCTGTCAACACCTTGATTTCATATTTCTTTAGGCCTCTGGAACTGTGAATGTGATAATTAATTTTGGGTCAACCTTGACTGGGCCACAGAATGCCCACATATCTGGTTAAATATCATTTCTGCTTGCTTGTAAGAGAGATTAGCATTTGAATGGGTGGGCTGGGTAAAGAATATAGACCTCCTTACAGAGGGCCCAATTTAAACAGAAATGTGGAGAAAGGTCGAATTCTTTCCCTGACTGCGTGAGCTGTGACATTAGTCTTACCTGCAGACTTAAACCATTGGTGTTCCTGGTTCTCAGGCCTTGGCCTCAGATTCAGATTTACACCACTGGCTTTTGTTCAGTCTCTAGCTTATAGACAGCAGATCATGGGGGTCACCTCAACTTCCATAATTGAGCCAGTTCTTTATAATAAATTTGATGTTACACACCACACACACACACACACACACACACACATACTCACTTCCTATTGGTTCTGTTTCTCTGGAAAACCTTGATCAATGGAGAGAGAATTTTTGCTTTAAGCCACAAAATTTGTGGTAATTTTTTACATTTCCTACAGGAAATGAATAGAGTCAGATGTATGTTTGTCTAGAACTTTAAATTTTTTAATTTATATTTTTGTTTCATTTCATTTTCTTAATTATCAAGATTGTATTTTTTATTTTTTCAGGATAGTGGGATTGAACCCAGGGTCTTAGCACTGAGCTACATCCCTGATCCTTTTTTACGACAGAATCTGCTAAGTTGCTAAATTGCCCAAGCTGGACTCTAATTTGCAATCCTCTTGCCTCTGCCTCCCAGAGTGCCAGAATTACAGGTGTGTACCACCATGTCTGGCTTAATTATCAAGATTAAAAAAATTTTTTTTGGTAGCACTGGGGCTATAGCTCAGTGGTAGGGTACTGTCCTAGCATATCCCCCCAAATTTATTAATATGTATTTTTGAACATCCCAGTGGAGTTCAGTGGGATACTGGGTTTCTATACTTGTATATGGTGTGCATTGATAAATTTAGTCTCTATTTTCCACCCTCTTACCTGTACAGTACCATTTCCAATTTCTGGTAATGACGATTCTACTTTCTGCTTTAGTTGACTTTTTAAGTTTCCACTTATGAGACAGAACATGGGTACTTGTCTTTCTGTGTCTGGCTTACTTCATTTAACACGATGTCCTCCAGTCCTACTCATTTTTGCTGCAAATAATAGATTTCATTCTTCTTCAGGGCTGAATAGTATTCCAGTGTGTATAATTTTTTTCATCTGTTCATTTGGCAATTAGTAGCTAGGCTGATTCTGTATCTTAGCTATGGTGAATATCACCACAGTAAACACAGGTATGCAGTATCTCTTTAGCTATGATAATTTCATTTCCTTTGGTTATATACTCAGGGGTAATGGGATAGCTGGATCATATGGTAGATCTATATTATTGCAACGCAGAGAGTCAAACCCAAAGCCTTGCATATACAAGGCAAGTGCTCTACTACTGAACTACATCCCCAGCCTAAAAATTTTTTAAAAACCTTTTTCTGAGACAAGATCTCACTGTATTGCCCAGCTGACCTTGAACTCCTAGGCTCAAACTGTCCTTCTCCCTCACCCTCCCCAGTAGCTTGGACTATGGGTGTGTACCACCATGCCTGACTATTTTTTAGTTTTTTTAAGGAACCTCCATGCTTTACTCTGTAATGGTTGTACTAATTTACATTCCTATCAATAGTATATGAGTTCTTTTTTCCCCATGTTCTTGCCAGTATATGATATTTTTATAATAACTATTCTAACTGGGATGAGATAGTATCTCATTGTGGTTTTGACTGGCATTTCCCTGATGGCTAATGACATTATACATGTCTTCATAGATTAACTAGCCATTTATGTTTCTTCTTTGAGAACCGTCCTTTCAGAGAATTTATCCACTTTTCATTAGATTACTTTTTTTAAAAAAGTTCTTTGGATTCCTTATATATTCTTGATATTAACCCTCTGTCAGATGAGTGGTTGGCAGACATTTTCTTCTATTCTGTACCTTGTCTCTCCACTCTGTTGTTCACTTTGTAGAAGGATTTTAGTTTAATATCACATTTGTCAATGTTGGCTTTTATTTCTTGCACTATTGAGGTCCTAACCAGAAAATCATTGCTTGTACCAATCTCTTAAAGTTTTTCCCATATGTTTTCTTCTAGTAGTTTCTGAGCTTCAGGTCTTACTTTTAGGTCTATGATCCATTTTGAGTTGAACTTTGTACAGGGTGAGAAGATCAAGTTTTAGTCTTTTGTATGTGGATATCCAGTTTCCCCAGCACCATGTACTGAAGAAACTGTCCTTCCTCCAATATGTTTTGGGTACCTTGTCAAGATTCAGGTAGCTGTAGATTCATTAATTTATTTCTGGGATCTCTCTTCTGTTCTATTCATTCATTTATCTGTTTTTATGTCAATGCTATGCTGTTTTGGATACTAAGGTTCTGTAGAATGCCTTTAAATCAGGTATTGTGATGCCAGCTTTGGTCAAGATTGCTTTGGGTATTTGGGGTCTTTTGTGCTTCCATATGAGTTTTAAGAATTTTTCTAGCTCTGTGAAGATGTCATTGGTATTTTGGTAGAGATTACATTGAATCTATCGATTCTTTTAGATAGTATGGGCATTTTAACAATATTGATTCTTTCAATCCATGAATATGGGAAGTCTGTCTTTTTGTGTCTTCAATGTCTTTATCAATGTTTTATGATTTTCATTGCAGAGGCTTTCATTTTCTTGGTTAAATTTATTCCTAGGTATTTTGTTTTATCTATCATGAATGGGGTTACCTTGATGATTTTTTTTTCTTGGTAAATTAGTTATTGGAGGTATAGAAAAGCTACTGGATTTTGTATGTTGATTTTTGTATCCTGATAGTGTACTGAATTTATTTAATAGTTCTAACAGTATTTTGGGGAAGTCTTTAGGTTTTTCTGTATATAAAATCACATCATCTGCAAAAAGGGATAGTTTGACTTCTTTTTCTACTTTTTTTCCCACTAGTACATGTTTACAGTACATTATGATTACATTCTTTGTGGAGAGTTGGTACATGTACATAGCACATCTCGATTCTTTTTTCATCCCCTTCCCCTTCCCTCCCTCCTCCCCCGTCTCTTGGTCCCTCCCCCATTTGTAAAAGATCTATCTCTCTATTTTCTATTATCATCATGTATTTTGTTCTTTATAATTTGGGTTTCTCATTATAAGGTAAACCATGTGATATTTAAGCTTGTGCAGCTGATTTACTTCACTTCACATTATGTAATGTTAAGGTGGATTCATTTTCCTACAAATGACTTGATTTATCCTTTTTATGGCAGTAGTATTCCATTGTGCACAAATACCACATTTTCTTTATCCATTCCTCTGTTGATGAACATATAGTCTGCCTCCAAGATTAAGCTATTATGAGCTTGTAGTAGATTAACTATTGGTCAACTTGGAACATCCAGCTGAACTGAATCAGCAAGATTTGGGTGTGGAAGAACCACCTGAGGATTGTTGCCAAAGACATAAAAAGAGAACTGGAGGGGGAAGATCATTGGCTTTTGATTTTCTTGAGGAAGCTTGATGTGGGTGGTTTTTCTGATTCGAACTTGGCTGTTCTCATCAGAGGAGGTCAGGTCCTTGCTGCTGCTGGGAATGACTGCTGTTCTCGTCAGGGGAGCTCTGATTTTTGCTGTGAGCATAACTTCTGGCTCCAGTGTAGATCCCTCAGCCTAGTGGCACAAATCCTTCACCTCACCACTGCACGCTTTCTAGCTTCCACCATTGGCCTCTGGGCCTTCCTGGTGAAGATCCTCGATATGGATAAGCATGAGATATTGCCATGGTCTCTAGGCTTCTTGCTGGACTCATAGGGGACATTGCCTTGAACTCTAGGCCTTCTGCTGGACTTGTGCAGGACATTGCTTTGGGATCCAGGCCCTAGACTGGATTCTTTGGGTCTCTAGTGCGCAGTTAGATCTCTTGGACTCCTCTGCATTTGACTTTTTGGGTGAGTATTATAATACTATAATTATTTGTCCTGTATTAAATCTATTGTCTTGCAAACCCTGACTACAACAGAGCTGAACTACTATAAACATAGGTATGCATGTATCACTGTAATATGATGTCTTTAACTACTTTGGGACAATACCTAAAAGAAGAATAGCTGGATTGAAAGGAATTTCTACTGAAGACACAGTCAAGTCACTCTGCCTGGCTAAGTTAGGTTCACAAGGTGGCTAACCCCCAGGCCAGTGCAGTAGTATGTCTGTGGAATCCTAGCGATGAGAATACACAGGGGTTTATGACCCTAGAGCAGCCCAGCTTAGACAATTGCTCACTTCTTAAGATTGCTCCTGGCTAATGCACCTGGGTATTTGCTGGGAGAGGATGTGGGATCATTTTACAAAGACTGCTGTACAGAGTTTGGGTTACTTATCTAAGAGGGCTGGAAGCCTGTGAGGACTGTGAAAGTTTTCAGTAGCTAGGATTGCCAGCATCCACAATGATAGTTTGCTGGGTTTCTGTCTTTAACCCTTATCCCTGCAAAGGAGAGAATCCCCCTTCTGTGGCTGAAGAGCCAGATGGCAGATGCTGGGGTATTGTGTTTCTTGTTCTATGCTGTTGTCCCAGGTCTGGGAATCTTAATAGGTTCCAGTTTCTCTCTTGCTGTTTTCAATGTTTTCCTAATTCAAAATGCAACTATACACTTATTTTTGTTCTTTCTGGAAGAGGTGGTATATGTTGAATGCCCCTATCCATCTTGAATCTCTTTATTATTTAACTGATAGATAAAATCATAAAATCATGCATAGTAATGGTGTACCATATAATGTTTCAAATACATGTACACATTGCTTAATGTTTACATTAGGTTAAACATTTATGTCTCTCAAACATTTATCATTTATTTATGGTGAAGATATTTCAAATCATTTCCTCTAGCTTTTTGAAATGTTTAGCGCAATGTTGTTATCTGTAGTTACCCTGTTGTGCAATGGTACAATAGAACTTCTTGCTCCTGACTGCAACTTAGTGTCCATTGATCAGTTTGTCCCTATCCTGTACCCCTAACTTTCCTTATTGTACTTTAACTTCTATGATTCCTTTTTTATAATCCATACATGAGTGAGACCATGTGATACTTGTCTTTCTATCACTGACTTATTTCATTTAACATAACGATCTCCTGTTCTGTCCATATTGCCACAAATGACAGGATTTCTTCCTTTTTATGGCTGAATATTCCATTGTATGTACATACCATGCTTTCTTTATCCATTCATTAGTTGATGGACACTTAGATCGTTTCCTTTTCTTGGCTATTGTGAATAGTGCTGTGATGAACATAGGCATGCAGCTATCTCTTTGACATACTGATTTCATTTTCTTAGAATATATACCTAGCAATGTTTTGCTGGATCATATTCTATTTTTAATTTTTTGAGGAGTAGCCATCCTGTTTTCCATAATAGCTGTTGTCTTAGTTACTTTTCTTGTTGCTGAGACAAAATACCCAACACTCAAAGTTCGAGGAGAAAAGGTTTATTGTAGCTCACGGTTTGTAGAGGTTTTAGCCCATAATTAGCTGGTTCCAAGGCAAGGTGGCATGGCAGAGGGGCATTGCAGAGGAGAAACAGTTCAAGGCAGGCAGAAGGCAGCAGCAAAGCAGTGGGATACCAAGCAGCAAGCAGCCCTCTTTCTATCCCTTATTTTCCATCCAGGCTGCATGCCCTTAGGGTGGGTAACACCCACATCCAGGGTGGGCCTTCTCATTATCCACACCCAGATCTATGCCAAAACAATCAGTGCACTAATTTAGTAACACACACCCTTAATCCAGGCATCACACATACTCAATCCCAGCACCACATACTCTAGATTCAGCCACCTCTGACAAGCCTCACTTATGACTACATGAGGCTCTGGGCGGGGGGAACATCTAGACACAAGCAATAACAGCTGTACTAATTTACATTTCCACCAACAGTGTGCAAGAATATCCTTTTCTTCACATCCTCAGCACTTATCATCTTTAGTCTTTTGATAATAACCATTCTTACTGGAGTGAGGTAATAATCTTATTTTGCTTTTGATTTACATTTCCTCAATTAGTGATATTGAGCAATTTTTTGTATACTTATAGCCATTTTATATTTTCCTTTGAAAATGTCTATTTAGATCTTATTGCCAATTTTAAAAATTAGTTTGTTTTCATTTATTTTGCTATTGAGTTTTTGAAGTGTTTTATGTATTCTGGGTATCAGCTTCTTGTAAGAGAGATAGTTTGAAGGTTTTTTCTTATTCTGTAGGTTCTCTTAACTCTGTTGATTCTTTCCTTTTTTAATTTGATGTAATCCCATTTGTCTAGTTTTGGTTTTGTTTCTTGTGCTTTCAAGGTCTTGTCCAAAAAGAAAAATCTTTTCCCATTCCAATGTCCTGAAGCACTTTCCCTGTTTTTTTCTGGTAGTTTCAGATCTTAAATCTTTAATCTTTCTCGAGTTTTTTTATTTGTAACTGGTTAGAGATCAAAGCCTAATTCAATTTTTCTGCATGTCGATATCCAATTTTCTCACCACTATTTAGATGCTTATTCTTAGTTGCATATTCTTACCACCTTTGTTGAAAATCAATGCACAGGTTTACTTCTAGGTTGTATTTTGTTCCTTTGATCCATTTGTCTGTTTTTATGCCAATACCATGATGTTTTGATTTCTGCCTCTGTGTAATATGTTTTGAAGTTAGGTGGTATATTACCTCCTGCTCTATTCTTTTTGCTCAACATGACTTAGGCTGTTTGGCATTTTTGTGGTTCCATGTAAATTTTAGAATTTTTTTTCTAGTTCTGGGAATACTGCCATTGGTATTTTGGTAGTGATTGCATTAAATCTGTACCTCTTTGTGTAGTATGGATATTTTAACAGTATTGATTCTTCCAATCTATGAACACAGGCTGTCTTTCCACTTTATCATGTCCTCTTTAATTTCTCTCATCAATATTTTTAAATTTTTCATTGTAGAGATCTTTCATCTCTTTGCTTAAACTTGTTACTAGGCAATAAATTTAGTAGCTATTGTGAGATTGCTGTCTTTATTTCTGTTTTACATAATTTACTATTGATATATAGCAGTGCTACTGATTTTTGTATATTGTTTTTTAATCCTGCAACTTTGCTGAACTTATTAGTTCTAATAGTTTTTTTATTGAGCTGCAGGGGTTTTCTATATATAAGATCACATCATCTGCAAAAAGTGACAATTTGACTTTTCCAGTTTGGAAGCCCTTTATTTCTTTCTCTTGCCCTATTGCTCTGGCTAGGACTTCAAGAGCTATGTTAAATAAAGGTGGACATCCTTGTCTTGTTCCAGATTTTAGAAAACTTTCAGCCTTTTTCCATTCAGTATGTTAGCTGGGATTAAGTGTGTGATGCTGGGATTAAAGGTGTGTGTTACAAAATTAGTCCAGTGATTGGTTCAGCATTATGTTGAGGTATGTTCTTTCTATACCTAATTGATTCAGTTTTTATTATGAAGGGATGTTGAATTTTATCAAATGCTTTTTCTGCATCTATTGAGATAATTACGGTTTTTGTCTTTCTGTTGATGTGGCATATCACTTTTATTTGCATATTTTATATCCCTGTGATGAATCGCACTTGATCATAGTGAATAATCCTTTTTTTTTCTTCTTTTTTTTTTTGGTACCAGGGATCAAACTCTGGTCCTTGTGCTTGCAAGGCAGGCGGTGGAACCACTGAGCTAAATCCCCAGCCCCAAATAATCTTTTAAATGTGCTGTTGGATTTGATTTGCTAGTATTTTATTGAGGATTTGTGTGTCTCTGATTTTTGAGGTTATTGGCCCATACTTAGCTAGTTTTCTTCTTTCCTTTCTTTCTTCCTTTTTTGTTTTTGTTGTCCTCATCTGTTTTGCTCTCAGGGTAATCCTGGCCTCATAGAATGTGTTTGGAAGAATTCCTATCTCTTCTATTTTTTTTTTAATAACTTAAAGAGAATTGGTATTATTTCTTCGTTAAGAGTTTACTAGAATTCAACAGTAAAACCATCTGATCCTGGGGTTTTCTTTGTTGGGAGGCTTTTTATTATCTTCTCAATTTCCTTACTTACCTGGTCTCTACAGGTTTTCTATTTTTCCTGATTCAATCATGGCAAGTTGTATATCTCTAAGACTCTGTCCATTTCTTTAGGTTATCAAATTTGTTGGCATATAGTTGCTCATTATAATCCCTAATGATGTTTTGTATTGCTATGGTGTCAACTGTAATGCTTCCTTTTTCATCTATGATTTTGAGTCTTCTTTCATTTTTAGTCTAGCAAAGGACTTGTCTATTTTATCTTTTCAAATAATCAGCTCTTTTTCATTGATCTTTTGTATATATATTTTTAGTTTCAATTTCATTTCTTTCCTTTTACTAATTTTTGGATTGGTTTTCTAGTTCATTGGGATGTAGTGATAAGTTCATATGAGATCTTTATCTTTTTTTTAGATAGGGATTGATTGCTATAAACTTCCCTCTTAGTACTGCTTTTCTTGTATCTCATAGGTTTTGGTACATTGTGTCTCCATTTTTAATTTGTTTCCAGAAATTTAAAAATTTCCTTCTTGGGTTCTTAACCTATTGACTATTCAAAAGTAAGTTATTTAATTTCTGTGTGTTGATATAGTTTGCAGTGTTTTTCTTTTTGATTTTTAGTTTTACTGCTTTGTAGTCAGAAAAATACTTTATTGTTTCAGTTCTTAAAAATTTGTTGAGACTTGTTTTATAAACTATCACATGATCCATCCTGAAGAATGTTCTATGTGTTGAGAAAATGTGTGTTTGGTATCTGTTGGATGGAATGTTCTGTAAATGTCTGTTAGGTTCATTTGATCTAGGGTACAGTTTAACTTTGCTGTTTTCTTTATTCATTTTGTTTGGATGATTTGTCTATCACTGAAGGGGTTAAAAATCTCCAATGATTGTATTAGATTTGATTTTTCTCTTTAGATCTATTAATATTTGCTTTATATATTTAGGTGCTCCAATATTGGGTCTTTATGTATTTAAAATTGTTTCCTCTTGCTGAACTGACCCCTTTAACATTATATAATGACTAAATCTCTTTTTACTGCTTTTGTTTAAAAATCGATTTTTATCTAATAGAAGTATGGCTACTCCTACTTTCTTTTGGATTCCATTTGTATGGAGTCTTATTCCAGCCCTTTACTTTCAATCTGTGTGTCCTTAGAAATAAAGTGAAATTCTTGTAGGGAACATATAGTTGGGTCTTATTTTTTTTTCATTCAGTTTATTGGTACATTTTAGGTATACAATACAGTTCCATTCATCATTGGGAACTTGTACCTTTACATGATGTATCTTAGCTCTTATTTTTTCCCTATTCCCCTGCCCTCCCTTAACCCCCTCCACCCTTCCCTATTTACAAAGACTTTGTTTCCATTTTTTTCCTTTTCTTGTATTTTTTCTTTTCCCTTCTTTTCTTTCCCCTACCCCTCCCACTTCCCCTACTCCTTTAGAACTTTTCTTCCTATTTCATAATATCAGTTATACATTTTGATCCTTATTTACACTTTTAGTTTTTCACACCAGAGAAACTATTCGTATTTATATGTGTGTCCTATTTATTTCACTTCAGAGTATGACCTCAATGTGCATCTACTTAGCTATAAATGTCTCTAGTTTATTGTTCTTTATGGCTGAGTAATACTCCATTTTAGTTGGGTCTTATTTTTTAATCCAGTAAGTTACTCTATGTCTTTCAATTGGAAAATTTAATCCATCTATGGTCAAGATAATTGCTGATAGGTAAGGTTTTACTATAGCCATCATTTAACTTGTTTTCTAATTTGTAGTTCTTACTTTCTCCCTCTGTTCCAGTCTTCCTTTGTGGTTAAGTGATTTACTGTAGTAGTGTATTCTGATTTCTTATTATTTTTGGTTTGCCTATTATAGATTATTGCTTCGTAGTTACCATGAAGTTAATAAGCTGTTTTGAAATGATGCCAACTGATGTTCATAGCTCCTGGGATGGTAGCATTCAACTTCGTATGTCTGTGGGGGAACAGTCATCAGAGGATCTTAGCTGCCACCTTGCTCCACCTCCTAGAACTTTTTTTGAATGAGTAGTAGTTTAATAACTTTACTGTATTCAGTTTCTAGATTTTGACTGCTATTTCAGATTCAAATAGTGGAATTCAGTTCTTTGATTGTAGTGTGCCAGGTGTATAATTATTAACACATTGTGAAAAGCAGCATATGGAAGGAATAAGCTTAGTTATTACAATGCTAAGTTCTTTTATTGCAATAATAGAATCAAAAAACTCATATTCAGTCTGGTTGAAAGTGAGGCTCATTGTTACTTCTTCTTAGAAGTGTTTGTCTAAAAAGTTATTGAGGCTGTCATAACTTGCCAGGATAGCTGCACTGTGTTTCCCAGATGGAGCATGTCCTTTTATCTTTGCTCTTACTCTCTTTTTCTCTTTGCTCAGCCCAGACTCATTCTGCAGAGCCAGTTTCTGCCCTCTTCACTTTTTCTTTCTTGAATATACTTTACCACTGCTTTAAAAAAAAAGTTGTCGAGACACTGATTTAAAAACAGTAGAAAAAGCTTAGAGTGGAACAATTATAGATGAAATTTGGTTTAAAATTGTTATTAATACATGTTTATAATACATAAAAATCACATTAATTTGGGGGAATTGCTGCATACATGTGCATATTACATCTTGATAATTTTTACCCTTTTACCCCTTCCACAGCTTTCCCTTTCCTCTGTTCCCTAGATCCCCTTCCCATCCTTACAAAGTCCACCTCCCTGTTTCCTACCATTTCTTTTATTTTGCCCTTTGAATTATTTCTACTTTGGGTTTCTCATATAAGAGAAACCGTGTAATATTTAACCTTCTGTGTCTGATTCATTGCATTTAGTATAGTCTCAAAATTCATCCATTTTCCTACAAGTGACCCAAATTTATCCTTCTTTATGGCTGAGTAGTACTGCATTGTGTTGATATACTGCATTTTCTTTATCCATTTATTATAGATGAAATTTGGATTTATATCAATATAGATTGTTTAATCAACATAATCATTATCACAATTTACTGCAAGAAAAATCTTGATAGTCATGTTTATTCTGACCACTGCTTATTAGTCAATGATGCCAATTTTTTTTTTTTTTTGAGACAGGGTCTCACTATGTAGTTCAGGCTGGCCTTGGACTCACTGTGTAGCCCAGGCTGGCCTCAAACTTGCAGCAATCCTCCTGCTCAGCCTCCTGAGTTCTGGGATTATAACCATGCACCACCACACTTGAGTTGTCAATAATGACAATTTAAAAAAAAATTATCTTGTCCATGTGATAGTTTAAAATTTCTAAATAGAATAGACAGAAGCCTAGCTGTTTTCCTAAGGCTGACTGTGATATGTAGTGAGTTGAGAGTAGCCACCATATTTGCCTAGATCCTGGGATATTACCAGTCATACCTCTTGTAACAGTTGGTTGACTCTTTTGGATATATACCTATATGCAAGCCCTTGAAAGCAAAGCTACTATCTCAATATGTTCACTATTTTATTGAATAGTTGTTGCTCACCTACCTTGTAGCAGGTCTGTGCTAGTTATTGAAGATACTGTGAGTGGCAAAAGCTAACATGGTTTCTGTTTTTGTGGTATATAACAGAGACCTACACCCAAATAATCATAAATAATAAACTGAGATAAGTGATCTGAAAGAAAGAATGAGTCTATGAGAACATGGAGCAACAGAGCTTAGTCTAAGCAAGGGGGCTCAGAAAGGCTTCCCTGAGGAAAGCTTGATGAACAACTATCTGATGGAAGAGTTGTCTTTGGCTAAGGAAGAGGTGGGAGCAACTGATATTTCAGGCAGACAAAAGAGCTCACATAGAATTACATAATGCAAAAGAGCATGTCACCGATGAGGAACTAAGGGAAAGCCAGATGTGACCGATTCTCAGAAAGTTAAGAGACTGAGAGTTGGCCGGTGATTTAGCTTAGTGGTTCCATGGCCTGCCTCACAAGCACTAGGACCCGAGTTTAATCTCCAGTACCAAAAAAAAAAAAGAGAGAGAGACTGAGAGTGACACCGGCTGGGTGGCTGTATGCAGAACCTTTAAAGTCAAGCCAGTGGCATTGGTCTTTATCCTAAGAGCAATGAGAATCTATCATTACTTTGCTAGGGCTGTCTTTACAAAATAGCAGACTGGATAGCTTAAAAAGTCAGAAATTTTATTTCTCACACTTCTGGAAGTTGGGAGTCCAAGATCAAGGTGTTACTGGATTGGATTCTCCAGAGACCTGCTCTTTAGCTTGGAGGTGGTCACACTTGTGTCCTCCCTCCTGTTTCTTTCTCTGTGCATTTACATCCCATGTCTTTTCCTCTTCCTCTAAGAACATCAGTCTTAATGGATTAGGGCCCCACCTTTATGACCTCATAAACCTTGCTTCCCTTTTAAGGCTGTCTCTATCTGGAGGTTACTTACATTCTAAGTTACTAGGGGTTAGGTCTTCAAAATATGAAATTTTGGGGGGAAAATTCAGTCTATAATAGACTGTTGAAGGTTTTTAAGCAAGAAAGTCATTGACTTTATAGATTGAGCATATTCATATTGTAGAAAAGATCAGGGGTAGCTGAAATAGATGATTAGTTTATTTCAGAAGCCCAGGCAAAGCACATGCCTGAAATATGGTGTAGTATTGGTGGGAGAAAGAATTAGGAAACAAAATTAATAGGAAGCAGTGATGGGTTTCAACATTTAATAGAGGGAATGAGAAAAGGGAGATTTCAAGATTGACTCCACGTTTTCAAACTTGCATAGATGCAATAAGAAGCACTAGAGGAGGGGCAGTTGGAGGGTAAGTGTGGTCTTAGATTGAGTTAAGGTGCTTTTGAGATATCCATGTGGAAACTGTGAGTAAGCAGCTTAGATATATGGGTCACAGGTTTAGAAGATTTGGAATATAGATATGAATTTGAGAATCATGTGCCTGCAGATGCCAATAGTACCTAATGTATTTCCTGTTATATTTTAAATTATTTTAAAATGTTTTTGAATTAAAACAACTTGTATTCTAAACTATTTCTTCACCATAAGCTGGAGGTGAGTTTAAGGATAATGCTAATCATGTCTTTGGAAGGGCTATTTTTAAAGAATATACTAGAATGCATCTCCAAAGAGATGATTATTCAGATCACGTGACATTTTGTGTGGGGACAATTGACTTTACTAAGAAGAATTTTGGAAAGAGGTTAGAAAATGAATTCAAGCTATAAGATTAAGTGGAAATCTGGTAATTCTTTTCATTTTCTTGCACACCCTGCACCCCACAGTTGTCTAATCTGTTGCATAGCCCACATCAGGCAATTATCTGCACAGATGCACGAACAGGAGTGTGATGCATATGCTTAGCTGCAAGGCTGTCAGTGTCACAACCAATGGCAAAGACTGGAAAAAAATCTTGGCAGTTACCATAGCTAAGCCACAAAGAATAAAACAATGGGGGCCAACATTGCACCAAAATAGTATTCTGTCAGGACTTGGTGTGGAGCTCTGCGGTAGAGCATGTGCATGCCACCACGGGGCTAGGTTCAAGCCCCACATCAGAAAACCAAGAACAACAAAATAGTCTTTTGTCAACAGTTCACATTATTATTTCCTGGACTATTAATGGGTTCTGCTGAGCCAGGTTGCACTTAGACTTTGAATTCTAGGCTGCAGAATGGAAGAGATGAGTAAGCCCCCCCTTCATGTTTCCTGAGAACAAAAAAGTACATATTTTTTATTAGTGCACACTAATTGTACAGAGTAATAGGTTTCATTGTAGCATTTTCATACATACATATAACATATTTGGATCATATCCATACTTGGACTACTTTCTTAGCCTCCTTCCTCTTCTATCCCATATCTGCTTCCTCTTCTCTAAGTCTCCCTTCTACTTTCATGTCATTTTTTTAAACTGGTCCATATATTTTTTTTATTTTTTATTTTTTGGTACCAGAGATCAAACTTGGGTCCTTGCACTTTCATGGTGCATGTATTTTAAAGGTAGCCAATTATATTAGCTTTAGTTATGGTAGTTGCTATTTGTCTTGTCATAGCACTTAACAGTAGGCATGTAGATAAAGAAAAATCAGCACAGTAAATATTTTCCCATGTTCTCTTTTAAAATGTGGTGTGTGTGTAGGTGTGTGTATATGTGTTTGTAACAGGATTGCACTTAAGGCCCTGACCAACTTCCCCAGTTTTAAAATTTTTATTTATTTTGAGACAGGGTTTTGCTGAATTTCCCCATGCTGGGCTCTAATTTGCCATCCTCCTGCCTCAATTTCCCAAGTGCTGGGATTACAGGCATGTGCCACTCTGCCTGACCTAAAATGGAGATTCTTAAAGTCATAGGAGAGACAATATGCTAAGAAATAGATATTATTTATTTATTTCAGAACTTCATCTTTAAAGAAGTAACATTCTTGATTCAATCTGAGGGCCCACCATGTACCAACCTAGAGCTGCAGTGGTCCATGCCTCACTGAGCTTGCAGTCCTGCCCAGGAGAGGGGAATTAAACAAGTCTGATCAGAATCATACAAAAAACCCTAGAAGGTGCTGAGTAGATTTACCTGGACTAGCAAGTCAGGGAAGGCCTCCCTGGAGGAAGTGACATTTAGACTTAGGCTTCAGAGACCAGTGAGGATTAAATGAAGGGAAGGAGGGAGCAAACAGAGGAAGAAGCATGTTGACAAACCAGAACTTGGGAGGGCAGGAAGCCCTCAATGATGCCACAGTGAAGGGGCCTAATGGGCTCCAACTGTTTTATGAATATAAATTTCAGCTGTGTATGGTGGCGTATGGCTGTAATCTCAGCATTCTGGGAGGCTGAGGCAGAAAGATTGCAAGTTTGAGCCTCACCTACACAATTTGGTGATTTCGCAAGAATAAAAAATGGCCAGGGAGATAGCTCAGTGTGGAGGCCCTGGATTCAGTCCTCAGCACTACACACACAAATTGTAAATTATATCTTAAGGGCAACTGATAATGCTGAGAGAGGTTTTCAGAATGGAAGTGACATAATCAAATTTCTGTTTTTAAAAGAGCCCTCTGGCCTCAGTGAGAAGCTTGTAGAGTGAGTGAACACAAGAATGCTTTAAGACCCACTTGTAGGAGAGGTTAAGAAATGACGTAGGATTTAGGGTATTATCTTGAAAGTGTGATGACCCCTCTTGACAGGTCATAAAACAAACCTATACCCTTCTAAATTGTGAATTCCTTTCAGCCTTGTTTGGTTTGTCTCTTTCATTGTGACCATGGTTGACTTCTGCTTTGCAAAATCTGTGAAGAGATTCTAGTTTCCTGGGTCAACAGTGCACACCACGGACCTCGGAAGTTTTTCTAGAGCTCCTGAGAAATTTTAAAGAATAACATCTTAGTTCTAGGAAAATTTTCTGTAGTATTTTTTATTTTCTTCCAGAGGAGATTAGGGGTAACTGTCTCATGGCTTTGAGCCTCATCCATTTGGATTTATACCCTTTCTGCTTTCCAGCATCCATCCCCAGTAGCATACCTAAGAGGAAGGGATTGATTCTAGTGTCCCAAAGCCCTGCCCCAAACCTTTTGGAACCCAGCCTCCAGCAAGTCAGGGAGGCAAGAGTGCAGAGATTTAGGATTGTCCCAGGCTGCAGGCAGTGATGTAAGATGACACTTTGGGTCCTAGGTCAGCCTAGGTGAGATGAAGGCAGTAGAATCTGAGAACTGGAGCAGTTTCTTCAGTCTGTTGCAGTATCCTTACTTAATGAAATCACAAAGGAATTCTTGGGGGCCAAAGTGTTTTGGGCTGTAGGCCTTGGAAAAGCATAGTTAAGGAGCTGTGTACTATCAGTTGTCAAGTTTGCATTAGACAAGTTTCCCCTCTTCCCTTTTCTTTCTGAAAGCCCTTTGCTTCTTTGTATTGGTAAGCAAATACCTTCGTAGGAGAGGCCAGGGATGGCTAGCTCTTGGTGGATCAAAGGAAAGAATTTGCTTCCAAAGACTGTCGTGCAAAAGACCTAAAGAGATGTTTCAAGAAGGCTTTTTCTGCTATTGGATCAGCTTATGATTGGAGGACCTGTAGGCTGTTCAGGGAGTGGGTTACTGTGCACACCTAAGTTCATATAAATAGTGACAAAACCAAGCCCTGAAATTTTTCTAAGGTCTCAGAGGCACTCATTAGTGGCCACAAGGGGACAAATCTTTGCATTTATCATTGTGTACATGCACATGCTTGGGATTGAATCCTTGGCCTTATGCTTACTAGGGAAGCACTCTACCACTGAGCTCACCCCCTAAGCCTGTGTTTATCATCTTAATTACTCATTCTTTTTTTTTTTTGGTACTGGGGATTGAACTCACGACCTTGCGCTTTCAAGGCAGGCGGCAGAACCACTGAGCTAAATCCCAGGCCTTTAATTACTCATTCTTATCCTGCCCAAAGTAGAGCTTTATTTCTCTTCTGGGTCTACACTTCTGTCTTTACCATAAGTCTAGTATTTCTTCTGTTCCAAGTACCATAGTGATGTGAAAGGGATCCTATAGCAGGATTTGTAGTGAGCTCAGGCAGCCAGCCATGGGCTTTTATGTTCAGTTACCTTAGTAGCTGAAACGTATAGCTTTTTTTTTTTCTGACCAGTTTCAGATTTTATTTATAATTTACTCAGATGAGAACCCATCCTTAACTATAAAAGCAATGATTTCACCTCCTTGTCCTGGGATCAGGAGAAATCAATAGGTTAAAGTAAGCAAGCTATGAACCAAGATCCATTCTGGTATTGCAAATATGTGAGATCTTTCCTCCTGGAAATAAAAACCTCAAGACCTCTATTGTACTTTTATTTGAATGGAGCATATAGCTTAGTTTATTTATTCTTCAACGACTGAAGGCACCTACTGTATTAGGTCCTGAGCATGCAGAAATGCATACATTGAAGTCATTGTCCTCAATGGGTTTACATTATGAATGATTTTTTTTTGGCAGAGTTGGTAATCCGTCAAAGAATAATCTAGTAATAAATTCTCTATCTCTGTTGTCTGATAATGATACAATCCCTTTGGCTACCAAGCATATTTCTGTAATAAAATGAGCTGATGTGTAATTGGCTAATTGTAATTGATGAATGATGTCAGGTCACATAGGATTTTTAGCTTGGGCCTGAGGAGCCACAAAAACAAGAGTGAAATAATAACCTTCAGCAGGAGAGAAAAACTCCCTCAGCTCAAATTTAGCACTACAGGAGCTCTTTCTGCCTTGTTTTAAGGAAGTAAAAAAAAAATGAATTGCTGTACCCAGGCTTCCTCTCTGAGGAGGTACCCCTGGCCTTGAGCTCTCAGCTGGTAGCAGGTTGTACTTCTTCCTGCCTTGTCTCTCACTAGGAAACCAACATTTCCATACTGTTGTTTTTAATATTTCCTGTGGTATTCTTTTGCTTCCATGAGCTGCTGGTTTTCTTTTTTTTTGGTACCGGGAATCGAACTTGGGTCCTTGCGCTTGTGTAGCAGGCAGTGAAACCACTGAGCTAATTCCCCGGCCCTGCTGGTTTTCTTTTGATGTACCATTTGTGAGTGAGTGAGTGTGTGTGTGTGTGTGTGTGGTTCTGGTAGTGGTAGTGGTTGCTATGGTCCTGAGTGGTTTGGTACCAGGGATGGAACTCAGGACCTTGCGCTTGCCAGGTAGGTGGCAGAACCACTGAGCTAAATCCCCAGCCTGTCCTGAGTGGTTTGAATGGTCTGCCTTATTCAACTTTTCCCAAAACCCTGGTGCTGACATCTGGAAAACCAAGGTGTTGAACATCCACTTTGAATCAGAGGTGGGAGTTGGAGCTTCTTGTGTAAATCTTCAAGAAAGAGGTAGTGACAGCAGCTGTTAGCCCACAGCAGTCCTGATTGCAGGTTCTGAAATGTGGGTCCTCAAGTTGCAGCCCTTGACCCAGCTGAAGAGATTACCTGGTGGGAGGCTTCAGATCCTGCAAGGCATAAAATGCCCTGTTCACCATTTCCTAAGTGGGATATGGAATTAAGGCCCTGGAACTATTTCATTAGGATTCTCCAGGGAGGCAGACTTAATAGGAAATCTGCCTAGAAAGAGATTCATCATAAGGCAGTGATCACACTATTAGCAGCCTGAGAAGCTGGAGACACTGGAAAGCTGGTAGTATAATTTGAAGGCCTAAGTGTAGATTCCAGTGTATGAAGAGCAGAAGGTGGATTCCAAGTAAACAGGCAGGCAGCGACTTTAACCTTCCTCTGCCTTTCTGTTATATTCAAAAAAGGTTGAACAATGCCACCCCCCTTCAGGAGGTCATCTGCTTTCTTCAGTACAACAATTCAAATGCTAATCTCTTCTGGAAGCATCCAGACACACCCAGAAATAATGTTTAGATATCTGGGCATCCCTTAGCCTAGTGGACACATAAAATTAATTATCAGAAGTCTTAATATCAGTAAGGGGATGGGGAGTAAATAGCTGTTTTGGAATCCTTTTGGTTTGGCCTGCTGTTAAGTGAGTAAAACACTCTCTGTAGCAGTGGGAGTTCAGAGAGACAGATGTCAGGGGTATTCATGTGGTGCAGAGTCCAGATAGCATCAGTCTGGCCACTGGCAGTGCTCCAACCTTGGACCTTCTGGGGCAAGCAGGAAGGGACCAAGTTGGAGAAATAAAGCGTGGTAGGCCCAAGCATGAGGACTTGCTTTGAAAATGTTCCAAGAGCGTGGATGATCTGATTCCAAAAGTCTTATGGGGTTGAAGAGGTTTCAGCAACAGCCACATCAGTATCTCCCAGCTTTATCATTGTTTATTCTTCCAGTCTGTGGGGCACCTTTGCATCAGACTGTGAAAATCACACAAATATCTTTCAGAAACAAAGCTATTAAACTTCTGCATTTGAATGTCAAATGTTAAACAGGCTGTTGGGTTTGTTTTCATCACACACATACACAGTGTAATAATGGGGATCTGTGTGAGGCATTAGATCCTCAATTTGCTTTAGGAATTGTAAGTGAAGGATACAGAATAAATTGTGGCTGCATGCCCCAGAGAGAGCTGTGTGTCTGTGGGAAGGAAGGGTGGCTCCATGTGCCTGTGAGCACCACCTCCCTCCCAGTGGGTGGGAAGGTGCATCTCCTGTCTGGGAATCCAGCCAAACTCCCCGATCTGTTCTTTCTCTTAGCTCCTGTTTTCACAGTTATGTCATGTTAGGCTGAGGAAAGGAGATAGCAGAATCAATAGAATGGAAGATATGAACACATAAATATGTTCAATCTGAAAGAACCAGTGAATCCATTTCATTAGCAAGTATTTTCCTTAAAGGAGAATTATAGAATGTTTTATCTCCCTTTACTAAGAGAGAATGTTAATATCCAACTTTTAAAATATCTTGATATTCATGGATCCTTCTTTTCTCTTTCTGTCTGTCCTTACCCTGGTCCAAGCCTCTGACATCTGCTCATTTTGCAGCAGTAACGTCCACATCGATGTCGCTTGGCTCTGCCATTGGCCCATCCCATCAGTCTTCACACTGCACCATGGCAGGCCATTTAAAATTCACAACTGGGCACGATCCTTCCTTTATAATGCCCTCTGAGGGCACACCATTGCCCCGTACCTTTCCTTTGACCTCTCATTCCATGAATTACCCACTGGATCACTGGGTGACCACTACCCTATATCACCACTTTGTCTCTCCTCATTCTTTTCATTACTCAAGGTTCTCTCAAAAAGACCAATAGGATACATGTGCGTGTATATATGTATGTGTATATTGTCTGCATGTATATATGTGTACCTGTATGTATATGTGTGTAGGGAATTGGTTCATGCAGTTATGGAAACTAGCAAGTCAAAAATCTATAGGATGAGTCAGCAGGCCAGATACTGAGGCAAGTGAGTGGTACAGTTAGAGTCCTAATACTACCAGCCTGGAGACCCAAGGAAGCAGTACAAGTCAGAAAGCCATCTGGGGCTGGGGATTTAGCTCAGTGGTTCCACCACCTGCCTTGCAAGCACAAGGACCCGAGTTTGATCCCCGGTACCAAAAATAAAAAAATAAAAAAAACTTCTGCATAACAGAAAGCCATCTTATTCAAAACCAGAAAGAACCAAGTTTGCCAATGAAGTATGAAGACAATCTTCTAGTCTTTTGGGCTTATTCAGCTCTTCAACTGATTAGATGTGGCCCATCCACATCATGAAAGGCAATCTGCTTTACTCAGTCTCTTGCTTTAAATTTTAATCTCATGTAAAAGCACTACCTCAGAAACACCCAGAATACTGTTTAATCACCTGAGCACCCTGTGACCCAGGTAAGTTAACACATAGAATTAACTGTCACACTCTCCCTTTGCTTTTTGTCATCTGTTCATATTGGACCTCTTTTAGCTTTTCTGATGTGCTACATTAATCCTAGATTCTGGGCTTTGCGCAAGCTATTTATTTCATCTATACTATTCTTATTCACACGTTATGTGTCAGCCTGAAATTCTTTTTCTTAAAGGATATTTCTTCGAGGTTAGGTTTGTCTCTACAGATATATATCACCAGAGCACACTAAACATTTCCATTTAATTACATGTCTCACATTTATAGTTCCTTGTTCATCATTGGCCTTCCCCACTACATTTTAAGCTCCATGTGGGCAGGGCCTTATCTGCTTTGCTGTTACATGTCTGGCACTTACTAGTTGGTCAAGGATCATTCTAACAAATTAACAAATGAATGAATTGAAAACTCACAAGGTGTACTAGGCTCTCAACATACATATACACAACTCTATGAAGTAAATGATATTTTCATGTTTATAGACTGAGGTCCAGAGAGGTCAGGGACTTACCCAAAGTCATGTTACTAGTCATGTAGAGACTGAGCTTCAAATAAAATAACTGTTAGAATGTATAGCATGTATCTAAAGGCCCAACATCATCCTAGTCATTTTTCAACTTACAGTCACCTAAAGCAATAGACAGCCCATAAATAACTGCAGGATACCCTGCCTCCTGGTGTTTACCCTGGGGGATCTGCTTCTTTATGTCTCATGAGCTTGGAATCTGGAACATAAAGGCTGGCCTGGTCCCGTCTTCCCTCCGCACTCTTCTCTGAACCATCTTTGTTTCCCTTCTCCTCTATTTCAGTAAATGGTGGCAAATTAACAATCTTATTGGCAGAGCAGATGTCCAGATGAGAAACAGAGTTCTGCTCTCCCCCTGTCAGAAATACTCCTAGTAAGTCCTGGCCTCCAGCGACTGTGAAATTGTGTGTGTAGAGAAACCTATCTCCATGGTCACTGTACTTCCCAAAAAGCATCCCTTTCTCCCTGACTTCTGGATGGGTTGATTGGGTGGGGGGATGGATGGGGTAAGTCTGCTTTTTCTGAGTTGCCATCTCTGTGACCCGGGGAAGGGGGCTGTCCGTATACGATTTGATTTTCTGAAACCCATTGTGTATCTGTTTTGAGGCTAGATGTCTTCCCAAGGTGACTTGGAATGTGTCTGCACATCCAGAATATTAGGTTTTGTTAGATAAATGCCTATTCCATTGTGTTAAATTACAAACTGATGCCTTGGAAGAATTGAATCCCCAGATGAGAGGGTAAGATCCTTTTCTCCTTTGCTAAGTCATAATATTAATAATGCAGCTCAATGTGACTCTGTTGTAGAATTTAATTTTCAAAGACACTTGGACAATTTTATGGATGACTTGAAGCGTGTGTCTCTAATCACTGAGCTGATAACATGTTGCCACCCTAACAGAGTCTTTCGGGCAAAGGAGAGGTAAGTGTGGGAAGTACAAAGCTTCAGTTAGTATATGATCCTCTTAGGTGTAAAGGTTATACTTACCTTGTGGCTGTTGCTTTTGCCAAAAAAAAAAAGTGTTTTGTAGAATAGTTCTTTTCTGAACTTGAAAAAATGGTGTTGGAAAAAAGGTGTGTACCACTCCTAAAAGCAGGGAGGTATGAACATGTATCCCTTTCTCTTGGCTAATGAGTTTGTAAAGTGGTTTTTGGTAAATAGGGTGGTTATTTGCAATAGTCTTCAGATCCTATTTTTACATTCTTAAATACACATACCTATTTCATTCACTCATTCAACAAATATTTGTAAGTGTAGCTGTGCCTAGGGACTGTCCAGGCCTATGGGTGTAGCACTGAATATGGACAACTCCTGCTCTCCTGGAGCTCACAAAGGGCCTCAGGGGAGGGAGAAAACAAGGTACAAGTAAATAAGTGAATGAACAAGGACATTCAGATGGTGTTGACTGTTGTGCAGAAAATGAACTCAATAACATGCTGTTGTGTGGAATAGGAAGAGGGCAGGAGGCAGCTAGCCCTGAGTCCTGCTAAAAAGGTTGCATACTTAGGGAACTCATGAGAGAGTTTCTCCATTCTGGCTCCTGCTACTGGACTCTGTGAGCTGGGGCTGAATGCTTGGCAGGCGGAAATGGAAGCCTTGCAGGAACCTGGCAAACTATTAGCAGAATACTTCAGCTTTCCAGTTCAGCTAAGTAGAGCATACAGCTTCTTTAGGGAAAAGAGAAAAAGGCATTGAAAGTCTTAAACAAGAGTAAGGTTCCCCAACCGCTGCCTTAATGAAGTTCATTAAAACAGAATATATATTTAAACCTTCCTCATGATTAAATTTATCCCATTGTAAGTAATGATATCTGAATTCCTTCCTGATGCCTGCAGCCATTCTGATTTAGGTTGATGAGGAGAAGACTGCCCCTGAATATAAACCTTCGGATTTCATTAAGTGTATGTAGTAAACCCCAAATGCCTACAATATAAAATGTGTTAAGATTCAGCTTCTCTGTTGAAAATAATACTTGGCCTCTTAAAAACTGTTATGGACTGTTTGCATGTTTCCCCAACTACTCTATTTTGACAGCTGAGACAAAAGTAAAATAAACAAGAATTTTAAAAACACATGTGGAAAGATGAGTGCAAAAATAGTTTGTGCTTTTGATTTCACCGATAACTGTGGGATCTGGTGCACAAGTGGTTGTTTGGCTGAACTTCTGTCTTGTACCTGGCTGTGAAGCACATGGGACGCTTCTCTATTGAATGGGGAGCTTTCTCTGGGTGTTTCTAACCATGGTCAGTGTGTTGACATGCCTGGCTTGCCTGAGCTGTATTGAGCGAAATTGTCTTGGGCTGCATATAAAATATGTAGTTAGTGTATAAAAGTAATGCACTTCTTCAGTATTTTTATTATAACGCAAGTGTTTACAACCCCTGCAGCTGTGACCAGAAATTTAGGGCCTTTCTCCACAGGTCGTATGCTGGGCAAATGTAAGTCATAATGCATTTACCTAGAAGAATACCAAAGAAATTGCCCCAGCCAGGCGTGGTGGCGCGCGCCTGTAGTCCCAGCTACTCGGGAGGCTGAGGTGGGAAGATCGCTTGAGTCCAGGAGTTCTCGGCTGCAGTGCGCTATGCCGATCGGGTGTCTGCACTAAGTTCGGCATCAATATGGTGACCTCCTGGGAACAGGGGACCGCCAGGTTGCCTAAGGAGGGATGAACCGGCCCAGGTCGGAAACAGAGCAGGTCAAAACTCCCGTGCTGATCAGTAGTGAGATCGCGCCTGTGAATAGTCACTGTACTCCAGCCTGGGCAATACAATGAGACCCTGTCTCTTGAAAACTTCAAGAAAAGTAAAATTCCCTATCTCTAAGAAATTGGCCCAATGTGGAAAGCTGATCCTTCTGGAAGCTAGGAAGACAGCATCCCACAGTACTTGAGCAGTTGCTGTGGGTTCACATCCTGAGACAGTGGTCCAACTTTTCCTTTAAAATTTTGTCCCCTGTGAAGTATGGGCTTCATAGGGTCAGCTCTTTGGGTTGTCAGGAGGTTTAGGTGAAGACCTTTACTAATAAAGCCTGTGGCAGAAATCTCAGTCAACATCAGTGCTCTCAACACTCATTATGGTCCTATGGGCTCCACCTGGCTGTCAGGTGGGGCTCTCTTTCCCTTGTGTGTCCCAGCTGCCTCTCCTCTGTAAAGTGGCATGAGAGCTACCTCCCCAGCACCGCAGGGGCACAGGGAAGAAAGTGTCTTTCTCTCAGGTTCACAATGGTAGGACATCCTCTTGGTGGATGCCCAATGATTGCTCTCTCTAGCCACCCTGCAGGGTTTTTTGAAAAGACTGATTGCAGAGTGTACAGTTACCTACTTGTAAAGATATTACTTTCCACCCCTTCCTTCCTTGAGAACCCCCATATTCTTCAAGGTTTCAGAGTTCGACACTGGTATTTTTTAGATGCTAATAGCCAGTGATTATTCAGTGAAAATCCATGATCAGCTCAGATGCTGAGTGAATCCAGTAATGACCAAGAAAAGGACAAGTGTTTGTAGTTAAACTTTGGCTGCAGAGGAGACTTTCCTGCTGGGGCCTCTGCCTGGACCACACAAAGCCCTTTGTCAAACAACTGAAATGTGGGTTAGTAAAATGGAGCATGACTAAGAAGATGATATAAGTGCCCAGGTGATTTTAGCTTTGAGATCACATGATTTGTGAGAGCTAAATTTGTTTGGCTTTAAATCTCCAAAGCTTCCCCCAGCCCAGCCCATTTTTTTCAGTTCTAGGTATTGACCTCAGGGACTCCTATATACTAGGCAAATGTTCTACCACTGAGCTATGCCAGCAGCCTTAAATGTGTACTTCTAAGGGGAATACATGTTGGGTTAGGGATTGAAGAGTAAAAACTAACTTCTTAGGAAGCAAGATTAGCTAGGGAGAGGCAGAGGGAGAGGGAGAGGGGTAGATGATAGATGATAGAGAGGGAGGGGTAGATGATAGAGGGGGTTATTAGCTGTTCAATAAGGGCTGGTTGGAGAGGAGCTGGACTCCAGCCGTTCATGCTCAGAGAGACTTTCTGAAGATGGCCTGAATCACAGGTGTGGAGAATTGACTGACCTCTGGGATGGGGATTTCCAATAGGGAAGGGTGTATTTGAAGTACATGATTGTGTGTCTGGGAGGGGGACAACTACAGAATATTAAAAAGTATATTCTAGGTACCTATTTTTGTAATATAAAGTAATAAAAATATCAACAGGATCTTCTAAACTGGCTAAAATACCCCCAAAATACTATGAGACCTAGATTAAGAACATTGAGAACTACCCTGCATCCAGACTAGTTGTGGGCTTTCTGTGCATCCACCCCTGCAGTAATTGTATAAAACGTATACATAATTATGTCCTGCCATTAAAAAAGGTCTACCTGATCTAAAGGGAGAGCATATAGCATAAAAGTTTTACTGTTATGGTCCTATCTTACAAATATGGTATTATGAAAGCATTTCACTCATTTATTACTTGGTCTATGGTGTGTATGAGAGACTATGCTGTGTGCTCCACAGGTATGAGAATGTAAAAAATGTTGCTCCTGCTGTTATATACAGACATACTGTTTAACTTTTACAGTTTATCTATAAATAGAAAATATAGCATAGTATATAAATATATATACTGTAATTTTTATATATACTTTATTATATATACTTATATATTATATTTATAAATATTTATTTTATATACTTTTATATATGCTTATTTATATGTGCTTATTTATTTATAATCACTTCTCAGCCTTTTGGCTAAGATCAAGTGTAGTATTTATATATATTTATTTATATATATATACTTTATATATATATAATATATTTTAAAGCTAACCTAGTTCAGTAGAAAGCAGACTGCTACTGATTCTAGGACATTAGTGTTGCTAGTTTAATAGAAATTTAAGTCTAAACCTTATGTGATGTTCCAGTGTACCCTCAAATATGTTAATATTTTTGAATCCTAAAAAGTAACACTATAAATATTAAACTATGCCTATCTCTAAAATTTATTGTACATGTACATATATGTAAATATATTTATGTATAGAACACTTTAAAAATAATAGCTTTTTAAAGATATAATTTACATTGTAAAATTCATCCATTTAAAAAGTATATTATGGGGGCCGGGGATTTAGCTCAGTGGTTTTGCCGCCTGCTACGCAAGTCCAAGGACCCGAGTTCAATCCCCAGTACCAAACAAAAAAAAAGTATACTGTGCATTGTTTTTAGGTATGTTTGCACAGTTCTGCAGCCATCACTGCTATCTAATTTTAGAATATTTTTGTCATCCAAAAAAGATACTTTATATGCATAAGCAATCAATCCCCATGTCCCCTTTGCCACCAGTCCCTGGCAACACTGTTCCATTTTACATTTCTATGAATTTGTCTATTCTTAACATTTTATATCAGCGATCCCCAACCCCTGGGCCATGCGTGGTATCTTACCTTAGCAGGTTAGGAACTCTGCTGCACAGCAGGATGTGAGTGGAGAGAGCCAGTGAAGCTTCATCCGTATTTACAGCTGCTCCTCATGGCAGGCAGCACCACCTGAGCTCTGCCTCCTGTCAGATAATCAATAGATTCCCATAGGAAGGACCAACCCTACCGTGAACTGCCATGCCAGGGATCTAGGTTGTGCACTCCTTATGAGAACCTAATGCCTGGTGACCTGAGGTAGGGCTGAGGAGAAAGACCCACCCCAATCTATGGAAATAGTGTTTTCCCCAAAACTGGGCCTTGAGGGCAAAAAGGTTGGGGATCACTCTTTTATATACCTGGAATCAAACAATTAAGTCTGCAGATTAATAAAATACTAATTATTCATTGTAGCTTTGGTCACTGGGTATTTTTTCAACCATTTAAAATCTCATTTTAAAAAATTCCAGACACATACAAAAGTAGCAGTAGCAGTGTAAAGACCTTACTTATCAGTCCTCCTAGCTTCAACAATGAGCAGAATATGGCTGTTGTTGTTTGTTTGCAGTACGCCTCTCCCTCATTCAGTTTGATTGTAGCAAATCCCAAACAGTGTACCACATTGTCCCTGATTATTTGAGATTGTCTCAATGCATCCTTCTGAAAAAAAACAACCCTACAATATCTTCATTGCAAAATTCCAAAATTAAAACAACCACTGGTTAATTATTTAGTTTTTCACATAAAATTTTGTTTATTTTAATTGAAATTCAAGGAAGGTCATCCATAGCACTGGTAAGTGTCTTAAATCGCTTTTAATCTTGAAGTTTATTCTCCATCTCTTTTTTTTCCTTGTGTCATTGTTGAAGAAATGTAGTCATTTGTCTTTTAAAGCAGTGATGCTAAAAGTGTGGTTCAGTATTGTGACAAGTATAAATATTGGGAGTAAATGTTTGGAAACAAAACAGTTTGATATTGCTGCAACATCCATCCATATGAGCATTATTAGCACACGTGATTGGATGTATTTTGTGTTTGACAATGTTCTAATGGTTCGGTACAATAATAGCATGTAATTATATGGCTGAAGAGGCTTGTGCCAGAATGAAAATCAGCATACTGCTTCTTTCATCAAGAATGTCTCACTGTGAAAAAATGTCAACAGAATTAAACAAGAGGTTTGGTTAGATAGTAAAAGCTATAAATTTACACAAAGGCTAATTGTTAAATTTGAGATTATTCTCTAAGAGGAAGCTGATAGTAAAAAGTAGTTATTGCCTGCTATATTAGGATTGTTATTAAGGAAAAGCTATCAAATGTTGGAACTCATAGTGTTCAAGATAAAAAGCCACTTGGGGGCTTAGGGGTGTAGCTTAGTAATAGTTCCCTTGCCTACCACCAAGACCCCAGGTTCAGTTCCTAGCACTGTACAAAAAATAAATAAAAGGCCAATTGGTTCTAACTTTTTAAAAATGTGCATTTGTCTATCTCTGGCTTTCAGTGGTGAGTGTGTGTGTGTGTGTGTGTGTGTGTGTGTGTGTGTGTTACCAGGGATTGAACCCAGGGCCTTAGCATTGAGCTATGTCCCTAACCATTTTAAAATTAATTTTGAAATGGAGTCTCACTAAATCTCCAAATTGCCCATGCTGGGCTCAAACTTTCAAACCTGCTGCCTCAGCCTCCTAAAGTACTGGATTATAGTACAGGTGTGTGCCACCAGGTCACCTTTCAGTGATCTATCTAATAATGTCCTCCAAAGAAGAAAAATAGCACGGTTTTTTTCAATGACAGTTAAGATTAAAGGATTTTTAATGTAGAAGAATGGAGTTTCAGCTGATTTTTGTTGTGTAATCTATAAGTTAATATCAACAGATAATATCCATGTGTAATATTCTACATATGTAAAAATGATCAAATACTTTTTGAATGTGATCAAACATTTTGAATTTAGTTCAACAAAAGATCTATTTTGGGAATTTTGTGGAGCTAGAAATCCTTTTCTGTCATTGGTAATCTAAGTTTTTTTCCTCCCTTTTTAAAAACTGTTTTCAGATTTTATTTAGGACCTTATCACAAATATAGGAACTACTAATTACTTCAATACATACTTCTTTTAAAACATATGTTATTGTGGTAAAATATACCTAACATAAAATTTACCATCTTCATTCACCCTTTTAAAGTATATTAGAGTTCATTGTTATCAAATACATTCAAAATGTTGTACAACCTTCACTACCATCCATCTTTGTAACTCTTTTCATCTTGTAAATTGGAATCTCTGTACCTATTAAACATTAATTCCCCATCATATTTCCTCCCAGCTCCTGACAACCACCATTCTCCCTTTCTATATCTGATTTTGACTGCTTTAAATTCCTCATATAAGTGAAATCATACAGTATTTCTTTTTTGTGACTGGTATATTTCACTTGGCATAATGCCCTCAAAGTTTTTATTTTATTTTTTTGGTACTGGGGATCGAACTTGGGTCCTTGTGCTTGCACAGCAGGCAGTGAAACCACTGAGCTAAATCCCTGGCCCTCACCCATAATTTAAACTCAGTATTACAAGATAAATTATGAGAATTGACTACTATAATTGGATAGATTGAAGGCAAATTTTGAAAATGGAATATCAGTTATTTTAAAAATTTAAAAATAAATATCTTGACCTTGCTAACATAACTTTAAAATCTATTCTTCACTTCCATAAGCACACATTTGTGATTTTTTTTCTCTACAGTGATTATTAAAGTGAACATTGAGAGAAGTGATGCAACTATCTCCAACTAATAGTGTTGTGCTTAGTCCAACTTAGATCAGGGAGCAGGCTAGAAGCAAGCTTAATTTTCCACATTAAAAGTTTTGAATAGTGATAAATATGGTCTCCCTTCAAAGTGTGTATGTAAGTATTTAATATGAGGAACCATTACTTCCTTTATAACTTATTTAGTTGCAACTGCAGGGCGGTAGAAACTTGTGTGATGGCAACTTTGTTAATGGCCTAGTATGCATTTCCAGTGAATAATGTATATAGCTTTCCCAGTTCTTTTTTCCCTGTTTTTTCTAGTTACATTTATTGGAATGTTCTTTTGTGTTTGGAATTTATACATAAATATTGGGGCTTGTATTTTGTATAATTTTTTCTCCTGATGTATTTTTATTATATTTACAAATGTAATTTTAAAAACTGCAACAGGCTAGAAATAAAATGCCAGGATAGAAACACATATCCCCTATTGTTACATAACATGTTCCTGTCCCTTGAATTTTCTGTAATTTGATAATTAGATCTCCTAGAAGCTTGATTAGAATCTGGCTCTTTTTTGGAGGGATGAGAGAAACAAGACTACTGTACTCTACAACTGTGTGCTGCAGGACGGTGACCTTAGAGCTGACCCCATTTTGTCAGCTTTCTTGCTCGAATTCTCAAGAATACCCACAGAACTAACTAGGAATGCAGCATCCTGAGATAGAGAAACTGGTGGGAATAGCCTTGGGTCTCTCTCTCCCCTCAAGAACCAGACTGTCTTTCATTGCTCTAGCCTATGATAGCCTATCTCCCGGGGTGAAATGCTCGGAGTGGGCTGCCTTTGGGGTCCTTCCAGTGTTACAAGTAAGGGATGCACAGCCAAGGCTCCATTCACCCTAGGCAGGCTTCCCGAGCCTCAGGGGACTGGCTTGTCATGGACTCACAGCTACTCTTCTCACTTGTTGTGTCTCTATACATAATAAAACTACTGCATGGAACTTGTAAGTGATTATTCTGTCTCACTGAACTTGTGCAAGTGATAGAAATTGGCAGAGTCCACGGTGCAGAGGCAAGGTGCTAGAATTCTTCTCTGGGGTTGGTGACCAGTTCATGGTGAACTCGAGTCACATGTACTTCCACCAGGAGGCATACAATATTCAGTGATGTCTTCCTGTGATGTTCTTACCCACTAGTAATAATCACTGAGAACCAAAACCTCATTAGTGCTTAGTGGTGATACTCTAATCCCATTGTTCATTTATCTCCATCCTTCTGTACTATGGGATACTTCTATAATGCAAAACATCCTTTCATCAACTGTTTGATTTCCCTGAGTTACAGCAGGCATAGATAGGTAGGACACCAAATCTTTTCTGACATTATCAAAAATCTTTTTATCTGGTACCACTTTTTCCAGAAGTCTTTTAGTCACACAGAAATGGTCCTTGAGAGCTGGGTGTGTTGGTGCCTATTTGTAATCCCAGCATTTGGGAGGCTAAGACAGGAGGAGGATCACTACTCCTCCTGAGGAGTTTGAGGCCAGCCTGGGCTACATAATGAATTCAAGGCCAGCCTGAACCACTTAGCCAGACCCTGTCTCCAAAATCCAGACCAAACAAAAAAGGCTCTCACAACTCTTTAATGAGTATTTACTCTGTGCAAAACACAGTGGAGATGAATAAGGGGGTAAATAAAAGTAAGACAGGGTTTTTCAACCTCAAGAATTTTATTGTCACTGTTTGGATCAGCTCTGAAAACTGGAATTATTTGAGATCACCCACATAAGCAATTCAGTGCTAAATCACTCCAGTTTACAGCCTACCCTTGTGAAAGCAAAAATTAGCACAAAGGTATTCCTAATTATAGCCTTTTCATTTCCATTTCAGAAATGGGTAGCATTTTTCCTTCCTGACTGCCTAAGAAACTTCCGTTTTTATTGAAAAGAATGTTACTTTGTGGGGAGAGTGGGGATTTTATTTGGTCAAGTGAGTAACTTTTAACTGCTCAATTTAAAATTTTTGAATGTCTGTTTGTTCTTGGGGTGATTTTGGTGTTTTACATTAAGTCTGGCTGATATTGGACAGAATCTAGGTCACTAAATGTCGCAAATTGCAAGGGAAGTCAGACATGGCTAAAGGCAGATGTGGTGTGAATGTTCCTTTATGCTGTCTTGTACCAGGAGGTAGTACACATTGGAATAGTAAATGGTTGTCAACTATTATTTCAGAGACAAGATGCTGTGTTTTGATCTATGGACAGAAGAAAAATAAGATTTATAGTTCTTTCTTTTCTGTGTAGTGTCCTAATTCTTCATCCACAGAACCATTGTGTTTTTCTAGTTTCTAAAGTGCGTCTGTCTGAATCATACACTTAGGGACCTGTACACTGTGGTCCTGCTAGACCTGCTATGAAACATGTAAGACCACAGCTCCTTTTGTCACCTGGGTCCCATAATCCCCCACTCTAACTGGGAGCCACCATTTTATGTCCTGTTGTGTAAGAGTCACTAAGACCCATATCCAACAGTGTTTGAAAGACCTTATTCCATTTCCCCAGTTCCCATGGTCCTAGTAAGTGGTAGCAGGTCCTTTTTGTAGAAAGGCCAATGAAATATTTATTATATTTATTATTATATCACAGGGTCCTTTCTCAAGGAGGCCTAGCTCCTCCTCCAACAGTGGACCCTGAGTCTATGAACTACAGCAGCTGATATCAGCTCTCCACCTTGCTTGATATATATTTTTTTTTTGGTACGGGTCAGGTAACACCCTAGTAAATTGTCCATTGAGTTTGCCCAGGGCCAATTAGTCATTGATACAGATCCTAAATTGTCAAAGCATCCTGACTGACACTCTGGCCTCACTATCATTTACAGTATTACATCCATCTAGCCTGTGATGGTTAATTGTTGTCGCTACCCAGCCTCTGCTATTTTAGAATCCTCTCATCTTCTATTAATTGGGATGCTCAGTAACATAGCAGTATGTTCTCCTGTGAGTTCAGCCAACAGAACAGAACCAGTGGGCTTCTCCATGTCAACATGCCCCTCTCTAGTGTACTTAGTGACCTCTCTGTCCTCTTGGGACCATAGTCAAATAAGAGGTTCTTCTGATGCCTCATAATAAATCCTCCTCGTATGCCCACCTTTGAGCCTTTTGACCCTTTCCTCATTATTTTGCCAAGGCAGTTCCAGCATCTCCATTTAATTTATATTTGGTTATTGTGCCAGGCTTCAAGGAGTCATCCTAATGTATGAAGACCAGCTTCATGTCCATGCCTGGATGCCAGACCACAAAGCAAAAAGGAATACCCCCTTGTAGATGAATTTCCACCAGCCTAGGCTGGCATTCACCCCTTTCCCCCGTACATTTTGGTATATAACAATGGGTCCTGAAAGTCCTTCACCTTGAAGTGGTTCCCTGCACAAGCAGGGACCCCCTTTCCCTGTAGACTGTGCTGACATCTTCCCTAAATAACAGCTGGGCTGGAAGCATTCTGAGGAGGAGAAGCATCATCTTATGAGGCAGCTGGCTTGGGCGAGATCTTTATAGGGTCTCTAGGCAAAAAGAGAAGAGGCTGCTTCTACTGGCCCAGGAAGTTCAGGGGAATTTAGGAGTTCAGTATTCTGGGATTAATGTCTTATCACAAGTCTCAAGTGGTTCCATCTGGACAAACCCCCCACACACCTGTGTGTCATGATGGGTTCCCTGTGGAAGTCTCCTTGATATCAGAGAAGTTACATCCCAGGTGGGAGGCTGGGTATTCTATTAGTGGTGGTAGCAGCAGTGGCTACAACCACTGCAGAGATGAAATCAGAATCGTGAAGTGCTGCCCCAAAAGTGCCTGAAACAAGGGTTTTCCATGAAATTTCAGTTCAGGTGCCAGAGAAATACTACACTTTACCCAGAACTTCCTGTGGTAAGTACAGGTACAGGGTTTTCAGGAGGCCTGATGTTGCTTCTGAAGTTTCTGAAACCCCAAGGGATGAACTAAATCTTGAAAAAAAGCAACATTGAACTCAAAGCATGGTTATCTTACCTAATAACAATACTGGTTACCATTTACTGACCATTATTAAAGCCAGCTTCTGTACAAAATGTCCCATGTATATTATTTTATTTTCATAGTTATTATGCCCAGGTTATAGGAGATGCAGCTGAAACTTAAAAGTCCTCTTCTCCATAGTAAAATGGCAAGGAAGGAGTAGAGCTTGAATTTGACCCTAATTTATCTACCCTAAAATGTTAACTGTCTGATTTTTAACACCTGTGTTGCTTCCCTAAGCCATGAAAATTTAAATGTGTGTATCAGTCAGAAATTTTCATATACAATTAAGTGTAGCATTTCAGTTGATGATAGACTGCATATGTGTTGGTCTCATACGATTGTAATGCAGTTGAAAAATTCCTTTTGCCTTGTATTTCTCCTGCACCTTTTCTGTGTCTAGATATGTTTACATATACTAAAAGTGCCATTGTGTTAAAGTTGCCTATAGTATTCAATACAGGAAAGTGCTGTTCAGGTCTGGAGTCTAGGGGTGATAGGCTGTTATAACATATAGCTTGGGTGCATGGAAGGCTATCCCAGCTAGGATGGTATGAGTACTCTCTGATATGCACACAATGATGAAATCACCTGACAACATGTTTCTCTGAGTGTGTTCTCACCAATAAATGACACATTACTACATATGATTTCTAAAAAAGGAATAGCACAAATAATGACAGTTCAAACATTTTTTTTTAAGTTGAAGGCAGTGTGATGATATATACATTTTTAAAATTTCAGCAGTCCACATTTAGAAAAAAAAATCAAATGAGAAAAATAGGGAGAAGTCCCTTTTACCTGGGATCTTCTTGGCTGTGTCTGGTAAGGATGACTAGAGAAGAGTATCCCTGAAGGCAGCCTTTCTCCTGCCCTTGATAGAGGATCAGTGTTCAGCTGCCCTCCCTGAAATACTACTGTTATGAAAATGTATAGAGAGACCCTACTGCAACTGTCATTTGAGGCATTATGTATAATGTGTCCCTGTAACAAGTTGAGGTAGGGGGCAACAAGTTGTAGGGGGCAGGGGTTGGTCTGGCAAGAGTTGGGCTATAGAGGCGGAAACCACCATTATCACACTTTGTCCTGCCGTCTTGCTAGGCACTGGCCCTGCTGAGTGGTGCCAAGGCATAGTGGTGCCTTCCCTCTGGCCTGGTGTGGAGGGTAAGAAGGAAGATGGGGAGCCATCAAGTGGAGTTGTTCCCAGGTTGTTCCCAGGCCCCTGGGGGTATTCAGGGGTAGGCAGCTTGCCCCGCTGGTTCTCAGGTAGGTTGAGCAGGGGCTCTAGAAAGAGCTCTTGTCACCCCCTCGCATTAGGTACTATTTCTCTGCTTGTGACTACTTCTCCCTCAGTGGCAAGATTTTCCTTGTTTGACTGAACAGCAAGCCTAATTTAACTCCTTACATAGTATTATATGAAAAAATTATATCTTTTATCTGGTCTGATAGAAATTATTGAATATATTCCAGGAATGTCAAAAGGTATATTGGCTAAGGGCCAGTTCCTCCTATTTCTATCATTTTAATAGTTTATTGGCCACTTTCTGTTATCATCACTGTGCTCAATACTTTTATTTCCTTTTTTGGATCTCACAATAGCCACACTGATCATTCTTTTATTACCATCCCCATTTTGCAGAAAAAGAAACTGAAACTTGGAGGGTTTAAATGACTTGCCCACAGCATATTGCAGACAGCAGATTGGAATTAAATCTGTCTGATTTTTCTGTCTAGAACTAAGCTGGACCTTTTTCTAAAATTGAGATATTTTACATACCGTAAAATTCACCCTTTTAAGGTGTACAGTTCATTCATTTTTAATATATTCACAAAGATATCAGTCATCACTACAAGTTCCAAAACATTTTCATCACTCTGAAAAAAAATCCCTTATGGCCAGGCATGGTGGCACACTCCTATAACCCCAGCACTGGGGAGGCTGAGGCAGGAGGATCTCCGAGCATTCAAGGCCACCCTAGGCTACATAGTGAGTTCAGAGCCAGCCTGAACTACGAAGTAAGACCCTGTTTTCAAAAAAAAAAAAAAAAAATTCCCTTATGCATCAGCAGCTATTCCATATTTTTCTCTCTTCCCCCTTGCAAGCACTAATCTACTTGCTGTTGCCATGGATTTGCCTATTCTGAAGACTTTGTATAAGAAGTATACAATATGTGATTTTTTTTTCTGTCTAACTTCTACTGAGCTTAATATTTTCAAGGGCTATCTGTGTTATAGCATGTATCAGTAGTTCATTTCTTTATTTGACTGAATTATATTCATTCTATGAATATACTGCATGTGGTTTATATAGTAGTGACACTGGGAATACTTGTGTACATGTTTTGTGTAGTCATGTATCCAGTTTGCTCAGATTATATACCTAGGAGTTCAGTTTCTGGGTCATGTGATAATTCTGTGGCTTAACTGGACGTTTGTTTGAAAGTTTGAGTCTTCAAAGCATGGAAATAAAATGAATTTCAAGGACGTTTCTGTGGCAGTGCTTTAGCAGGCTGTCATGTTTTAGACAGGAGGGTTCTCCCAGCTGTGAGAAAAGGAATTTCTTTTCTTTAGAGTTTGTTACTTTGGTAAGAGCATCCAGTGGTGATCACTGCCTAACTGTGTGTTACATAATCTCATGTGAAGGCCAGAAGGCATGATTTACATAGTAATGCTTATTTTACATTTCTGGCATCATTGGAATATAGTCAAGGTATTATTATTATTATTATTATTATTATTATTTTGGTTTGGTGGTTTGGTTTTGTTTTATACTGAGGATTGAACCCAGGGTCTTGTGCGTGCTAAGCAAGTGCTCTGCTACTAAGCTGCATATGCAGTCCTTTTAATTTTTTTTTTTTTTTTTTTTTTGGCACCAGGGATTGAACTCAGGACCTCACGCTAGCCAGGCAGGAAGTCTTTTTAAATTTTGACACAGGATCTTGCTGAGTTTCCCAGGCTAGACTCAAACTTGTGGTCTTCTGCCTCAGCTTCCCAAGAATCTGGGATTACAGATATGTACCACTATGCTTGGATCCATTCAAGTATTTTTAAAATCTAATTTGATACAGTCACAAACTAAATAAGGTGTTGTTCTTGATCTTCTTTCTCCAACAACTGGTCATTTGATGCCTGAAGCTGTAGCATGTGCAGCACTGTTCCTATGCAGGACTTTGGGAGAATCCCCCAAGAGGACTGTCAGGACTAGAGTATCCACCAGGAGAGAGTTAATGGGCTCATCCTACATACTGCTCCTCCAGACCCTTGAGGGCAGGGAAGAGATAAGCCCTAGGGTGGAAGGGCCACCATCCATCATAGTGGGTTTCTCTACAGAGAGAAAACAAACCCTCTCACTATGAGAACAGGATCAGAAGAGAGAACAGGGTTAAACCTCTACTATGACACAGAAGGGCCTTAAGCTTTGTAATTTTTTCAGGTTGTCTGTGGGGAAGCTCAACTAATTATATATATTTTTGTTGTAAAAATAATTTAACTGTGATAATGTCATCCTAAGAGAAATGACTATTAAGATTGTTTAAAACTCTTGGGGATGAATATCTCTGGCACTAATTCTGGTCATATAATAAGCAATTTTAAGGTCAGTGTAATTTCTGTTCCCATTATCTTTTTCTTGTAGCAATGAGGCAGAATTTTAATTTTGAATAATTCATAATACTTGATAATGTTAACAACAGAGTATGTTTGTCACACATGATATAATTTTTGGCTAAAGAATAGTGGACCAGACTAGCCCATTGCTAACCTACAACTGAAATTCAACATTTGAATGATACTTATCTGGAAGAAAGCCTGAGCTAGGAAATAACTAGGACTAACCAGGGTTGGGGAGATGCTCAACCTGAAGGTGAGCTGACTTCAGGCAGGGCATTCCCATGAAACCTGCTTTCTACTAAGCTGAACCCTTACCTTCCTTAGGGGTTGCAGACCACCAGATCAGGGTGTACCTCCCTGAGCTGTGCACTGTGCATGTGTGTGTCTAATCATCAGGGTGTGATGGCCTGAGAGTGGTAGAGAGTCCCAGTTCCTCCCTGATGTTCAGCTGTGCTTAAGTCCTAATATCCCTCCTCTACAGGGACACATGATGGGGGGGTGCTACTGAACCTAAGCACTGAGTGCTGAGTAAGGCCAACAGACCAGTCTTCCTGGGGCAGCCCTTGGGAGATGAAATAAGCTGTTGTATAAGAGACCCATGAAGGATTAAATATTGAGAAGGGCTTGGAAATCTAACTAGTTAGATTCCTGTTGATTTCATGCATAAATACATCTACTATTTACTGGGTACTTTCTCTACGCCAGTGATGGTAAACCTTTTAGAGCTTTCAGTGATACAAACTGCCTGCTGTGGCATGCATGTCATAGGTTTGCCACCACTGCTCTATGCCAAGCACTGTGCTAAGTACTTATCTACTCCCTTGGCAAATCCTCTTAGCTATCCTATGAAGTCAGTAGCTACTGTTGTTAACCCCATTTTACAGATAAGAACACTAAGGCCCAAGGAAGTTAATTATGTAATCTGTCCCAGGTCATGAATTACATTCTGTGGGTGATTATTTATTTATTTATTTATTTAGGTACCAGGGGATCGAACTCGGGACCTTGCGCTTTCGAGGCAGGCACCTGAACCACTGAGCTAAATCCCCGGCCCTGTGGGTGAGTTTTAAATAGATAGGCCCTCCTTTCCCCTTGCTTCTGCCACCCCTGCCTCAGCCAGTGTGACAGAGTTGAAGAGCACTTTATGGTCTTCTGAAAACAGTGGCACTCAGCAAACTGACGCAGCACTACCAGCATCTCCAGACCATGATTTCTGCTCTTATAGGAGATGGACAATATTTGCATAAAATCACATCTGACCTGGGCATACTTGCTGATAGTTGCAGCTTTTAGAGTTATTAGAGGAAGTCATGTGGGTTAGGGGAAATGGGATCAGGAAGGAGGAGCAGTGTGTGTCACAGTATCTGCAGTCTCTGATGTCATATAGATGTGAAGGACTATTTCCGTAGCAGGGAGATTGAATAAAAGGGAGCCCTTTAAATAGAAATGAAGTCCAGGAGAGTTAGAAGTGACCATTTATGGGGGCTCACAGCGGATGTCAACAAGCAGAAGCAAGGGCGTGTCTGGTAGAGGGGAAGTGGGCTCTCTGAGGGTCATGGGCTTGCTGGCTTGGAGGTCTCTGTCCTCTGGGAGATCTCATAGAAGAATGCTGTTGAAAACCAAATGAGAACAGCAGAGCACAGTTGGAATTTACTTCTGAGCAGACCCTCATGTCAGTCTCTTTGCTGTATTCGGGACCATGTCTAAAAGCTTACTTTCCAACACTCACTTCCTGGCTAGTAGAGTAGCATCATGGTTTCCTTTATGCTGTAGAGTAGGATTAGAAACTGACAGCTAACCTGGCTCTGTTTCAGTGCAGCTGTGTTTCCTGTAGGTGGACTTCTGAGTGCTTAGTTGGAGTCAGCTGTCAGCTAGGGTGTCTCTCCACCCTCACTGGCACAAGCTATTTTTCCTCCTGGCATTGTACTGGTATCAAGTGCTTTCTACAGTACTCTTAGCTTTCCAAAGGAATAAAAGACATTATGCATGTGGGAATAAAAAAACATATGAAGGAGTATATAGCCAAAACTACTTAGCCTCTGGAACTTGACCCTTAACAGTGGAGAGAGAGACCCTTTGGTCAAGAGAGAATTTACTAGTGTTGAAGTGACAAAGTATAGTTCTGACTCTTTCCATGAAAGTGTAGGGGTGTGAGTTACTTCAGAAAGGAAGTATTGCCTGTGATTTTAAGTGACTAATACAATAATTGATAGTTATTGAGCTTCCATTATGTGTAAGACATTTCTTTTGGTATGTAAGACATTTATATTAATTTTCTGTGGCTAATGTAATAAATTACCACAAAGTATGTGACATAAAATAACAGAACAGTATCTCCTCACAATTCTGGAAGTAAAAAGTTTGAATTCAAGGTGTTAGTGGGGTTGTCCCCAGTCTCCGGTGAAGAGCCTTGCCCTGCCCCTTTTGTCCTCTGATGGCTCCAGTTGAAATTTGCAAAAGTAAGTGACAGAGCTGGAATTTGCAATCTCATTTCAAAGCATATATTTTTAATCTTCATGCCTTACTGTCTCATATCAAGGGTTTGGTGATTTGTTGAATGTGTGAATGGAGGAAGGGGAAGAGGAGGAAATAAGAGCAATGTTCCAGATTAGGGGAATGTTTCCTAGATGAAAGATGGAGCCCCTTACCAAGGTGGGGGACACAGGAAAACACACAGGTTTGGAAAGAAGGATGGTGATTTGATTGTGAACATATTGATGGGGACATATAAGTAAAATGTCTGTTAGGTGGCTGAGTATTTAAATATAGAGCTTCAGAAAAAGTGAATGAGTCTAAAGAAGTAGATTTGGAGAAATCTGTATCTAGGCAGCAGAAGAGAATGTGGGCAGAGCGGAGGGGGAATACTGAACTCTTCTAGAGAAGGAAATGAGCAGAAAAGATAACAAAGAATCTCTGGGACCTGTAACTCTTAATATACTAGTGAAAAAGCCCTTCAGTGAGAAAAAGAGATATCTAAATGATGGTAGGAGAGGATACAGTGGGTCGCAGAAACTAAGGAAGGAGGATGAGGGATGGGTGGTAGCAATACCTAGTACAAGAAAGAAATTGTATAATGTAAGAGCCAAAAGGTTACCACTGCATTTGACAATTGGGTCAATGTAAAACCAGCTAGTGAGAATGCAGGATATCACAGCCATGTTGGAAGATAGTGCAGCAGTTTCTCAGAAAGCTAAACATTGTTTTGTGATATGATCTAGCAGCTCTACTCCTTGGTGTTTACCCAAATGAGATGAAAACATATCCATGCAAATACTTGGACACAGATGTTTATAGGAGCTTCATGCATAGTTGTCAAAACTTAGCAGCAGCCAAAATCCCCCTTAGTAGAATAATAGGCAAACTGTGGTATGTCCATATAGTGGAATATTATTAACCACTAAAAAGTGAGCTATCAAACCATAAAAGACTGTGACCTTAAATATATATTGCTAAGTGAAGCCAATCTGAAAGGACCACAGTACTATATGATTCCAGCTATATGGCCTTATGGAAAAGGTAAAAATATGAAAACCATAAGTAGATTAGGGTTAGGGAGGCAATGGACTAGAGGAATAGGTGAGCACAGGGGATTTAGGACAATGAAATTAGTCTGTATGGTACTTTAATGGCAGATGCATGGTATTGTGCATTTGTCAAAATCTGTGGAACTACACAAAACAGAAGAAACCTAATGTAAACTGTAAACTTTAGTTAATAATAATGTATCAGTATCAACTCATCAATTATAGCAAATGTACCACATTAATACAGGTTGTTACTAAGAGGGAGAAGAGGGCATGAGGAAGGGTGAAGGGCTATATGGGAACTCTGTACTATCTGCTGTTTTTCAGTAAACCTACACCTGCTCTAGAAAAGAGTCTATTAAAATTAAAAGAAGAAAAGAAAGGAACAAAAGAAATGAAGGGAAGAATGGAGAAAGAGAAAGTCATGTACATACCATCTTGAGAGTGAGGATAAATCCACAGCCATAATTTAATTCTGTGTGCCTGTGTTGTAAGTACAGTACAGTAAAAATATGAATGGTCAGTCTTCTGCTTACCAGTTTCCAGGGTTCCCTATCACAGATACACTGCAGTCTTTTGGCATCATGTGAAAATTTTCTATACCCTTATCCAGTATCATCTCTGGTTATTGCCCACATATTGTAAGCTCCAGCTGCAGTTGTCTCTTGTTTTGCTCCTCTTTCCTACTCATACCATGTTCTTTCAGACCTCTTTGTCTTGTTCTTCTTGTTACCTCTACCTGCCTTCCTCTAGTTGTGCCTAACAAAATCCTACACATCCTCCAGCACCTTCCTGTGAAAGCTCTGCTGACCTCTTTTTCCTCCATCACTAAGCAAGAATGGTTTCTTGCCTGGTTTCCATAGTTATTTATGCCTCTTTCTTCAGTAAATGCTTAGTATACCACAAAATAAATTACTAGTTTTGGCAGAAAAACTGAGGTGGAAGGAAGGCAGATCAAGGCAGATTTGAGGAGTGAGTAGGGGTTGAGATAAAACTACATGTAAGGTAGACTATATAGGGATAGTTTTATTGTTACTTTGTGTGTCTTTAGCATTTTCGGCTTTGCCCAACTGGCTTTCAGAATGGTGAGAAGAAAATTCCAAGTGACTGTGGTGCTGTCCACTGCTTTGGTTCTGACAAACCTGTATTACTAAGGGCTGCCTTGAAAGTGGTAATTTTTCTGGCCCCAAGAGCCATGATCCTCTATTTTTGAGAGAAAAGGAGAGAAGAGACTGATACCCACTCTTTTTTTTATCTCTTAGTGGGTTTGGAGCCATTGCCTGCCGAATCTATTTGGAAAGGTGCAAGATTAGTGGCCTAAGTGAGTACTTCTTCCTTGTGGGATCCACAGGCTCCTGTAGACCAATTAATGATTACAAAAAGATGTTTGTTTTGGTTTTTCTATCAATTTAATGGACATTAAAGGCTGACTGTGTTTAGGCACCCCATCAGGCATTGGGGATACAAGATGACAAATAGTTTCCTCTTGAGCTCAGTCTAACCAGGAGACCAACTGTGCACCAATAATAACAGTTACACTGTGAGAGGAGCTATTGTAGTAGACTCAAGCCACCACCACATAATACTACAGCCTGGGTGGCTTACACAACAGCAACTAATTTTCTCCCAGTTCTAGAGGTTGGAAGTTCCAAGTCGAAGTCCAGCTGTATTCGGTTTTTGGTGAGGACTCTCTTCCTGGCCTGCAGACAGCTTTTTTGTCCATGTTTTTCTCCTCATATAACCTTCTGCATGGCGAAGGTGGGGACAGGGGAGGCATATCTGCCATGCAAGCTCTCTGGGGCCTCTTCACTAATCCTATCAGATCGGGGCTCCAATCTTATTACCTCATTTAGCTTAATTACCTCCTGTTTTCAAATATGGCCATGCGGGGGGTTGGAAGGTGAATGTTGCAGCTTCACAGATGGATGTGGAGGGGAGACACACCTCAGTCAATGGCAGGAGCTTATGGAAAACTGTAGGTGACAAATGCGAATGATCATCTTGTCTGGGGAAAGGTAGAGACAGCAGAGGACTCAGCCGGGGTGGCACAGGGTCTGGATTTTGAGCCTGTGTGCAGTTATCTAAATGATGGGGAAGCCCAGCTCCAACTTGGGAGGCGTTGGTGGCCTAGCAGTGTCCTTTAGTCAATCAGTTATCATCCTATGTGAAAAGGAAACTCTGCATCATAAGCTTTCTGTCACATCTTTATTCAGTGATATGTCTGTATCAATGATGTAAGCTCCAGCTACAGTTGTCTTTGTGATTTTTATATCTGTAAGGTTTTCATCATAATAGGGTATGTCACAGGTTTCCTAAATAGCATTCAGGTTTCACTCAATTTTCACTGCAACAGCCTCTTTATGCCTGCTGCAAAGATGAATATTTCAAAGATTCAGTAACTGTTAGGTTCAGAAGAGTTACTGACGTAAAATGGCTCAAGAAATAAGCATACTTGTTGCTTTGCAATGATGGGGTATATAGAATGAGTCAGTGTCTCTTCCCTGTCATTTCCATTCTTTTGCCTTCCTAGACACCAGGCTCTGCAGTTAGTCCCTGTGGATAGTCTTGTGTAAAGGACCCAGACCTGTGGAAGTAGATATTCTCAGAAGAAGGAAATGCCCTAAAAACTGAGAAAGATGAACCACTCCTGGCTTTATACTTGGTTTGCATTTATCTCTTGGAAGCTAGTCTTTTGGGCCCTGATTATGGCTTATTGGTGGCCAGATGATGGATGAGTTTCTTCAAAGTGGGGACTATCGTGTTCATCTATGTTGCAACCTCTTGGCCTCCAGTAATGACCACAGTATTCTAGTAATGATTGCTTTTGGATAAACTAGTATTAGATACTTCAAAAAGCTTGTGCTATCATTCTACTGGCATTTGTTTCTCCAGTGAAAGTCACCTTTCTGCAGTGCACTGGCCAGAGTCCTGTCCTGTTCTGTCCTTGGTGTAAGCCAAAGAATGGCCACAGCAGAACCCCAGCTCATTGCCCATAGGAGCTGTTACCCTCAGGGAACTAGGGGCAAGGCTTTGGGATAAGAAGGTGGTCAGAAGATGTATTTTGACAGAGCAGTTATTTCTTCATCTCTGGGCCCAACAATTCTATCTTTAGAAAGCAGAAAATGTAGGGATACTGGCTGAAGTCAAAATGAAAGCTTTCTTCCTTTCTGTGATGTCTCCAGGAGGGAAGTTCCTGTTGCTTCAATAAGTGAGCCAGAAGGGCATACCTGGGGTGTTTAGAGCTACTGGAAGTATTTATAACAGCTTCTTGGGGGCTTAGCTCCCCACTTTCTCTTTCCCTACTCCCCCTGTGGAGACAGTGTAGAGGCGAGTTTGCAGGAAAAACTGGATTTACAGTCGCCAAGGATGGCTGCTCAGCCAGCTGCTGCCTCCTGTGCTGCCGCAGGAAGTTCCTGCCCAGGAGGGTGGCATGTCTGCACTTGCTGCTCCCACAAAATGAGCATCTCCCTAACTGTATTTGAGGAGGATTTAGTACAGAATTCACCCTTCCTGCATCCTCCCTCCTTTACAACATACACATTCATCTTTTCTTACATTGCTGCTGAAAGAATACAAACTTCATTTCTCTGTCACTGAGCATCATTCAGAAATGCTGTACAGATCTGTGAATTGTTCTCTGATCTCCAATCAGGGGAGTGTTACAGGTCCTCTGCTGGTGGGAGGGAGCAGTCCAACAAAAATCTGAAGACCCAACACTTTCTCAGGAGCAGTGAGGAGCAGACTGGCAAGCCACAAAACACTGGCGCTGAATGGGTGTCTTAATGAGCTTTTAGATGTGATTTGGCTGGCATCGGCAGAGGAGACTAAAGGAGAAAAGGCTGAAAATATTGTACCATAAATCACTGCAGACCCACCGGCAGTGACAGTCCTAGGAAGCTAATGATCTCGCCAGGAAAGAATTAACTGCAGTTGTCCAGAAACAGAACACGATGTAGAACAGGGAGGACAGACCCCCAGATGTGAGTATAATGTTTTCAATGCAGGATTTGGAGCAGTGGGAGCAAAGCTGGTTGTTATGACTGGGGACGGTCCCTAACCACCAGCTCCTGGGTGTCTGCAGGCTGTCTCTGGGTGGGTTGTGTGTTATCCCTATCTGGGACTTTTGTTTGAAGGTTTCATCTAAAATACTTTGTCTGTCAGGAGCCTGAATGTAGTGGCTTTGGGATATTGGCACCAGGAGACTTTGTTGTAAATCTACAGGAAAATAGCAAAAACAAACTGTATAGATCTTTTGCTGTAAAAATAAAACCTATCAAAACAGCTGTGTGACCCTGTGGCATTTGGGGTGAGAGATAAAAGGATTGGCAAAATGAAGAGCAAAGAAAATGAGGTAGTGGGGTGGGAGGGAAGAGAGTAATCTTTCTTAGGAAGCTAAATCCTTTCTAGATGCAGGGTGCTCATTGCATACTTATGCTCACATATTTATTTCCTTTGTGGTTAATGAATGAGCAGCATGTTTGCATCTAATGTTTTCCTCCAGGATGCTGTGAAAAATGAGCACTGTGATAAAGAGGGATGTGATTAATACAGGTGGGGAGGAAGAAATTCCTCAGTACCAGCAATGGGAAGTGTCTTGAATGATAGCCATCTACTTGGAAAAGGATGCTCAGATTTAAGGAGGGAATAAATAGGTCTGCTGCAGCTGGGATTCCCAACAGGTTGGCAGTAAAGTTTAACTCATTGACTACAAACTAGTCACCACCCTTGTATTCCTCTATCCTCCCCATTCATGGTCAGGGGTTCTCCATCCCTTCTTAGCCCTTTTCTCATTGCCTGTCTCTGCCTGCCCTGATTTGTTGGTTTCTAGATGTCAGATGAGAAGCAGATTATCCTCTCACTCCGAAAGAGGGTACAGGAGGAAACAGAATGAAACCAGAGAAGACTCTGCTTCTGTGATCCCTTTGCACCCACACTGTGTAGAAAGGCAACTGCAAGTGATGCTGGAGGTCCTAGCAATGACAGTATTCCTAGGCTTAAATTGAGAATGAGCTTGGGATGGACAAGTATATAGGGATGATGTTGGCAACAGACTAGGAACTGGAAACCTGAGATCCTATTGCTGATCTTGCAGGCAGCTTTTTGGGGCAACTCTGATGAGGTGGTGGGTATCCCAAATCCTGTGTAAGCAACCTGTCCTGGGAGCTGTTTTCTGGCTATATTTGTTGTGGTCATAAGGAGGAGGTAAAGAGTATTCTTTAATAGCTATAGCTGAAAAGCAAAAAATAAGATGGCATGTAGTTAGCCAATATTTTCTCACTGCTGTAGTGTTTTTGTTTTATTTTTTAAAGGAATATTGGCTGGACTTGCAAAGGATATTTATCTCAGTAATTATCTAAATAAGTCTATCAGTCTGCAGCTATGGCCATAAGACAACTTGGGCTTTGGATTCAGTATCTGAGAGGCTGAATTTGTTGCATGACTGAGGAGGATGAGCAGAGAGTGGCTATCATTTTATCAAAAGCTGGGTAGACCTTGCATCTGTTGCTGAGGAGGCTGAGTGCTGTTGGTCTGGAGCTCATGACTTCAGCTGGGTCTGCACTGAAGTTGCAGCAGAAATCTTTACCCTAGGAGCTAAGCTGGAGAGTAGAATGAGTAGAATTTTAGCCAAAACAATATTTGTATGAATTGGGCCCTTACACTTAAATGCCCATTGTCAAAGGGTTCGGGAATGGAAGAGGGTGGATGTACAGATATAACGAATCTCTCTCCCAGAACTGTGGCCAAGTGTAGAGAGATAACAAATGGGTAGATGAAGAGGAAGAATGTGGTTGTGTGAGAGAGATCATTTAGGAAGTCCTAGCTAACACTGTATTTTCCTGCATTTGGGCTTAGAGTGATTTTGCAGTATTTGGGCAAACAGAGCAGAAGCTCAGTATAGTTGGTTTGGTTGTACCTCAGATTATCTGAATAAAAAGAGACAGTGTGCCTTATGTTGATAAAAACAAACCACTTCCAAATAGTCTAGGGAATAGAAAGCCCCAAATGTAATTGTTCAGCATGGCCATGGGCACTTAGAAAAGCATTTTGAGCTGCATTTCTCTTAGTATTTTGAGTCTCAACTTCTTTCATTGGCTCATTCATTCAGGAGATATTTCTGGCATATCCAGGGATCTCAGACTGCAGCTAACTGAGGTATCCTCTGCTTCACATAATCACTTTCTCCAGATTTGCTGTGCTTCTAATGAGCCTGGTGAGCAGGAACAGGTCTCCTCTCCTTGCTCTCCTTTACCTACATTTTGGGTGAAAGATTTAAAAGAAAAAGAAGGAAAAGAACCCACAAGTGAAAGGGGTGCAAGTTACCCTTGTAAAGTTATTGTTGACATTGTTTCAACAATTTGCATAATGAAATAGCATTTTTAATTCCCACCACAGTCCTGGAAGAGAGATGCTCCATGTCTGTTCTGTACATGGGCACTTAACCCCATTCTCCTGGAGTCCTTGGCCAGATGAACTGCCTGAATGTCACAGTGACTGAGAGTTAGAGCTCAATATGGTCCATACATTTCCCAGCCATATTGTGGCCAATTCCTTAGTCATTAGAGATTGAAAAGATCATTGAGTTTGCCTGAAAACAACTGTAGAAGATGCTTACATCTCCCAGGGCTTCAAAATTAGAATGAGTGATGCGGTCCAGGATAAAAAACCATATTCTTTTGTTATAGCACTTTCTCCACATGTATATACTAGTATTTTTAATAAGTACATTTTGAAATACAGAGACATCATATATGGTGGTAATCCTAGCTTCTCAGGAGGCTGAGGCAGAAGGATCACAAGTTAATGGCTAGCCTGGACAATGTAGTAAGACCCTGTCTCAAAAGGCTGTGGGTATAGCTCAGTGGTAGTACTTGTAGAGCATGCACAAGGCCCTGGGTTCACATACTGCAAAAATAAAATAATATTAAAAATACAAAAGAAGTCCTCACTTCCTTGTTCTCCTAGCAGGAGTGGATTAGACATGTAAGCATTTGTTCTGCTCAAAGAACCCTTTGCCTCTGAAACATTACCAATGCCTTTGGTTTGGTCTAATGGTGGTAGGGCCACTGACAGAAATCAGTCTTTAAAATCCTATCAGTTTTGGTCATTTTGTTTGTTTGTTTGTTTTTTGGTGCTGGGGATCGAACTCGGGACCTTGCGTTTTCGAGGCAGGCAGCGGCACCACTGAGCTAAATCCCCAGTCCAGTCATTTGTTTTTGAAAGAAGGTCTTAAGTTTACTACTAGTTACTACTTCCAAACCAGTGCTCAGAGTCAGGGCTTTGTGTCCTCCTGTAGGTGGTTTCAGAGGGCCATTCATTTTCCTCCCATTATGCAAGGAAGCAATGCAAACTGCCCCTCCTAAACTGGCAGAGCACACGCTTAGCATCAGTGTTCTTCCAAAGGGGATTATTTGAGCAGTGTGGAAGTGGAAGTCAGCCCAGGCCTGTGCCCTGTTCTCCATCTGTTCCAGAACTCAGGAAACTGTACTATTTACAGGAAGGAAAGGATGAAGGAAGAGAACGGCAATAATTGCTGGGAGAAAGCTCCAAGGGTCGACTGGGGGTATAGCTTGCCTAGCTTTATTATGCCCTGGGTTTGATGTTCAGTACAATAAACAAAACAAAACCACACAGAGAAGACACCCCATGTGTCAGGGTCTCTGTGAGGTGTGATCCACCACCATCCATCCTGCTTGGGCAATCAGTGCATGAGCTATGGTGACCCATAAAACCTTGTCTGTAGGCTGTGGTGAACATGCATGCCACAGTTACTAGATAGAGGTGGTGTGTGAACCAGGTGGTATCTGAGGGATGGTATCAAGTGTCTTCTACCCAGGACATATAGTAAATGCAGAGCCAACTTTGCAGACCTGGCCATAACTCCTCTGGAGAATGTCCTTGAGGAGGGAAGAACAGAGAGAGGTTGGCACCCTCTGCTGCCTTCTTCCTGGAAGCTCTGTCCAGGGGCTTTGCTGTGGAGAGTGTGCTTTCCTCTCCTGCATTGTGCATCTGGCAGAATGCCCTAAAATCAGAGACAAGGTATGGTCTGTCCTTTGTGGCAAGTAGCACTGATGACAGCTTTGTTTTGTAACCCTTAGGTGGCGAAGATGGCATAGGAATAAATCACCTTCCAATGAATGAGAACATCTTTACCTGTGGGTGCCAGCCCAAGCCAGTGGCTTTGTGTTGAGCTGAAGGAACTTGTCCACTGCTTTCCCAGAAAACCTCTTTCTCTCAATTCATGAGCCAGCAGGATGTGGTCGCTGCACTTTCAGAACGCCTTCTCATAGCTGCATACAAAGGCCAAGCTGAGAATGTGGTTCAGCTCATCAACAAGGGCGCCAAGGTAGCAGTTACCAAGGTAACAAAACGAAAATTGCTGTAGCCATTCCCTGGGAGTAGCCTATCTCTGAACCATTGTCTGTGAATCTGTTGTATTTGGTTGGTGCTTTCAGAGACTTGGGTTTTGGTCCAGGGATTAGGAGTTTGAGGAGAAAGGAAAAGATTTAAGAATACTTTCGTTATTGTCTTTCAAATAGTATAACTTGAAATTTGCATTTGACAGTCATTAAAAATCATATTGTGGCTTTTTCTTACCTACTTTTTAGACAGATGGACAGATTTCTTGGGGGAAGTTGGGACTCAGAAGCTTACTGGGCAAGAGCATTTGTGTGATAATCATGTTAGACAGACTTCCTAAGAATGTGGGTGGGTTATGGTTGAACCTCTCACTGCAGAGTCTAATTGTCCCATCTGTGTAGTGAAGGCCTAGACCAGGTGACTGTAATGACCTCTACAGGCTTCGATTTCATGTGAGTCACTGGAAATGCATGCCAAGTTTTGTGGGGCACTGTTTATCTCACTGATAGATGATCCCATGGCAAATAAGTGAACATATAGGCATTTTGGTAGCAAAGCCAAGGAACAACATGTCCTGCACATACAATGATGAAGGAATTCTGATGCACTCATCCAACTCATAGAACTGCTGGGAACACCTAATAGATCTCCGGAGGAAGTTCTCTTCTCATCCCCACTTTGAAGATGATGAAACTGAGGCACACAGAGATTTGAGTAATTTGCCAGACAGATGCAATTTCTGTCCAGAGTATGGCTCCTGAGTCCATCCTCCAGAGCAGCCCAGAGAGAGAGATGCAGAGATGGACCTTAATTTTCAAATAATATCATCTGTTAACTTCTTACTTCCCAAGCCAGAGATTGGCCAGCCTGCATTCTAGTTATTCACATACAGTCTCTATATTACATGTTGGTCTCTAGGGAGAGAGAATCTTGAGCTATTTAGGTCTCCCATGGACCCTGACAGTGGTCTGTGCATAGATTGTTGGGAAAGGATTGTGAAGGGATCCTTAACTTGGGCCTTCTAGGAAATCACAAACTGGAATATGTGAACTCTGCAGTTCGGGTGCATGTGCCCATGTTATAACTCTGCTTTGTTTGCTAATTGTGCAAGTTGCTTAACTTTTTCAGCCTCAGTTTCCTTATCTATAAATTAGGGATAATATTAGCAACTTTTCAGGGTTGTTATAATAGCAATAATTTATTTAAAGCATTTAGCATAATAGTCTGCAAGTTTTCTTTTTAAAATAGATTTCATTGTTTAGAAAAAAAAAAAAAACGCTTTAGCTAGATGTGGCTCATTCCTATAATCCGAGCGGAGATGCAAGGATCACAAGTTCAAGGCCAGCCAGGGCAATTTAGCAAGACCATATCTCAAAATAAAAATTTTTTAAAAAAGGTGGGGATGTAGCTCTGTGGTAGAGTACCACCAGGTTCAATCCTCAGTACTGCAAAAATAAACAGGTATTACTGAGGTATGTTTTGCTTGGAAATATACCAAAAGTTACTGAATTGTATAGAGTTGTGTAGCCATTGCCACTGCTAGGGACTGATTTGTTTTCTCCCCCAATTCATATGTCATAACTTAATCCCATAAGATGATGGAACTTGGAGACAGGGCTTTAAGAGATAATTATGTTCAGATTGCAGTCATGAGGATGAAGCCTCCATGATGAGATTAGTGTCCTCATAAATAGGGACCCTGGTGATTTTACTCTCTCTCCCTCCTTGTCATATGAGGATGCAGTGAGAAGGGTGCACTCAGCAATCTGGAGAGACCTCACCAGAACCCAGCCATGTTGGCACTCTGATTTTGGACTTTCAGCCTCCAGAACTATGGAGAAATAAATTTCTGTTATGGAAGCCTAAGCAGACCAGTAACAACCACATGCCAATTTTAGAACATTCCCATCATCCCAGTAGCTATCACTTCCCATTCCCACTCCCCAGTCATGGCAACCCACTGATCAATTCTCTCTCTCTCTCTGAATATACCTTTTCTGGACATTTCGCATAAATAGAATCATACAGTCTGTGGTCTTTTGTTCTGACTTCTTTCACTTAGCATAATGTTTTCAAGGTTTATCTATGTTATGGTATGTCAGTACTTGATTCTTTTGTATGGCTAAATACTGTTTGATTGTATGCATATAAAGTATTTCCTCATCTGTAGAGGATATGATCCAAGACCTCCAATGAATGCCTGAAACCTTGGATGGTATGCTAAACCTCATATACTATGCTGTGCTTTTTCCTATACACACATGCCTATAATGAAGTTTAATTTATGTTAGTCCAAGCATAACAATAATGATAAAATAGAACAGTTATAACTGTTACAGACGGCACTTGAATCCACTCATTTAAAATAGGCTTTTTCCATTCTGGGCACAGAAAACAGCACTCATATCCTCAAGGGTATGGCACTGCCATGTGTTCAGCCCCAGCAGGGCCTTACAGAGGATGGCGTCACAATGACAGAAGTGTGTGTGACAGGAAGGGTCACCTGGTAAGACAAAAAGCAAGAAAGAGACCCTCCCATGCCCTCCTGAGAGCACACCCCCAGTGACCTACAGACCTCCCATTAGGCTCCTCCTCTTAAAAGCCCACCACCTGTTAACACTGCCACACACTGAGGTCCAGAACCTGGGGGCACAGACCATATCCAAATCACAAATGATGTTGGTCACCCTTTCGTGTGCTTGTTGGCCATTTGTATGTATAATTTGAAAATTATCTATCCAAGTCCTTTGCCCATTTTTAATTGAATTGTTTGGGTTTTGTTGTGTTGTAGAAGTTTTTTGTCTAACCTGGATTTGCCCCTTGTCCATATGATTTGCAAATATTCTCATTCCATATGTTGGCTTTTCACTCTGTTAATTCTGTTGATTCCCAAAAATATTAAGCTTTGATGGGGTCTAAAAATTAAAATAAAATAAAATAAAATAGGCTTTTTTTGTTGTAAGGAAAAGAAAAGTTTATTCCAGTGAATAGGGACTAAAATCAGGGACATTCTAGCAGCTAGTAGGAAAGAAAAACTATATACCTATATAGATTTTGGGGAAGGGGCTATAATCATAAGGACGGTTTATGATTTGGATGCCAAAGGACAGTCTGCTCAGGTGTGTACACAATCACTGGACTTCTCGGCACCAGGGAGGTTGTATACTTCATTTTGAGTCCATTTGCCCCACTTACTGAGAAGCTGCTATTGTTTGCTGAAAGCAGTCTGTTTGCTTTGTACCATTTGCTTAGGCCAGGCATGACAATAACAATATACTATGATATAATTGCTAGCATCACTTTTCTTGTGCTTTGGGACCATTACTAAATATAATAAGGGTTACTTGAACACGCGCACCATGATACCACAACAGTCGATCTGATGATGACCTGAACAGCAGGCCGCATATACAGCATGGATCTGGTGGAGAAAGGGACAATTTACATTTGGGGGGGTGAAATTGGGGCAGCATGAGATTAAATCATGCAGTCAAGAATGGTGTGTGATTTAAAACTATGAATTGTTCATTTTTTCATTTAAGATTTTCAGACCATGGTTGACTGTAGGAAGCAACTATGAAAAATGAGATCATGAATAAGAGGGGACTACTGTACCATATTTTATTTATCTTTTTATCAGTTGATAGATATTTTAAATTTTTTTTCCAGTTTAGGACCATTGTGAATAATTCTGCTATGAATTTGTATACATTTTTTCTCTTTTTTTAATTGAGTTTATTTGTACAGTTTAGGTGTACATTATGATCACATTCATCAGGAATTTGTACCTGTACATGTTATATCTTGGTTCTTATTTTTCCCCATTCCCCTGCCCTCTCTTGCTCCCCTCCACCCCTCCCTATTTACAAATGCTTTGTTTCCATTATTTCCTTTTTTTTCTTTTACTTCTTACCTTTCCCCTGTCTCCCCTCCCTAGTTCCCCTTCCCCTTTTAACATTTTCTTCTCTTTTTCACAATATCTATTATACATTTTAGTCCTCATTTATACTTTGTTTCTCACACTAGAGAAACAATTCAGTATAAAAATATGGAATGCTTCGTGAATTTGCGAGTCGTCCTTGCACAGGACCCATTCTAAATCTCCTCTGTATAGTCCCAATTTTAGTATATGTGCTGCCGAAGTGAACACTTGTATACATTTTTTTTATGTGGACACATGTTTTCATTTCTCTTGGATATATGAGTAGAATGGCTGGGTCATATGGTAAATCTATGTTTAGCACTTAAAAAAATCCCAAGTTATTTTTCAAAGTGTTTTTAGCATATTACATTTGCACCCGCCGGGGATTTAGCTCAGTGGTTCCGCCACCTACCCTGCAAGCGCAAGGACCAGAGTTCGATCTCTGGTACAAAAAACCCCCAAAAAACCTCAAAAAACCCCCAAACATTTGCACCAGAATGTATTAGGGTTCCAGTTTCTTATTCTTCACCAAACGTTTTTATAGTCTATTTTTTACATCATTTTTTAATATAGATGCTCTTCAACACATAGCAGGGTTACAACTTGGTAAAACTATCAGAGTTGACGATATTGCAAGTTGAATGTGCATTTAATACACCTAAACTATTGAAAAATCCTATCCCTCCCTCACACTACAGAGTGCCATCTATCTTCATGATCACATGGCTAAGTGGGAGCTATGGCTTGTTACTACTGCCCAGCATCACAGGAGGGTACTGTCCTGCATATCACTAGTGGCATTCAGTACATTCGCATTGTATACAGCTATTCACAACCATCTATTCCCAAAGCTGCTTTCATCTTTCCAAACAGGTATCCTGTACTCATTAATCATTAACTCCTCATTCTTCCTCCCAGTGCCTAGGAGGGAGAGATTTACTTTCAATCCCTATGAATTTGACTACTCTAGCTACTTCAGATAAGTAGAATTGTACCATATTTGTCCTTTTGTGATGAGGTTACTTCACTTAGCATAATATTTTCAAGGTTCCTCCATTTTGTAAAATGTTTAGAATTTTATTCCTTATTAAGATTAATATTCTATATTTATGTCACATCTTGCTATTTTTCCTTCAATGGACACTTGGGCTGTTTTTACCTTTTGGCTGTTGTGAAAAATGCTGTGTGAATGTGGGGCTAAATGGGTGTTTGAGTCTTTTCTTTTACTTTTTTGGGGGGATATACCCAAAAGTGAAATTGCTGGATAATAAGTTTTATTTTTTAATTTTTTGAGAAACCTCCTGTTTTCCATGGTGGTTGCATTTTTTTGCAGTCCTACCAATAGTATACATAGAGTTACCATTTCTCTACATCCTTGCCAACACTTGTTATTTTCTGTTTTGTTGTGTTTTTATACTAACCATTCAAATACTTCTCTTATGATTAAGTGATGTTGAACATCTTTTCATTTGCATGTTGGCTGTTTGAATATCACCTTTGGAAAAATGTCTACTTAAGTCCTTTACCTGTTTTTTAACTTACTTGATTTTTATTGGGTGTGTTGATTTTTAGGGATTGAGTTTTATTGGTTGAGTTGATTTTTGTTGCATTTGAATCATACTGGTTTTAATTTTTTTGGGTTGAGTTGTCAGAATTTTTAATCTGAATGTGAATCTTTTATTAGATATGATTTCTAACATTTTTTCCAATCTATAGGTTGCATTTTTTTTAAGACTTTTTAAGTTTTAGATTCCTTTTTTAAATTTTGAGACAGGGCCTCACTAAGTTGCTGAGTTGCTAATTTGCCCAGGCTGGGCTCAAACTTGCAATCCTCCTGCTTTAGACTCCCAGAATGCTGGGATTACAGATGTGAACCATCACACCCAGGCCTAGACATATGCATTTAAGTTTCCTCTATGCCTATTCATGACTCAATAGTTCATTTCTTTGTAGTGCTGAATAATATTATATGTCTATAACAGTTTTAATATATTCACCTACAGTAGGACATCTTAGTTGCTTCCAAATTTTACCAATCATGAATAAATCTATTATATATGTTCCCATGCAGGTTTTTTTGGTGGACATGTTTTCAGTTCTATTGGGTGTATACTAAAAAAACTGGATCATATGATACTATGTCTTGTTTTGTAAGAAACTGCCAAATAGTCTCCCAAAGTGGTTGTATTAGTTACTTTTCTCTCGTTGCTGAGCCAAAATACCAGATACTCAGAGTTAAAGGGGGAGAGGTTTATTTTCAGTCCATAATCGGCTGGTTCCAAAGCAAGGTGGCTTGGCAGAGGGGCATCGCAGAGGAGAATAGTTTGTGGCAGACAGTAGTAAGGCAACAAGGGGCCTTATCAGCATCTTTCTGCCCCTTTTATCTAGATTACTTAGGGTGAGTAGCACTCACGTCCTTAATCCTAGTGCCTGTAGGCCTTAGCCCCACCATGAATCAACCACATATTCTAGATTCAGCCATCTGTGAAAAAGAATGATGCTTTGGAGGGGACATCTAAACACAGCTGTAGCAGTGTTGTTACCATTTTGTATTCCCACCAGCAATGAATGAGAGTTCCTGTTGCACTACATCTTTATTAGCACTTGGTATTGTCAGTGTTCTGGATTTTGGCCATTCTAATAGATAAATGTAGAACTATCTCATTGATGCAAACAGATTGCCTCTTTATTGAATGTGTCCCTTGATGAACAAAATTTTAAAAGTTTTTGAAGTATTTTTTCATTTGTCTATTTTTGCTTTTGTTGCCTGTGCTTTTGGTGTCATAGCCAAGAAATCATTGCCAAATCTAATATGATGCTTTCTCTTTATATTTTTTTCTAGGAGTTTAATAGCTTTAGGTCTTTTGTTTAGGTCTTTATTTCATTTTATGTTAATTTTGTATATGGTATAAGGGCCCATCTTCATTCTTCTACATCTAAGTATTTAGTTTTCTCAACCTCAAATTTTTTAATATTCTTTTTTTCTTTTTCCCTTTCTTTTCTTTTGGTACCGGGGATCAAACTCAGGTCCTTGTGCTTGCGCAGCAGGCAGTGATACCACTGAGCTAAATCCCCGGCCCCCTTTTTATTTTTTAAAAATTTGATTAGCATGTAATAATTGTTTATGTATATGGCATTTCATCACATGTATATAGTATGTACTGATCAAGTCAAGGTAATTAGCATTTCTATTCCCTTATCATTTTTTATATTTGGAACCTTTGAGCCTCTCTATTCTAGTTCTTCACAAATAGGTTATTGTATATATATATATATAGAAGGGGGCAGAGCACAAAGAAGTTGAATAACCGTAATCCAGACACAATTAGAAGGAGTAAGTTCTATTGTCGTACAGCATAGAGAAATGACTATAGTTTACAATAACCTATTAAACTATTATATAGAGAGAATTTTTTCTTTGCAAGAAAGCTTTGATTTTATAAATGAATATATTCTCCACAGTTACCTCATGTCTTCATTAAATACTTCACATACAGTGTAATTTTGTCTCCTCAATACCAATAGTTGTTTGTCACCTGTATAAACCCTGTGCATCACTCTTTTGCTTTTGCTTTTGTAATTCGGAGGATTGAACCCAGGACCTTGCACATACTAGACAAGTACTCTCCCACTGAGCTACATGCCCAGTCTTGTAATTCTCCTTAATGCCCAGTATGGATTACTTGGTAGGGTTAGGGTTGAAAGCCAGGAGAAGCCCTCCAGCAGAATATCTTTTTATGGAACTGTTAGGAAGCTGCTCCTTGAGGGTGATTTTGCTGCATTTCTTGTTTTCTCCAATTGTAACTAGACAAAGCTTACTTGATACAACTTCTGTTAAGAAAAATATGCATATGCAAGGATTCCTGGTTGAACCCTAGGTTCAGTCCCTGCAATATACACACAAAATTCTGTTTCATTCATAAAATATTTATCAAATCTCCAGTTTAATACTTACCACTACCATTGTATAATGCAGTAGGGTTCTTCCCAAAAGAGTTAAAGACATCATTTACAGTGATACATGTATACCCATGTTTATAGTAACACACTTCATAATAGCTAAATCTTGGAAGCAGCTTGTATGTCCATCAATAGATGAATGGATAAAGAAAATATGGTATTTATATACAATGGAGTACTACTCTGCCATAAAGAATGATAAACTTGAATCATTTGTAGGAAAATGGATGTACCTTTTTATTTTTAATTCTTTTATTGGTACATTGTAGGTATATAACACAATTACATTTCTCATTGGGAATTGTACCTTTATGTAATGCATCCTGGTTCTTATTTTTTCCCCATTCCTAGCCCTCCCTTCACCCCCTCCACCCTTCCCTATTTACAAAGACTTTATTTCCATTTTTTCCATTTCTCAGCATTTTTCCTTTCCCTTCTTTCCTTTCCCCTGCCCCTCCCACTACCCTTACCCCTTTGGACCTTTTCTTCCTATTTTACATTATCGATTATTCATTCTAATCATTGGTATATTTTAGGTATACAATATAATGACATTCATCGTTGGAAATTTGCACCTTTACATAAGCTCTCCTGGTTCTTATTTTTCACCCTTGCCCAGCCCTCCCTTCAACCCCTCCAGTCCTCCCTATTTACAAAGATTTTGTTCCTATTTTTTCATTTTCTCATATTAATCCCATTCCTTTCTATCCTTTCCCCTAGCCCTCCCACTTCCTTCCCCTTTGCCCCTTTTCTTCCTATTTCACATTACTTATTTATACATTTAGTCCTTATTTACACTTTCAGTTTCTCACATCAGAGAAACTATTCGGTATTTATACATGTGTGTCCTATTTATTTCACTTAAGAGTATTGCCTCAATGTGCATCCACTTAGCTCTAAGTGTCTCTAATTTCTCATTTTTTATGGCTGAGTAGTACTCCATTTTATGAAAAAACCACATTTTCTTGATCCAGTCTCCAATTGATGGGCATTTGGGCTGTTTCCAAGTTTTAGCTATTACAAACTGTGCTGCTATGAACATGGGCGCACATGTATCACTGTGGTATGATTCTTTTAATTCTTTGGGGAAGATCCCCAGCAGTGGAATAGCGGGGTCAAATGGGACTTCCAGTCCTAGTTCTTTGAGGTATCTCCATACTGATTTCCACAGTGGTTGCACCAGTCTACACTCCCACCAGCAGTGGAGCAGGGTTCCTCTTTCCCCACAGCCCCGCCAGCATTTGTTATTGGTTGATTTCATGATAGCAGCCATTCTTTCTAGAGTGAAGTGGAATCTCAGCATTGTTTTCATTTGCATCTCTCGAATGACCAGTGATGTTGAATATGTTTTCCTGTATTTATTTGCTATTTCTACTTCTTTGTCTGAGAAATGTCTGTTCATTTCAGATGCCCATTTTTGGATTGGGTCTTTAAATTTGGGAGGTCTGATCTTTTTAAGTTCTTTATAGATTCAAGATAGTAGACCTTTGTCTGAGGAAGAGCAGGTGACGATTTTTTCCCACATTGTGGGTTGTTTCTTCACACTGCTGGTGGTTTCTCTTGCTCTGCAGAAGCCTTTGAATAAGAAGAGATCCCACTTGTTGATCGTGCTAGTTCACGGGCAACTGAGGTTTTGTTCATAAAATCTTTTCCTACACCGATGTCTTCAAGGGTTCTACCTAACCTCTGTTCCAACTAGTTCAGAGTTTCTATTTTAATATTTAGATCTTTAATCCATTTTGATTTTAGTTTAGTGCATGGTGAGAGATACAGGTCTAGTTTTAATGTTTGGCAAGTTGAAGCCCAGTTTTTCCAGCACCATTTATTAAAGAGGCTGTCTTTCCTCCAGTGAGGGTGTTTGGCTCCTTTATTGAAGATGAGATGGCTGAGTGTGTCTGGTGGTGTTTCTGCATCTTCTAATCTGTTCCACTGGTCCTCAAGTCTGTTTCTTTGCCAGTACCATGCTGTTTTTATCACAGTAGCTTTGTAGTAGAGTTGCAGGTTGGGGATTGTGATACCCCCTGCCATGTCTCTGTTACCTAGAATTGCTTTTGCTATTCTGGGTCTCTTCGTGTTCCAAATGAATTTTTGGATTGTTTTCTCAAGGTCCATGAAGTATGCTGCTGGGATCTCAATTGGAATTGCATTAAATCTATATAGCAGTTTTGGAAGTATGGCCACTTTCACCATATTAATCCTTCCTACCCAGGAGCAGGGGATGTCTGCCCATTTTCTGATATCATCTTCAGTCTGTCTTTTCAGAGTGCCATAGTTTTCAGAGAAGAGGGCTTTGATTCTTTCATTAGGTTGATTCCTAGGTATTTCAGTTTTTTGGATGCTATTTTGAAAGGAATTATTTGCCCTATTTCTCTCTCAGTGAGTCTGTCATTGGTGTAGAGGAAAGCTATTGCTTTTTGTGTGTTGACCTTATAATCAGCTACTTGACTGAATTTGGTTATTAAGTCTAGAAGACTTCTGGTGGAGTTCTTGGGGTCAAGAGTATCATGTCATCTGCAAATAATGACAATTTGACTTCTTCATTTCCTATCTTTATTCCTTTTATTTCTTTCTCTTGTCTAATTGCTGTGGCTAATGTTTCCAGAACTATATTGAACAAGAGTGGTGATAGTGGACATCCTTGTCTTGTTCCTGATTTTAGTGTGAAGGATTTCAGTTTTTGACCATTTAGTATGATATTGGCTGTTGGTTTTTCATAGATGGCTTCTATCAGTTTGAGATAGAGACCATCTATTCCAATTTTTTGTAGGGTTTTTATCATCAATGCATGTTGGATTTTGTCAAATGCTTTTTCTGCTTCTATGGAGATAATCATATGGTTTTTGTCCTTGGCTCTTGATATAGTGTATTACATTGATTGATTTTCGTATATTGAACCATCCCTGCATCCCTGGGATGAATCCCACTTGATCAGGGTGTATGATCTTCTTGATGATCTTCTGCATTCTGTTTGCCATTATCTTATTAAGGATTTTTGCATCTATGCTCATTAGTGAGATTGGCCTATAGTTCTCTTTTTTCAGTTGGGTCTTTCTCTGCTTTGGGGACCAAGGTGATGCTTGCTTCCAGAAATGAATTTGGGAGTATTACTTCCCTTTCAATTTCATTGAAGAGTTTAAACAGTAGTGGCAGCAGTTCCTCTCTAAATGTCTTGTAGAATTCAGCAGTGAAGCCATCAGGGCCCGGGCTTTTCTTAGTTGATAAGTTTTTAATTACATTTTCAATTTCATTGGTTGATATTGGGTTGTTCAGAATTTTTAGGTCTTCTTCATTCAACTTTGGTAATTCATATGTATCTAGGAATCTGTCCATTTCTTCTGTGTTTTCCATCTTATTGGCATATAGGTTCTGGAAGTAGGTATTGATGATCCTCTGGATTTCTGCTGGGTCTGTTGTCATTTCACCCTTTTCATTCCTAATTGCATGGATTTGGGCCTTTTCTTTCCTTTTTCTGACAAAGTTGGCTAAAGGTTTGTCAATTTTGTTGATTCTTTCCAAGAACCAACTCTTGGCTCCATTGATTTTTTTGTATATTTCTCTTAGTCTCCATTGCATTGATTTCTCCTCTGATCTTTATAATTTCCTTCCTTGTATGAGCTTTGGGGTTGTCCTGCTCTTCTTTTTCTAGAAGCTTGAGATTCAGCATCAGGTTGTTTAATTGGGCTCGTTCTGTTTTCCTAATATGCTTATTCACTGCTCTGAATTTCCCTTGTAAGACTGCTTTCATTGTGTCCCATAGATTCCGATATGTTGTATTGTCATTGTCATTTAATTGAAGGAACTGTCTAATTTCTTATTTAATTTCCTCTGTGACCCATTGGTTATTCAGAAGTGTGTTGTTCAATTTCCACGTGTTTATGAAATTTTTTGAGTTTCTTTGTTATGTGAAATAAATCAGACACACAAGCTTAAATATTGCATTGATTTCTCTTATATGAGAAATTCAAAATATAAAGAGCAAAATAAAAGATAGAGGATAGAAAATGGGGAGATAGATCTTTTGCAAAAGGGAGGGGGGCCGAGAGATGGAAGGAGGAGGAAGGGCAGTGAGGGGAAGGGGATGAAGAAAGAATTAAGATGTGTTATGTCCATGTACCAACTCCCCAGGAGGACTACAATTAGTATGTGCTATTAGCATATATCAATAAAAATGACAATTTAACACAGAATGTAATCATGTAGTGGGGATTTAGGAGATTAAGAAATATAATCCAGGGGCTGGGGATTTAGCTCAGTGGTTCCGCCGCCTGCCTCGAAAGTGCAAGGACCAGAGTTCAATCCCAGATACAAAAAAAAAAAAATACAATCCATAAACTTCAAAATCTTGTTCATAGAGTGAACCTCCTCCCAACCCAGAGTTCACTGCAGAGTATGTGGGTAGAAAACTCAGGAAGGGGTTATCTGAGTGGGAGAGAAAGTGAAGAGACTGGGTTAAAGTGTGAAGTGAGGGCTCCCCACCTGATAAGAGTGACTTAAAAAAGATTCCACAGTTTGGTGGTTTTATCTTTCCTTTGTGAAAGTTTGGCATCTGCAGGCAACATAAAATTAAAATGATATAGAAAGGAATAAGGAGCTACAACATAGGCACATAGCATGAAGACAAGATGACAGCTCTGAGGCCAACTACCTGAGTTTGTTTCCTTGCCCCTAGTTACAGCAGTGTGACCCTGCATGTAGTTGTGTAGTTTAAACTCATCTTTCCTTGGTGGCACATCTGGGTAGTAGGGATAATAACAGTACATAGCTTGTGGTATTGGGAGGGACCAAAGAATCCAGTACAAGTAAAGCCTTAATTATATCTCATACCTCAAAGCAGTCAGTTTGCTTTTTCCTGTTTTTTCTAAGTGTAATCTTCCTATCACAAATCCTGCTCCCAGAACCAACAAATATTTTTGATACTCCCTGGCGAATCTGACAGATTCAGGCTCTTGTGTATGAGGAGCAAAGAATTCCAAGTGTACATCCAATAGTAAAAGAAAAAGCAACTATATTTTTTGAAGATGACAGGAAGATGTGCTCTGAGCAGGTCATGCCAGCAGAAACAAAAAGGGTGGCACAGACAGGAAAAGTGATGTCACGGCAGCAGGGAAATACGAAGCACACAGAAAAGTCAAGCTTTCAGATTTTAAAAGATGTGCACCCCAGCCCATGTGCCTCTCACTGGGTATCAGGATAAGATTGACAGGGTGCTGAGTCATCTCAGGGGCTTCCAACACATGCGCCTGTCCCAGAATTCACTGGTTAAATTACATACATGAGGGCCGGGGGTTTAGCTCAGTGGTTCTGGCACCTGCCTCACAAGCGCAAGGCCCCGAGTTCAATCCCCGGTACCAAAAAAAAAAAATTACATACGTGAGATGCAGACCATATTTATGAACCTTTAATGAGGCTCAAGTGTGGGGGAGTGTTACTGAAGGTCAGGTCATGAGATCTAATATGCATGTGCTCTGACCTGTAGCTTTAGAGATTTCCCGGGTCTTTGTTGTTTTATTTTTGGCTTCTTTTAGAATGGAGAACTGGCCCTGGATATTGCCCAAATTCAAGTGGGTAGAAGGGTCCCAACTGTGCTACCTGTACTACTTTGTCTTTCAAGAAATATTTGTGCAGGTCCAGGGATTTAGCTCAGTGGTTCTACCGCTTGTCTCACAAGCACAAGGTTCCAAGTTCAATCCCTATACCAATAAAAAAGAAAATAAAAGAAATATTTGTGCATATAAAAGCAGATCAAAATCATTTTAGCAACTGGATGTGATGACACACACCTGTAATCCCAGCACTCTGGGAGCCTGAGACAGGAGCATCAGAAGTTTGAGTCCAGCCTGGGTAACTTAGTGACTTAGTGAGATTCTGTCTCAAAATAAAAAAGGAATGGGGACATAGATCAGTGCAAAGACTTATGTGTTCAATCCCAAGTATTGCAAGGGAAAAACATTTAAAATATAAATAGACCCATACTATACATAGCAATTCTTCTCATTAACTTTAGGGCATGTCTAAGGGATCAATAGCATCATATAATTGAACATAAATCTAATCATTTGCTATAAAGTCTCTATAACCTTCCACTGTATGGGTAAACTATAAAGATCCATATCTTGACTGGCAGTTGGATTGTTTACAAGTTTTGCCTTGTTTGCTATAATGGACAGTGCTGCAATGGATATACTTGTATGTGCCTTTTAGATGATTTAGAAAAATGCTCTATTGAGCAAATTCCTGGAAAGAAAATCACTGGGGAAAAATATTTATTTGTTAACATTTTAATGATTCCTGCTAAATGGGCTACATTAATTTACCTCCCTTCCAGAGAAATTTTGGGAATAAAGTTTAGTGGACCTTGTGGGTGAAGAGCCAAGGCTTAGGTATTAGTTTGCTATGGCTACTGTAAAAAATTACCAAAAAGGTGTGACCTCGCACAAAAATTCATCTCACAGTTTTGGAAGCCAGAAGTCTGAAATCAAGTAGTTGACTGGACCATTCTCTGTCTGAACCTGTAGAGCAGAATCCTTCCCTGCCTCCTCTTAAATTCTCCTAATTTGTCAACAGTCTACGTCAATCCTTGGCTAGAAGCAGTGCCCCACCCCGCCGCCGCCTCTGTCCTCACGTGGTATTCTCTCTCTGTGTGTTTCTGCTGTGTCTTCTTCAAGAACATCTGTCATATTGGACTAGGGACCCAGCTGACTCCAGTGTGACCTCATCTTATATCTTTATTTTATTTGCAAAGATCCTATTTCCAAATAAGATCACATTCACAAGTACTGGACTCAACATATCTTTGCGGGGAGGTGCAAAATTCAATCCATCCGAGTTCAACTGAAGAAAGGAATCAGAGTGGGAATAACTCAGGAGGGAGGAGCAGGAGAAGGGTGACTTTGGGAGTGGTGAGGATTGGGGCCTTAAGAGGCATAGGGTATGTGCCCCATTATCCGAATGAAAATCTGATAATGTTTTGGAAAGTCCCAAGTGGATATAAGTGGGGAGATGATATATTCTTTAGCCAGAGCAGGGGGCACTTTTGAGAATGAAGAGGTTGTGCTGTAGTTTGGATAAGTGTTCCCCAAAAGTTCTGTATTGTAAAGGTTTAACCCTCAGCTTGTGGTGCTATTAAAAGATGGAACCTTTAAGAGTGTGGCCTAGTCTTTAATTGATGCCCACCAGTGGGATTAGTAGGATCTCAGCCAACTTTGTCTTCCTCTCTTTTGCTGCCTGGCTATGAGTTGAATGATTTAGCTTCACCATGCATTCTTACCATGTTCTGCTGCTGCCTTCCCACCAGAGGCCTAAAAGCATAGACTCACCTAATCATAGACTGGAACCTTCAAAACCGAGTCAAAATAAACCTCTTCTCTTTATAAACTGATTATCTCAGTGCTGGTTACAGTAACCGAAAAATGACTAATATAGGTTTCTATTAATAATACCATCAGCAGAGCATGCATAAACCAGACTGCTCTGGACTAACAGGGGTGTGTGGCCACTCATATAAAGACGCTATTTTCTGCTAGGATCCTGGTCCATTCCACTTTGTCGATTGTTCTTAATATTAGTACTTATTGGAAAGTTTTGGTTCAGAACTTGTGTTTGCCAGCTGGCTGGTGTGTAGTCATTTTCTTTCAATTGCCCGTTTCCTCCTGGGTGTGGTGTGACATGTCTGTAATCCCAGCATCCCCAGAGGCTGAGTCAGGATAGCCACAGATTCGATGCCAGCCTGGGCTACATAGTGACCATAAGCTCACTGCATAACAAGACCCTGACCCAAACAAACAAACCAAAAACCCAAAAAAACCTGCCCATTTCCAGGAAGTAGATACACTTCTAAGGTTGTTGATCAGTAAAAACTTTCACTTGAGAAAATGCACTTGTTTTGTATGTACAGTGCTTCTTCAGGAAGACTCCATACACTTATTTAAAAAGATATAAGTTTTAAAAATTGGTAAACAAATAGGTCTAATAGAGAAAGTGCAAAGTTCAGCTAGTCTTTCTGTCATGCTGTTTCCCTACTACTCTGTGTTTCCCTCACTGAAGGCAACCTGTTTTCTCTTTCTTACATTTTGCCCGCATAACATTTCATACATGTATGTGCAAATAGATGTGCCTCTATTTTCCCTTTTTTATACAAATTGTAGGCTATTATGTATACCCTTCACTTTGCTTTATTCAATAATATATGGATGAATTATAATTGACATATCCAGTCCCCTTTTGATGGACATTTAGGTTAGGTTAATCTTCTGTTCTTACACTGCAGTGACTTTGTTCTGAGATCTTGTTACACAATGTGGTTATATTTGTTGGGTAAACTTCTCTAAGTGGTACTGATGGGTTATGTGGAGGAGGTCCATTAGGCAGGCACCAGTGTGACTCATGTTTCCAGCAAAGGTGGTAGGAGCCTTCCATAGTGCTCTTTGGAGGAAGGAGAGTTGGTTCCTCAGATTGAGAGGGACTGTGTAAGAATTGATGTGGTAGGGCCGGGGATTTAGCTCAGTGGTTTTGTCGCCTGCTGCGCAAGTTCAAGAACCTGAGTTCAATCCCCGGTACCAAAAAAAAAAAGAATTGATGTGGCAGATCCAACATGAGTCCCTGCCTGGGCCTATGGGTACATACACTGTAATTGAGAGCAAGCCTCAAAACTGTAGGGATGGACTCAAAACTGACTCCAGCATCTTAGGTGAGGCTGTTGAGGCTACTGTTAAGGCAGAGTCCAGGAGCTGGCAATGAGTTCTAGCTGCTCTTTCCTGCCTGTAGGGATTTTCTGGGAGTGTGACCTTGCTCTGCAGGGCTTCTCCTGTGTGCTCTCTTGTCATGTGTATAAGGCCCACTTTAGTTACAGTGGTGCTCAGTGTGGCAAAGGTGGCCCTGTTTGCTCTCCACCTTCCCCAGTTCTGGGAAGCCTGGTGAGAACATTGACCCCAAAAAGGCCCAGCTGGCACTTGGATGTTCCTTCAGGGAGCTGTCTTTAATCGATGCCTACCAGAGGAATTAGTGGGATCCCGGCTGATTCCATTTTCTGCCTATGGATAGCCAGTTTCCCCAGCACCATTTGTAAAAAAGGCTATTGTTTGTTTGTTTGTTTGCTTCTTTTGTTCTGAGACAAGTCTCATTGTGTAGTCCAGGCCAGCCTTGAACTCACTATGTAGACCAGGCCTTGACTTGCAGCAATTCTCCTGGGATTATAGGCATGCACCACTATGGCTGGCTAAACAGTCTATCTTTCCTCCAGCATAAGTTTTTGTCCCCTTTGTCAAAGATCAGCTAGCTGATTGTGCCTGGAGTTGTCTCTGCATCCTCTACTCTGTTCCACTGATCAACATGTTGGTTTTTTTGTTTGTTCTTTGTATTGGATTTTTTTTTCCCCCTTCCCATGCTGTTTTTATCACTGTAGCTTTGTAGTATAACTTGAAGTCTGAGATTGTGATGCTCTCTGGCTTGCTGTTTTTGCCCAGGATTGCTTTTGCTATTCTAGGTCTCTTTTGGTTTTATATGAATTTTAGGATTATTTTCTCTAGTTTTGTGAGGAATGCTATTGGTATTTTGATGGAGTTGCATTAAATCTGTTAATCAATTTTGGAAGTATGGCCATCTTGAAAATACTGCTTCTGATTATCCTGGAATGGGATATCTTTCTATTTTCTGATGTCTTCTTCAATCTTCTTTTTAGAGTACTGTAGTTTTTATTGTAGAGGTCTTTTACTTCTTTAGTTAGGTTAATTTCTAAGTATTTTTTTTATGCTATTGTGAATGTTATTGCCTCCCTAATTTCTTTCTCAGTGACTTCTTTATTGGTGTACAGAAATTCTGATTTTTTTTTTTTTTTTGAACCAAAGACTGAACTCAGGACCTTGCAGCTATGAGACAGGCAGCGGAACCACTGAGCTAAATCCCTGGCTCCAGAAACTCTGATTTTTGTGTGTTGACTTTGTACCTTGCTATGCTACTGAATTTGGTTATTAATTCTAGGAGTCTTTTGGTGGAATTTTTTGGGTCTTCTATGTAGAGGATTATGTCATGTGAAAATGATAATTTGACTTTTCCTTTCCTACACATATCCTTTATTTCTTTTCTTGCCTGATTGCTCTGACTGTTTCAAAAACTCTGTTGAACAGGAGTGTAATACCAGAGATCTTTTTCTTGTTTCTGATTTTAGAGGGAAAGCTTTGAACTTTTCCTCACTTAATATGATATTGGCCATTGGTTTGTCATAAATTACTTTTATCAGATTGATATAAGTTCCTTCTATACCTATTTTCTTCAGAGTTTTAATCATGAATAGACGTTGGATTTTGTCAAGGGCCTTTTCTACATCTATTGAGATGATCATGTGATTTTTGTTTTTCTGTTTATATGATGGATTACACTTTTTGATTTGCATATGTTAAACTATCCCTGCATCCCTGGGATGAATCCTAATTAGTGATAATGTATGATCTTTTTGAAGATTTATTGTATTCTGATTGCCAGTGTCCTGTTGAGGATTTTTGCATCTATGTTTATTATAGAGATTGGCCTATAATTCTCTTTTTCGGTTGGGTCCTTTCTGGTTTTAGAATTGGGGTAATGCTAGCTTCCAAGAATCACTTTAAGAGTACTCCTTCTCTTTCAATTTTGTTGAAGTTTGAGGAGTATTGGCATTAGATGTTCCCTAAAGTTCTTATAGAAGTGACTCAATTAGCACTTGGGCTTTTCTTAGTTCATAGGTTTTGTTTGTTTTTGTTGTTGTTGCTATTTTTTACTATTTGATTTCATTGCCTGTTACCTGATTATTGAGGGCTTTTATATCTTTTTCATTCAGTTTTGTTAATTCATATGTATCTAGAAATCTATCCATTTCTTCTGAATTCACCAATTTATTAGAGTACAGGTTTCAAAGTAGTTACTAATAATCTTGTGGATTTGGGCAGTGTCCATTGTGATTTGACCTTTTTCATTTCTAATTGCATTTATTTGGGTTTTTTCATTGCTTTTTTCTGGTAAGCTTGGCTCAGTATTTGTCTATTTTGTTTATTCTTTTGAAGAACCAGCTCTTCAATGATCCTTTGTATTGTTTTTTAGTCTCAATTTCATTAATTTCTACTCTGATGTTTATAATTTCCTTTGGATTTGGATTATTCTTGTTTTTCTAGGATCTTTTGAGTGGGGAATTGAGACAATTCACATTGAGAGTTATTACTGAAAGCTAATACATCAACACTTATTCCTGTTATTGTGTTGTTTTCCTATTGCTGATTTCCTTTATTCTTTTACCTTTTGTTTAACTGCTCACCCTGCCTGGTATATTCATTTGGTTAGACTTATTGACATTGTTGGGCTCTTTGTCTCTTTCTAAAATATCCTTGAGAATTTTTTGTAGTGCTGGTTTGGTGGTCATGAATTTCTTGTGGTGCTCTTGTCATGGAAATACCTTATTTCTCTGTCAATTTTGAAAGATAGTTTTCCAGGGTATATCAGTTTGGGTTGGAAGTTGTGGGTTTTTGGGGGGGTTGTTGTGAAATACTTTGCTGCAAGCCCTGCTGGGTTGTAAGGTTTGTATTGAGAAGTCTGCTGTAATTCTAATGGGTTTAGCCTTACACATTTCTTTGCTCTAACAGCTTTTAAGATTCTGTCACTGTGTCAGATTTCTGGGATTTTGACTGATAATGTTGAGAGGTTTTTCTTTTTTTTTTTCTTTAATCATGGATATTTGGAGTTATATATGCTTGACTAATCTGTATGTTTAGTTCTTTCCTTATATTTGGAAAGTTTTCTGCTACTATTTCTGAAAACAGGTTTTTTTAATGTACATTTGTGCTCTCTTCTATTTTTCACTTCTTCCAGTTAATTAGGTTATTTTTCTTTGCATCATCTAGCAAATGTTGGGTACATTTTTCATGTTCTCTTGTTGTTAAGATATGTCTGAATAAGTAGTCTCTGACAGCAGTCCTGTCTTCTAATTCTGACACTCTGTCCTCACATTGGCCACTTCTGCCCATACTTTCAATATAATTTTCAATCTCCTGGATTTCTATTGGGAACCTTTTTATGGACTCTAATTCTTTTTTAAACTGGTCATTCATGTTTTATTTAGCTCAGCTAACTTTTCATTAGTGTCTTCTCTAAGCTCTCTGATCTTGTTTATTATATCCATTATTTAATTATATGCTCTGTGAGCATACTGAACACCTTATTGATCCATTTTTCAATCTCTTTTTTTCTTTTTGTATAATTTGGCTGTGTTACTTTTGTTTTTCCACCCCTTCTATACTCCATGGATCAGCTTTGGGGAGTTGGGAGTTTGAAGAAGCAGTTTGTTGCCTTGTCTTTTTTTTTTTTTTTTTTGGTACCAGGGATCAAACTCAGGTCCTTGCACTTGCACAGCAGGCAGTGAAACCACTGAGCTAATCCCAGCCCTGTTGCCTTGTCTTGACATGTTTCTATTTTGTTTGTTTTGTTCTATGCTGAGGTTTGTTGGGGATTTCTTTATTTAGTGTCTGCTTTTCAGTAATGCACTCTGGGTGTGGCTAATTTGGGAGGTGAAGATGAATTGTAATTGATCCAGCACCCTGTTCTCTGGAAATGGATCTCAGTATTGTTAATGAGACAAAAGTAATCTGGATATTGGCATACAGAGAAAACCTATTAGTAGCAACAACTATGGGACCGTGGCAATGGCAAGTAAATCAGCAACAATAATATCATCCAAGACAAACTAGATATCGATATAGTATAATAAACAATAATGTACCATCCTTAACCATAGAGAAGATATCTATAATTATAGTATAAGCACTAATTCAAACCAAATATTGATATACAATAAATACTAAATGTGACAACTGTACCTCCACTAACAATAGAAAATTCTAGGGTAATAATATATAGTTAACTATCTAAAGATTAGTAAAGATTAATGATTATACTAGTAAAGATATAGGGAGTTGGGAGTGGGAGAATGAAAGAAGAAAAATTTGAAAAATTAAACAATGGAAAATGAGAAGGAGGAGGGAAAAGTGAGAGAAAGGATCCTATTAAGAAGTAAACAGAGGGCTAGGGATTTAGCTCAGTGGTTTCACCACCTGCTGCATAAGCTCAAGGACCCGAGTTTGATCCCCGGTACCAAAAAAAAACTAGTTCTAAAAAAAAAAAAGAAGTAAACAGAACCACTCCCACCTCACAAGTGCAAGGTCCTGAGTTCAATGCCTGGTACCAAAAAAAAAAAAAAAAGAGTAAACAGAAATTAATAGAATTAGAAGTAACAGGGCCAGCGATTTAGCTCAGTGGTTTTGCCTCCTGCTGTGCAAGTGCAAGGATCTGAGTTCAATCCCGGGTACCAAAAAAAAGAAGTAACAGACAAGAACAAATAGGAAAAATAAAGAAAAAAGAGCAAAATTTCAAAATTGGAGAATAAGAAAAGAAAAAAAGTATAAGAAAATATTAAAAGGAGAAAAAGAAAAAAGAGAGAGGAAAGAAAAGGAGAAAGGAAATTCCCCAAATCCCAATAAATGAGTGAAGAAGAAAGAGAAAAAAAAGAAAATGAGTCCAAAAACAGAATTTTAAAAAATTCTCTAGTTTTGAATGAGTAGCTTACTTTCCAGCATCCAGAGTTTTGGGATTCAGCAAGTCACAGTTTTCTCCCCCTAGCTTTAGGACCTATGGATTTGTGAGGTGACCTTCTGTTCTAAAAGCCCCTCTGTTTACCCCAGGCTATGGCAACTGTCCAAGCTGAAGTGTGTGTCCCTGATCATGTTGGTAAGTGGAGAAGACAATCATACCTCAGATCTGTGCTAAATGTAGGCAGCAGGGCAAGGGTTTAAGTATTTAATGTCTGCATTTTCAGACCCAGCCATTTCTATGTGCAGCACAAACCCAGCCTACCTTCTAACTATGGAGGCCGGGGCCTATGTCCTTCCTAGTCTGAGTTTAAACTTTTCAGGGGTTCTATAGCTCACCCACTCCCAGTCTGGAACATTCTCCTATGAATGTCTCACCCAGTCACTGTGGGAGGGTTACAATGGGAGCCCTGAAGTGAAGAAGTTCTTTGTTAGTTGCTCTGAATCTCAAACTTAATTCTTTCTTGAAATGGCACCTGATTAGATACTCTCTGTCAGTGTGATGGGCACCACACTGTATTCCCTCTCTGGTAGTTCCCTGCTGTGTAGAAGGAATAATCTCATAGCCAAACCTTGCACTTGTCTTGCAGTTAACAGCCATGTGTTCCTCCTTGGTCTGTGCCAACAGCCTGTCCACCATTTCCCCCTGGAGTGGCCTGCTCTGGGGGCTTACTTTATATATGTGGAAGCAGCTCCCGCTTTCTGGGAGCCCGGGTGAGCTTACAGAGTGCTTTGGGGTTTTTTTTTCTCCATTATAGTCTGTTTTTCCAACTTCTCAATAGCTTCTAATTTTCCTTTCAGTTCCTTCTGGAATCCTAATGATCTACTTTTCTTCCCTCTTCACCAAGTTGTTATTTTCTAGGTGTCTGGATTGCATATCTCAGAGAGGCTGAATTTTACTGCTCATCACTACTCTACCCTGTTATGTATATTTTATCGCAATAAGAAAAGTTACCAAAAAATTGATCCAAGAAGAAACAGAAAACTTAAGTAAAGTCTTAAATTACCATGGCAAAGATTAGACTTCCCACTTCTTTCTATTGTCTATTGTCACCATGGCAGCCAAGAGTTTATTATAGCAGGCTTTAGTCACTGTGGTGACTACTCTGTCTGGCTGCTGCCTTGGCACCCAACTCAGATTTGGAGCTTTTTTCACCTGTGGCTTTCTGAAGACTATCACTCCTGTACGATACATTGGAGACCCTGGGAAAAGACTGTTCATCATCAAACCTTCATACTAAGACAAGTAGTTTTTGGATTTAGTGAAATCCTACCTTTTGTTGAGTGAGATTCCAGTAGCAATTGGCATAGCCCTGGAAAATGTATTTATTGGAAAAGCTGAATAGGCAGAAATTCCATAAGTATATTTCCCAAGACATTGGGAATATTGCAAACATCCTATGTCAAGGTGGATTTCATATAATTTCTTTAATGGTCCTGAAAAGAATTATGAGAACTGCTCAAGCTCAAGGACCTGAGTTTGATCCCCGGTACCAAAAAAAAAAAAAAAAGAATTATGAGAAAACAATGGCTACTCAAATTGAAAGCAAAAAGGCTGAATTATGGTTAAAAGAGCTGAAAGATTGAAGATGAATACATGAGACAGGAGATGGGCCCCAGTATCAATATCAAACCAATGACAAGGCACTTATTGATCATTCTCCAACAGCAGCTCTTGACAACGAATCATTTATTTCTCCAAATACAAAGTTGTTGTCACTTATGTCTATATGTCCCCCAAAAGCTTCATGCAGTCATAGGTGGGGCTTTTTCAGAGGTGGCTGGATCTAGAGTGTGTGACACTGGGATTGATTCATTGGTGCAATGCTAGGATCAAGGGCATTAGGATTAAAGGTGTGAGTGCCACCCTCGTTAGCCAGATCTATGTTGAGAATCAAGAGGAAAGAGCCCAGAGGAATAATTTAAAACATTTTGAGTTTTGCCAAAAAGGAAGCTCCAGTAAGGCTGTGGACTGCAAAGATAGAGCAGAGGAGATCTTCGTTGCTGAGAAGGAACAGAAGAGTTGAAAAGATGGCCTGAGGGCATCATACGTAGCAGTTTGACTCCACCCTTTGCAGCCTCACAGTTGCAAAAGTGAAAGACTTTGCTTTGAGAAGAGAGCCCCAGAACACCATGTTCCAGAATGGCAGTGGGCTAGGAAAGTTGTTCCTAGGATTTGGCTCATAGGCATTGGACCCCTAGAGCCAAGAGAGAAGGAAGCCTGACTACTGCTCCAGCTGGCAGCAGACCTTGGCATCATCCACATGGTGCTGTTTTAGACACATGCAGAATGCAAGAGCTGTGGTATAAGGAAGGCTTTTCCACCTCAATTTCAGAAGAAGCCCTGGGAGGCCAGGCACTGTGTCTCTGAGAAGGCAGTGCGTGAAGCTGTGAGTGTTAAGGCAAAAGTACAGTGGAGACCCCAGAAGTTTGGGGAAGCCAGGAACATGGATTGTCTGAGGAAAACTGCAAGAAGGGAGCAGAGCTGGCCCAAGAGAGAAGCCGTGGGAGCTTCTGTAATACATTTGTGAATTACAGATATCTGGATTATTCAGGCTACTTAGGATTTCAAGTAGTACAAGAAATATTGAATCAACTATATAAAACATTAGCACCTAGGGCTGGGGATTTAGCTCAGTGGTTCCGCTGCCTGCCTTGAAAGCAGAAGGACCCAAGTTTGATCCCTGATACCAAAAAAAAGCACCTTAATAAACAAATTTCAGTGAACCAAAAGGAAGAGGAGGAGAAACAAAAAATTGAAAATATGATTAAAGATACAGCCTTTGGAAAAGCACTAAGGCCAAACATTTTGACAGTGCTATGAATTTTATCAAAAATTTTCCAATGTTATTTGAAATATTGTAAAGCAGAGCAAAATGGAAAGCTAGATTGTTTTATAAAGCCAATACAGGTAGTTATAAATGAGAATGAGAACCAGAACCATACTCTAATCTCACTTATGAAAATAGATACAAAAATTTCTAAATTTACCTGAAAGAATACAGCATTTATCAGAGGAATAATATAGTATGACCACATATGTTTGTTTCAGAAATGCAAGAATGGTTCCATAGTTCATTATACAGTACCAACAAAGGAAGAAATCACATGACATATTAATAGTTGCTGAAAAGACAGTGGTGCTTACTTTCTGGAGAAGCCAGTCTTAATCTCCCACCCCTTAGCACATCAGACATCAAACTACATGCTTTGCCAGCTGATTGGAAATGTAATCTAAGTAGCTCCTTGTGAGGAGCATGAGAGCCATTCACTGATGCCTTATCACTTAGCAACATGTATTCTATGTAATCCTCAACAACCAGGTAAGTTGACTAAAATATTTTAGTCTTTTTCTGGTGGACTTGTCTTATTAATGAAATATAATTGTTAGGAATAATTGATTCCTAAAAGTGCCCGTTTCAAATCACTTCTCCAAATTATTTATGATGCTTGTCACTTTACAGGACTATCCCAGTATCTCTGTTCTTGTGTGGATGACTACTGGCCCCCAGTACAAGAGTTTCTATTTGTCTCCATGACATTTTGTCTTATTTTCCTATTCTTCCAACCTGAGACTATCACTGTTTCTTGATTTTTGTCATCCAAGGACATTACTTCTTTGCTACTGCTTGTCACCTATAGCCTGATTAAGATGTGATGTGTCACTCATCCAAGTAAACAAATAGACAAAACATATTCCTAATAAGGCAAGAAAAGGGGCAAAGGGGAAGGGGAAGTGGGAGGGGTAGGGGAAAGGATAGAAGGGAATGGAATTAATATGAGAAAATGAAAAAATGGAAACAAAATCTTTGTAAATAGGGAGGGATGGAGGAGTTGAAGGGAGGGGGAATGGGGAAAAAATAAGAACCAAGAGAGATTATGTAAAGGTGCAAATTTCCAATGATGAATGTCATTATATTGTATACCTAAAATGTACCAATAAAATTAATTTTAAAAAATAAGGCCAGAAAGCTCCGAACACTTTTTAAACTGAAAGTTGCTTTAATACGTAGCTGTGTTTTCTTTCTTTTCTTTGATCCGTGGCACATTTTCTTCCCCTATTTTCTTCTGAATTTTTTCATTGAATCATAGCCTCAGAAGGACTTTAAAGTTTTCTGACCCAAATCTACATCATTCCAGACATTGATACTCTCCAGGAATACTGTCTATGATAAGAAGACCCTGGGGCCACCTGGGAAAGTGGGGTTCTGCCATTTAAAATCTAAAAAAAGGCTCAAGTGGCCAGGATTCCAGTTATTGCCATCCTGTCACAAATGAGATTTGAAACTTGAGAATTCATTTAATCTCCGTTAGCCTTACTATCCTCATCCAAATTAAACTGTCAAAGACCTTTTTCCATTTGAATACAGTATTATGTTTCTAAAATATATGCCACTCTTATTTGATCAGCCTTACAACTTTCTTGCCTCATACTACTTCTGTCCTTAATGCTACAGATAACTCAAATGTTTCTTACCTTAGAAAAAAACTGCATGATCCTACTACCATATATCTCAAGATCTCCTAAAGAAAGGAAGCTGCTTTATTCTGGAACTATTACACTTATGTAACCTAAATTCTGCCTATTATGTGATTTATTCTCATGTGGCTCATATCACCTACTTGACCTTCTTGTAATACCCTGTTAAGATGCTTAAATTGTTTTATATATGAACTAATAAGTCTCAATTCCTTTATCCAGCCCCCACTTCAAGTTTCTACTCTTTTATTCCTTTGGCTTGTGACCCAGGTCTGTCTATGACTCTGGTCATAGGAGTATCATTGAACAAAGATGGTGCTGGAGGAATGGCTAAGCACCAACCAGTACCCTCACTTCTTACTGTTGAGGCGCACTCTGTTCTGTAGACCTTGTCATTCATGGGACAGCTATTATTCCTCTGAAAGACCTGCTCTATAGTAAGTAGGATCTGAAATGCTTAAGCAAGACCGAGGAGCTGGAGTAATAAGTGACCAGAGTCATCATCCAGGGCTCCCAGAGCCCATGGAGAGTGTGTGTGGTGGTGGGGTGCTTCCCCAGCTTGTTTCTGTAGGTTCAGGTTCTTAACTGATCGCTTCGAAGTGTGACCTTTCCTAAGGAGGTGTTTCCAACATAACTTTGGTCTGCCTGCAGAGTATCTAGTGATGAAGGTCAATTCCATACATGAATAAGTACATGCTGGGAATGAAACACCTCCACTTCTTTTCAAGGTTTAAGCTGGCTGTCTTTGTCTGGGCTCCCTTGTCACCTTCACTGGTGGGTGATTTTTGTCTTAGCAGGAATCTTCCTCCTAGAGTGTTCCCTGACAGTCTTCCCCACCACCAGAATGAGAAGCAGGGACCCTCTGTGCATCCTCTGTTATGACCTGTATATGTACCTTTTGGGTTACCTGTGGAATGGGAGTCACTGTGATGCTCCTGTGGGAAGTTCTGCTGGAGCCTAGCCCATAGGGCTCAGCCTGCCTGAGTAAAGCATCCTTCCAGCCAGCACCCAGAAATGTTCACAGTGGGGCCATATTTCTGTGATTGTTGTTGGGCAACATCTCAAAGCCCTTCCCTGTTCAGTTCCCTGGAGGTGTGCCAGCCCTGATTTCTGGTTGAATGAAAGGGAAGTTCAGGGATGCTGTCTTCTCTGGCCTCAAGTGCTCTATCCTGATACCAGGACCAGGAACTGGCCCTTTGAAGGGGCCAGAGCTATGGTTTGTAACCTGTGGCTGTACATTAGGATTACCTAGAACTTTAAAACCCACACATCAGACCCTACCCTAGGTTGATAGAATCCAATGCTTTGGGGATAAAATTTGGGAATGGGTTTTCTGGTGAATGGTAAGATTTTAAATAACTCTAATAGGGAATAGCAGTGAAAAACTAGTAATTTAAGTCAATATCTCTTAACATGTGGTCCTTACCCAGTAGTACCTTCTTCTCAGGACATTGTTAGAAATGCACATTCTTGGGCTGGGGGTTTAACTCAGTGGCGCCATGCCTGCCTTGCAAGCACAAGGTCCTGAGTTTGATCCCCAGTCCCGGGGGCGTGGGGGGAAGAAGAAATGCACATTCTCAGGTTCTACTTCAGACATACTGAATCAGACACTGTGAAAAAGGATTCCAGCAATCTGTTTTAACACACTCTAAGAGAATCTGCTGCCCAATTAAGTTTAAGAACCACTGGCTTAGAGTATAGAACTATTGCAAAAAGCAGGATAGTTTAATGTGACCTGTAAATAAAATTGTGCAAAAGCATCAGTAGAAGAAATGAGAAAGACTGCATAAAGATTAGTTGAGTTGGAGATAGGATTTAGCTCAGTGGCACCGCACCTGCCTCTTAAGTGCAAGGTCCTGAGTTTGATCCCTGGTACCAAAAAAAAAAAAAAAAAAGATTAGTTGAGTTGGGTTGTGGAAGTAAAGATGATTTTCTTTTACTTTACAAATGCATTATGCTTAGTATGTATTCTTTGAAGATATGGGACGCTCTGGGTCATGGTGGGTCATGAGTTTTGCACTGACAGGTGGGGACAAGAGCGTCATGAAGAATGTAGCAAGAGGAATGGCTCTTGCTTGGGCAGGCCCAGTCCGGCAGGTTTAGCCTGTGGGCCTCTCTGGGGAGGGGTTATCTGACCTCTTCATTTTTTCCTGTGTTCTTAACTGTCACACAGTAGAGTCATCTGAGGAGTTGTATAAAAACTGATGCCTGGGCCCCGCCACCAAGAGTTGATCAGACTCAGGAGGAGGAGTCAGCCATCAGGACAGACAGACCAGCCTCCTCAGGATATTTCAGTACAGAGAAAAAACAGATAACCTCTGCTCATCCCTGAGGTTTCAAGAAAACCAAATTACTTCTAAGAAACCCCAGAGGTCAGTGTCCAGGCTGGATCACAACACCCAAGAACTTGGGAGCAAGACGTGGAGCCCCATGTCTGCCAGGAGACCCCACCCCAATAGCACCATCAAGGCAGCATGTAGGTGGGTAAGAGCTTGGGCTGGAACAGATGGCCTAAGAGGTGAGTCCATACTTCATTTACCTGCTATATGGCATAGAACAAGTGACAGTCTCCATGCCTCAGTCTCCTCCTCTGTAAAATAGGCTTAATAATAGTGCTTACCTTATAGGGTTGGGAAGATTGCCTGAGTTAACATATATAAAGTTCTTTTTTCTTTTTCCTCTGCTACTAGAAATTGAGCCTGGGGCCTTGGCACTGGTTCACTTTCCCAGACCTTTTTATTTTTTGAGACAGGGTCTTTCTAAGTTGCCAGGTGGGACTTGGAGGTGCCATCCTTGTGCCTCAGTCTCCCAAGTGCTGAGATTATCAGCATGAGCCATTGCACCAAGCAACACATCTACACTTCTTAAGATGATGTGTGCCATGCAGTAAAGTTAACTGCTGCTGTCTATTGCTTGTTGCCTTTATAAATATTGGTCTCCCTGAGCCACCAGGGCCTGCGGTGAGTCAGGCTGAATTGATCTTTTAGGTTAAAACCCAGGGCAAACTAGTGCTTCAAAAGCTTCTTCCTCTCATCATTCACAATACTGGGTGTTTTACTTCTGTCACCATTTCTTTCCCTGACCAGACCTAGGGGCATGGAAATAAGAGCAGTTGCATCCTAAATCTGAGTCATTTAAAATTGCCTCTAAGGACCAGGGTGTTTGTGATGTTGTTGTTCCCTCACACTGGGGCATCCCAGCCTTCCCCATAAATTAGGCACAGTCTGAAGATATTTCTGTGCCATGGACAGGGATGACCACTCCACTGAAAGGCCCTACTTTTATTGCTTTGTACTACAGAATGTTCTGGAAAGCCAAGCCTGTTTCTTCATTCTTGCTTTCCTCTTTTGATTGGTGGTATATGTATGGAGGGACTTTGTCTTGTGCTGAGACAGCTAAGGGGTCAGAATTGGACAGCATCATGCTCTGAAGGAAAGAAGTTTCTGCCTTTACTGCCCCTGAACCCTTCCCAGATGCCAGCAAAGAAGCCAAGCATACAAGAGGGTACAGACCTTTGTGTCACTGCTGCAGCTGTTGAAATTTTTCTGAAGTTCCTAGTATGATATTTCTTCTGAGAGGCAGAGATATTCTAGAAACTAAAGCTTGTACCCACCTCAAGATCTCCATATATTTCCCTGAAGTCAAACCTAGGACTATTGAATTTGTCCCTGTCCTGTGCTTGAGAAACACTGGAGCCTCTCTGATATGGCTCTCAGACTACCCCAGAATTCACCTGGCTCATGATTTGGGGAAAGCATAGTCCTTGCCCTTCAGGAGATCACAGCCCAGGTAACACAACAGGATGCTCTGGTTCCCTCACCGGGAGCTGAAGTGCTGTCAGTGTGGAGAAGGCAAGCTGAACACATGTCTTACTGGGGAATCAGAAGGCATAGTTTGGAGAAGTTTGTTCCCAGTAAGGCCTTTCCAAGCAGAGACACAGAAAATAGGAACCTCAGTACATTTCAAGAGTGGAAATGGAACACCACATCAGGACTGGCTGGTGGGAACTCCACCCTCCAGCTAAAGCCCATCTAGCTGCCCAGTGATTTAAGACCCAACTTTTCACCCAGATCTATTTGACAGTATAAATATCTCACTGGTCTTTGGTAGGGCTATGATGTGGAGTATTGAGGAGAGGTAACCATTGAGCTATCCTCGGGGGTGGAAGGGAGCATAAGGAACACACATGAGATGGTGGATGCTACCGAATATCTTTATCTCAAGCCTGTGGAGTGGGCAGTGGAGACTGTTCATGTTTGACACAAGAGAAAGCATGTTTAGGAAGTTGTCATGCACAAAATCACAGAAGTGTTGTGTGTCAGCTGGGATGTGAACCAGACCTGTCCAGCTCCAGTGCCTCTGACCTTTCATTTCTCCACAGGGAGGACCCTTTGTTAACAGTGGATAAAGGAGATGGCCTCCAGGCCAGGGTATCTTGTTTGTAATTTATAGCTCCTGCAGCACCTTCCCAGTTGTGATCTGGTTTGAACTTGTCCTAGTCTGTTCTGACTTCTGTAAAGAGATACCATAGATTGGGTGGATAAGCATCAGATATTTATTTTTCATGGTTCTGGAGGCCAGGAAGTCCCTGGTCAGGGGCCAGCACCCATGGTTGTGTGAGAGTCCCACTTTCTGGTGTGTGGGCAGCTGCCTTCTTGCTGTATCCCCAAGTGATGGAAAGAAAAGCAGCAGCAAGCTCTCATATCTTTTGTTATAGGGGCACAAATCCCACCATGAGAGGTCATAGGTATGACCTAGTTACCTCCCAAAGCCCCCATCTCCAAATACTGTCACAGTGGGGATTAGACATGTGAATTTTGGGGCCAAACATTGATTAAGTATAAACATACTCAGTCTATAACAGAACCACAGCAGCATTCCTTCTCCTGACTTTCATTATTTTTGTTCATTTGGACAAAACTTTTATCCATGCTGGGCTTCTACCTCTCCACCAGAAAGACCTGGCTGGTGGCAAGTATGTTCCCCAGGGTTCCCCAATACTCAGTGACTCTATCTGTGTTCCTACTCCCAGCATCTCTCCACACTCCCTTTCCCATTATGGTCTATGTTTTCTGGTTACTTGAAGGCATTTTTGTCTAACCATGTTGTCACCTTCCTCACAACTCAAACCTTTCTCCTCACATTTGTGATAAACTCTCCTGTGCTTCATAATGCCTTAGGAAACTTGTGAAGGTCACTTATTCAGTGTCAAAGTGGGGGGTCCTTGACAAGGACACACGACAGATAGTACCTGATACTAGGCCCAAGGAATGAAACCCACTCATTTTGCTCTGTCTAATCAGCTATGGACAGATCATTTAAAGAATCACGGTTAAGTAGCATATGGCTGAGCACAATCACCAACAAAGAAAGGTCACTCCATCTCATCTCAGACATGGTCTTTTTTTAATAAAGGCATTTAATAGCCCACTTTTTGGGAATAACTTTGTTCTTAATTAAGAATTCTAATTTTAAAGTGAGCTCTGACCTCTTTCTTTCCAGACTCATTCTAGTGCTCTGATTGCATTTCATGGGTAGAAATTAAGATCCTTTATTGTGTGTTACCTCTGTCTTTCTCCATGGCTAGTTATCCATGGCAACTTGTGCTTTATTGAGATTATAAATGGGCTTATCCTGCTAGAATAATAATAGCAACCTTTGGGTCTTTATGGAAATGCTAAGCAGGAAGTAAGGCTTGGTGAGACCCTTTTCCTTAGTGCTGTGTTTCAGCGTGGATGGTGCTGAGGCTAAATGATGCACAAACCTTTTTTCACAGTGAATCCTGAGAGAGAAACCAAAGGAACAGAATATCTCCTTTGGAGAAGTAGGAGTTTGGCAAGGTCAGTTAATTTAGACCAAGAAGTGTTATTTCCTCTGGGTGTCACCCTTGGTGTTGTACCCCAGGAGCCATGTGCTTAGAGCAGCTGAGGGAACAGACTTCTCTATGATGCAGCCAGAGGGCTGAGAAACCCACTCAGGTATATAAGGAGTGGAGCACACAGATGTGCTCTGCAAACTGCAGGAAGTTCTAGTGCCCATCAGTAGGAGAATGGGTAGTAAACTGAGCTACATGTGACAGTGTGGGGGAAAAAATCTCCAAAATATAACGGACAAAAAATGTTGAGTGATAGTGTACAGTTTAATATCATTGATATAAAGTTTAAAATATGCACAACCATGTTTTTCTACTGTCTCTGGCCACCAATAGGTAGTGAAAACATAAAGCCAATGAAATGATGAATACCAAGTTTGAGTGAGGGGTTCCCTCTAGGGGTGGAGGGGATGAGATCTGGAAGGCATTCCCAAGGAATGGCAGTAGTTCTCTGAGCTTTTCCTAAGGTGGTTGGTGAGTATGTAGAGTATAAAATACTATATTTTTTGGGGCCAGGGATTTAGCTCAGTGGTTCTGGTGCCTGCTTCACAAGCACAAGGTCCCGAGTTTGATCCCCGGTACCAAAAAAAAAAATTATATCTTTTAATGTCTGAAATAGTCCATAATTACACAATGGAGTACTGCTCTGCCATACAGAAAAATAAACTTGAGGCATTTGTAGGCAAATGGATGCAACATGAGAACATAATGTTAAGTGAAATAAGTCAGACATACAAGCTCAAATATCACATGGTTTCTCTTATCTGAGAAACTCAATACATACATATATTATTAATATTATATATACATACAAATAAAGAGCAAAATAGAAGATAAATAGGGAGTAGGGAGAAATTCAAATAACTCCCCAAATTACCTATTCTGTTGATTCAAAAATATTTAAATATATATGCTAGTTTGTTTCATTTATACTATTAGTTTTTCTTAGTAGTAAAAAGAAAGTTTTGTGCTATTATCTGTTTGTTTCTTCTTCATAAGGGTCTTTTTTGTCTATGTCTTGTACTCTGGGTAACTACTCATAATTATGATACCCTGTGTATTAACTATTGCTATCTTACTTTGATATGAAATTGTGTTTCATTTTTTCATAAAATGGAAGAAAACCTTTCCTAATCAGTTTGATTGTGATTTTTAATTTTAAGGAGTTACTAACTGCATTTTTCTGGAGCTGATTAGCTTGAAATTTGCTATTTTCTCACCCTTTGCCTGGGTCACCTTCATTGTGGCACTTCATCTTCCCATAGTATTAGTACCAGTGGGAAAATAAGATATGAAACCCCTCATCTTTCTACTTTTTACTTTGCTGCTTCTGAATAAGGAATAGAAATTATATACTGTACTCAATGAAATTGGCACATTTTAAGTATATTTAGTTCATTGATTACAAGGCCAGGACCCAAAGTTAATTGAGACAACTTCAGTTCTGGGTCAATTTCTAAGTCTCTCCCATCAAACCAAAGTGACAAGAGTAGTTATCTCCTTGAAAACTATTGTGCAAACCTTGCCGCAGTCCCCTGTTGCCAACCCCAAAGGAGTGGCTTTGATGTCATGTTCTGAAATCAGTGTTTGCTTTGCATTGACAGCATGGCCGGACTCCCCTGCACCTTGCTGCCAATAAGGGCCATCTTTCTGTGGTCCAGATCTTGCTGAAGGCTGGCTGTGACCTGGATGTCCAGGATGATGTGAGTAGAAGCCCTCATTCTAGCTGGATAGGATCTATTCTAGGAGGATAGGGGTGGGGGATAAATTTCATGGAATCCAAGTAAACAAAGGCCTCTAGAAAGAGTTTACTCTGGTGCTGTGCTATCATTGAGACATGGCTGCCATCACCTCAGCTCTGAGTCTGTCCATTCAAATTGTCTAGAGAGGACTCAGGCTGGCTCCTCTGGGATGAATTGGCCATTTCTGAGTCAATGAGTAGGGGCTGGGGATGGGTCATAATGTACATAGTGTTGCCCTGTTTGATCTTTGGAGAAGGTGAGTTGTCTAACAAGGGATTGTCCTCCAAAGAGTTATTAGGAAAAGGTCCTGTGATAATGTGATCGGAAACTATTTTCAGAAACTGTTTGAACTCTTAAACTGTGTGGTAGACTTCTAAGAAAAATGAAATTTTGTAAGCAACATAGACTCTTGGAGAGTTTCCCCTTATCATAGTGTCTTCCAGATTCACCTTTAATATCAGTGGCTAGAAAGCATTATTCAAATTTCAGACCTTCAGTTGTTCAAGGGTATTGTTTACCAAAGTACTTCAAGTTTTCCTTCAGTCTCTGTGCAATGTCTTACCACTTGGCAAACACATTTACAAGTGAAAAAGGACAGTGTTTGTGAAGACAATACGGCATTACTTTTTGCACAGGCAGAAGGCCACCTAGTATGTCTCAGATCTCTAAATATGTCTGAAACCTGTTAGGTCATCAAGGATGTTATTTTCAAAAGATACTGCTTAGCTTTAAGCCATTGATTTTTACCTTGAATCATAATACTTTGTTTTCTACATTGTAACCAACATAACATTCCTGACCCAAATCATTTCCTTAGATGACGGGAGGAAAATACAGGGAGAGGAAAGAGATGCTGACCACAGAAAAGGAGGGGTCTTGAATTGCTAGCACAAACATGTTGGCATCATCTGGTCTTCTCTTTGCATATTCAGAGCCCTCATTTGCCACGATGGCAAGGCCGAAGTGCCCAGTGTGCTAACCCATCCCACCCAACAGTCCTGGCCAGGACTGGCACCCTGAAGATCACTGTGTTCTTGTGCAGCCAAGGCCATGCTAATTCCTAAAATTGTTGCTGCTTCTATCAGGAGAGGCAATAAGAAAAAAGGCAAGAATTGTCACAAAGTAGCCAAGATGAGATGTGTTGACAGAAGGAAAATCTGCTCTGCTTGTAGACAGGAACACTCTCTTTTATTGAAATTTTCTTACATCTTTTCTTTGCCCTAGACAGAGAACACATAGCACAACAGTAACAAACAATGTAAAAAAATGTGGATGTGGAGAAGGTAGGTTTGACCTTCACTACTTCTGAAGTTTTTCATTTGCCATTATCTGATCCATGTGTGTCCTTATCATGATTGTTGATGATGAGCCTTGAAATATATGCAAGAATTCAAGGAGGAAATCTCTTTATAAACTTTATAGAGGCTAGGAGGTCAATTATTGGAGAAAAATTATTTCATGTTACCTCTCTTGGATGGTGGGTAGAGAATGCTAATGTGAAGAATTTACTACTAACTTCATATTCTACAGATACTGATCTTTTTGGCATGGTAAGGACTGAGAATTAGCAGAAGAATGACCTCCAGTGGCCTGGAGTGGGATTATTATGAATTTCAACCTGTGGTAACCAGTTCTTTAGAATATGCAACTCCAGGTGCAAATTCTTTCTTGCTTCCCGCCCATCCTGGCAACCCTCACTGGAGCCCTAACGCCATCTCTGCTTGGTCAATGAACAGCCACATGCCCTCCTCCTCAGAAATAGTCCAAGACCTTGTGGCCACAGTAAAAGGCATAAAGGAAGAAAAAAATAAGAAAAACCAGAGAAGAAAGGCTAGGAAGAACCCTAGCAGATCAGAGAGAGAAACCGAGGTCAGCAACTGCTTTGCACACCCACCTTGTCTTCACTTCCTTACAGCGTGTTGCCCTTGCACCTGGGGAGGACTCCACCCTTTAACCTTGCCTGCCTTGGGTTCCTTTCATGAGCTTGGCTTTGGAATACTCAACTGTTTCTACCATGTAGGAGCAAAAAATAAAAATATTTCAAAACAAAATGTGGACCTCAGAGGTTCCAAAGCACTTAAGCAAGAAACACCGATGTGCCAGAAAAGCTGAGAGCTGGCAGTTCACGTTCTTTTGCAAACAGGTCAGCATATTCCAAATCAAAGAGCCAAACTGCAGGGTTGCTGGCTTTTCAAGTTTCTGACTGCAGCTTTTTTTTCCCTTTGCTTCTTTGCACTTAATCATTCAACAAATATGACTTGGGCCCCTACAGTGGCCAAGGCTCTAACATAAACACTTAGCTTACATAATGAGGCAGCCCCAACCTTCTGAGACCGATCTTAGGGTTAGTTGGCCTCATAGGTTGGGAGCAGCTTGGAGTGAATACAAAAATCCTTCACAATTTGAATTCAGGCCCAGCCACAATAACTCAAATTAACTAGTTATCCTAGGTGAGGCTCACCAATGTAATGAAAGAATTAGATGCCATGCCACTACGTAGTAAGCAATGAAAAAATACTGACTAAAATTGAGTAAGTGCTATGTGAGACCTATATTTTACCCAGGATTTTCTTTTCAGAGTTTCAGGATTTCATGATTGATTAAGATTATATAGAAATAAGGATTATGTCAAAATTGGGTCCATTAGTATGTAAAGCTCATCTTCTTTGTCATGTTTTGAGTAAATGTTTTAGCATTAAATTTCAATACATGGGAGCCAAGAGTGGATTCCAGGGGTAACTGATGGGATTTTTTTTCAACTGAGGGTCTAAAAGTGTTAAATTGTTTATGTGCGTGAGAGTGGTTCCAAGGTGATAACCCGAGGCAATCCTTTATTGTTTGAGACAGGGCCTCACTATGTAGTCCAGACTGGCTTTGAACTTGTGATCCTTCTGCCTTGGCTTCCTGAGGGCTTGGATTAAGGTGTGTGCCAACACACCTGGCCCTGTTTGTGTTTTGTCTCTCTGTCTTTAGTTGCCATCTGGTAATTTAAGAGTATTTGGTTTTTAAAAGCCTGAGAAAGGTTATTGCTCAGATCTCCAGAACCATTCCAGCTAGTATGACGAAAGCTAATGATCAAGGACAGCCACTTATGAGAGGGAGAAAAGCGCCCGAGTGTCTCCTACACAGCAGTGTTTACCTGACTGAGGAAGCAAAGAGCGGGCTTTGCACAAGTCGCTGTCCAACAGGAGTAAAGGGGGAGGGGGAAGCATTGTGGCGGACAGGCAGGGAGTGCAGCTAAAAGCTCCCCACAGAGAAAGGGGCATACAGTAGACACCTGTGCCAGTCACCTGGTGACAATTTGTGTTCAGTAGAGCTCCTTGAATCTTGATAATCCATCTGGAAATTAACTCCTAAGAACTGCACTGAAAGTTAGCATTAGATACTTGCATTGAGCTAGAGTTTTAGAAAGGAAAGTTGTCCTGCAGGAAACAAATACATTCAGCGATGATGAAAGCAAGTGGTAAATACCGGTACTAGGACAGCTCAAAATCTTCCTCAGCTCATGATTTAGTGGGCAGCTATGAAACATGATGCAACATTTGACCTGAACCAAGACGTAGGTCAGACTGTGCCCTAACCGGGAAGACCCTTCCTGTGGTCATCCGGACAGTGAGAATGGCTGATGCCACCTTCGTGCTTGGGGCTTGTTGCCCACACTTTCTACACAGCACAGACAGAATTATGTTTCATCTTCTCAAAGTTGTTCTCATTGATCTAAGGAGTGCTAGGTAGGGTGCTTGCAGTTGCTGCGATTATTAAAGGCCACCAGTTGAAAATCTGGCCAAGTCAATACTACCGTGATGGTGCAGTCTCACACTTCTTGCTGGGAAGAGAACCATCTCTCTCAGCGGGCCAGTAATAGTAAATCATACTTGAGGCCCATTTTGAGGAAATCTGTGACCATTCTGATAGGGAAATGGGAAGTCTTAGAAATTCATATGGAATTTTTTTCAAGTTAAATGTTTGAACAATTACTTATGACTTATTTGAGCAGCAAGCATTCCTCTTCTGGAAATACTTCTGAAGAGGTTTGGAATGGGTAATATAATGGCCCAGCACACCTCCCACAACCATTGGCCTATTGGCTACATTCTCTTATTGACTGAGTGACATACAAAAAGGTTCCCCTTTCAATAAAGGGTCTGGGGAAGTGGACAAGAAGAAAACCAGTGTAAACCTAACTTACAATAATGGGATAATAGCAAAAAACAAAAACAAAGCAAAAAACAGAGGGACGATAACAGCTTAGGAGGCAAAGGAGAAGGTTGCTGATGGCAACACTGAGGATAGTAAATGCGGTTGGGTCATGGGGTTGGATGTCTGGACCACATCACTCTGGAAGTCCCCTGAATTCTACAAATGAACCATGAAAAAAATTCTGAGATATGAACAGTCAGTCCCATTCCTGATACATAGTTATTGTTTAGACTTTTAATTAGTAGTAGTTTTTCCTGATGCTCAAAGTTACATGTGTAAAATATTAAAAATTATAAGCTATTAAAGTATAAAGAAGAAAAAATAAAAATCACTTCCCTTTGTGGATTTTTAAAGGAAGATTTTTATTTTTAAGAAAGCAAATTTGAATTTTAACTAGGATTGAATGAGTTTTTACTATGGTAAAATATATATATAACTTAAAATGTACTATCATGACTTTTTTTGAGAGCTTGTTAGGAGATTCTAGCAGGGGAGCGCAGGTACTCGTATACCCTTGATCAAAGAAAGGATCTCCCCTTCCATTGACCAGGTGCGCACCTTCAGGAAGGACACACATGGAATGGTGAGGGAGGAAGGGGCACCCACTTAGCCAGATCAGCTGAATCACCCCTGGATATCAATGGGCTGACAGACATCGCAGCCAGATCGCCCTCACATCCGCATCATGACTATTTTTAAGCATACTGTTCAGTGACAAAAAGTACATTCACATTTTTGTGCAACTATCACCACTATCCTTCACTATAGCTTTTTTTTTTCAGATTAAATGCTTTTGATATTCATTGTTGATTAGTCAGATTAGTAAATTGCATCTGCATTTTATTAAGGCTATTTGTAGTTAGTAGTAGTATGTCCTTCTTTTTAAAGATCTGTCATCTGTCTTACAGTGATCTCTCTTGGGATAAAGACCAGGGGTGTGCTGGAGTATGTCCTTTGCCTCTCCACGCTCAGTCAGGAAAATTCTCTTATATAAATCTTACCAACCAAATCATAGACTCCAAAAAGGAAAGAGAAGGACCTTTGGGATCCCCAGCCTCCACTTTTTGCAGGTGAAGATCTGAGGCTCACCAAGGTGACAGGTGTCTCCTAAGGCTGTTTACAACCCAGGTCTCCTGACCCCCTTGCTGTGTGCTCATTCCTGTCCACCAGAAAGTTTCCACACTGTTGACCCATCTCTTCTTTCAAACCTGGGGCATGCACTTGCTTTGATTTGCCTTAACTTGACTTCCTGAGTACATGTGAGAGATAAAATGTGCTCTTTAGAGACGTGGAACTCTCTTGTTACAGTCTTGATCTTTTTACCTCTGGGAGTGTTTCATCCTTCTCTCCACTGCAATTAGGGGAAAGAGTCAAGTTCCCTTTGGCGCCTGAAGGAGAAAATTGGTCAGCAATCCCAGGAATCTGATCACAGAGAAAGGAGGTCCAAATGCAGCATAAATCAGTGAGGATGCAGTGATAGGGTACAGTCCCTGTAGTCCCCCGATGAAGCAGGGCAAACCGTGTTGCTCTTGGCTAGTGCAAATCAGTGAACAAATTATACCTCTGTCATCAAAGCATGAGTGCTACCAACTAAGTGGCTGGGAAGCAATTCCTCTGTAAGCTGGGACCTCAGGGGTAAAGAATACAGGCATCACTGGCTTAACTGCATAGTGCACACAGCCCAGCTCCCAGACCCACTCTCTACACATGTGGCAGTCAGTCTCCAGGGTGGCAGGACAGGATCTGACCTTTAATCTGAGGTTGATCTGAGGCCAAGGGTTTTTCTTGCTAGTGATTTCAGGTCCCAAGAATTATATTGCTCTGCCAGCATGCATTGTCTACTAACAAGGCCACAAAGCCCACCTTGCCTGTGAGGACCAAGATCTTCTGCAAGTGACCAGTCTGCTCCATGTGGGGATGGGAGGTATCCTGGTGTTGAGGAGTGAGTGTATAGGGGTGTGCTGGGAGAGCTAACCGCTGTCCCTGCCTCTGTCACTTTGCAGGGGGACCAGACTGCCTTACACCGGGCCACGGTGGTGGGCAACACCGAGATCATTGCAGCACTCATCCAAGAGGGATGTGCCCTGGACAGACAAGACAAGGTGAGGGGGTGTCAAGGTGAGAGCTGTAACCAGCTCCCAGAGGAGGCTGCTTTGGTCACTTTTGAGTAGTCAAGATGTTCTTCCTACCTTAATCAGTCATGATTTAACAAGATGAAATCAGCTCACATTTCTTCTGAAAGAATATCTGGTATTTATTTTAAAACTTCTCCCTCTGTTGTATGGTACCAGTAACAACCACATAAATACACAGGACACACAGGACACACAGGACACACATCCCCAATACCATTCTCAGTACTGCCGCACTCCCTGGTGACTGGGACCCTAGATGTTTTTATGTGGATATCAGCTAGATTAGGCCTTGTCTTTTTGTGTGTATTTCTAGGTATTTCTAGGGGCATAGATGTAGTTGAGTAAAAGTCTCAGCCAAAGCCTGAACATATTTGGTGAAGAATGTGCCTACAATGATCTTGCTAAGTGCCCTGTACCCTGGAACAGCATGGGGTCTTTACCTCCTCATCCATGCTCTTCCCCCTTGTGACCCCTACATTCCTGGCTCTGCTCCACTTAGTTCATTGCATTTAATGATATTTCTGTTCTTTCAGTAGTAAGGTAAGCAAATACAACTATTTTTACTAATTGGTTTTATTTAAAACCACATATTTAGGACACTTATTTATCAAATTTACAAATCACTGGTTCCTTGGTGCCTACTCTTTTTTAGGGCTTTAAGAATAAACTGGATGGGCCGGGGATTTAGCTCAGTGGTTCTGCCGCCTGCCTCGCAAGCACAAGGACCTGAGTTCAATCCCTGGTACCAAAAAAAAAAAAAAAAGAATAAACTGGATGACATTTTGGTTAAAACAAAATGAAACAAAAACAGCAGTAGGGAATGGGAACGGGACCTACCTATTAGGGCCTTGGAACCTGTGAAGCAGAACTCTCCCCTCATCTTTGCAGGGTTCACTCTGGTGTCAGGAGCAGAGCAGAATGCAGGAGGCAGGTGGGAAGGAGTGGACAATGTGCCATCCTGAAGATGCTGCTTTCTATTAGGAGTTGTGGATGAGTCTGGGGCCTTTCTCTAGAGGTTCCCAGGGACATTTAGGCCCTAATGCATAAGGCATCTATTGTACATCCGAATTCATTTCTCTATTGTGCACCTACAATGGTTTTTAAGTACCATTTCTGGGAGAATGCAGACACTGGCCACCCAAATCCTTTTTTGTGTTCCATGGTTCAGATGAAGAACCCAAGCTGATCAAGGTCCTGTGGTATTCAGGGAAAATCCAGTGTGATATGTTGACTATTATGAGAAGAACTCGGCTGTGATAATGTACCTTGTCCCCCATCTGTTCCTCAGGATGGGAACACCGCCCTGCATGAAGCATCCTGGCATGGTTTCAGCCAGTCAGCAAAGCTACTTGTTAAAGCAGGAGCCAATGTGCTTGCCAGGAACAAGGTGAGCCCCAGCAGGTGCTAGAACTCCTCACTCACAGGTGAGGATGGCCATGGATTTCCCTCTCTGGAGGAAGAGTCTCCGCTCAGTGAGCAGAGATAGCTCCAGTGGGTACAGAGAACCCTGTGGGTCAGTCTTGCCCGGAAGTTTCATTTACAGAGAGGGCAAACACAGATGGATGGTCCAGGACAGGAACAAGCCCAGCCACAGCTGATGTGAGAGAACCTGACTGTTGCTGGGAACTGACTGGTTACTATACCAATCATGGGATCTATGAAAATACAGCAAGAGAGAGCCAGATTAAAAAATACCAGCTAAGAGCTTTAAAATACTAAGACCCTAGAGTAGCAAGAGTGCAGTGAAGTGAGTTCTGATGCTGCTTGGGGAAGTGTAACGGGAACATCCACCTCTGGGAGGCAATTTGGCAAAACAAATCAAGAATCTAAAAATGGTTTCAATTGGCTGAGGATTAAGCTGAGTAGTACAGTGCTTGCCTAGCATGCATAGGGCCCTGTGTTTGATCCCTAACATTGGAAGAAGGAAAAGAAAAAAAAGATTCTATCTTTTTACCTAGTAACTACCCTCCTAGGACCTTGTTATAAAAAAGCAACAAAATATGTTGGTCAAAATTTACCCTCAAGGATGTTTATGACAGCAATATTAATAATTGTTTTTAATATGTAGGAAGAGGAGTATAAAGTTCTCATCTACTTATATAATGGAATCAATTTATATCCCTAAAGTCATTGTTTTCAAAATCATGCTCTTGTGAAAGAACAAACAAATGGGTACAAAGTCATATACACTCAATCCTTCATATAAATTTATATATATTAAAAAGTTTAAGCCTGGAAGGATATTATCAAAATATTAACATGGTTATCTATGGGGATTGAGACTGATTTCTATTTTTGTTTTTACTTTGTACCTTTTTCAAAGTTTCCAGAATCCACTGATTTTTTTTTTTTTTTTTTTTTTTTTTTACAAATTGGGAGAAGCTCATTTTAAAGGTTAAAAAAGCATTATCAGTATTCTTGAGATATTTGCAGTAGTGGTGAGAAGAGATCATAAAAGGGCTTGTCCTCTTTTCAGTCCTGGGATTGCCAGGCTGGGTCTGTGGCAAGGATTGCAGAGGCCTCAGGATTTCCCACAGTGCACTTGTGTGGTTGGTATCACAGTGGTGGCCTCACCTAGTAGTTAAGGAGTAATGAATCTGATGTGCTGGAATGGGTAGCAGCAACAAGTAGCTTCCCTAAAACATACTGGTTATGTGTGTACCTTTGTGTCAAAGTAGGATCTGATACCCAGTATCTCTAGCCTAAGATCCTACATACACATCTCCATGCAAGACCTTCAGCAGCAGTATCAGGCAAGAGATCTAATACAAACCAATCTATCAGAAATACACTCCATCAATGTAGTGACTTCTGTGGGGCTCACTTTCTATAGGAAATAAAAGTAAGAGCTGTAAACTCTTCAGAGAAAATAGCCTACATAAGGAGCAAGAGAACCTGCTTCAGTGGCTTTGACCTCCTTTGAAATCTCCCAGCTCTCCCTGCTTCTCCAGTGGTTTATTAGTGTCAAGAAGCAAGCTATCCTTGTCCTCAAGGAGATAGGGACAGAATAGGTGTTTCATCTCTTTTGTTTTCATGTCTCCCCCCTCTGGTCACATCACACTGTAAGATGTTCCTTTAATATCTCCCATCTGCCCCTCTTTCCATGCTCATTATTAAACATCCCTGGATTATCTCAGAAACCTGGTGGCATCTTGAGTAGCCTGAGTCTAGTGCCTTTTCCATCTTGCTCTTCGTAGCTCAGAAACCTTCCAGTAAAGCTCCCCAGCCTCCTGCTGCCCTCTGGCTGTCATGTGTCTCCTCCTCCAGTTACATACTCCTTTAGGAGTAGCCTTTCCTATCTCCCGGCAGACCTCCATCCTGGACCCCAGCCTCTCTCTTCCGGAAGGCCCACCAGGCTATTTCCTGCAGCTCTTTCTTGACACTGCACCCAGCTTTGTGCTGCTGTCCACTGGTCACATGTCTCCTGTTTCCCTCATGGGTCAAAAGCTTGAGGGAAAGAAGCAAAGTGTGTGTGGCAATATCACCAATAATGCCTGGCTCACTGCTTGGCAGGCTGGTGGCTGCTCCAGTTTTTTCAAGCTGGTACATGATCTGGAACATAAGTTGGTGTATAATCACATCATCGTTTTATCCCAGCTGTGAGAAATACGTGGTCCCAGTTCGGGATAAGTAAGCTTAAGCTGTGGGCGAGTTGACTCTTTGACTAAGATGTGTGGTTTATGACACATTTAGGGCCATAAACTAGCCCTAGTCTGTCTGGTCCACCGCTTTGCCTTTATCTCATGAAGGGCTCCAACAGAATTGTGGAAAGCCACAAGTTTTCTCTGTAGATAAAGTGGTAGAGCCTTTGGAAGTACTGGTATGGTATCTCCGGCCATCCGAGAAGAAGGGCTTTTATATTCTGCCCTAGACAGCTGGTGGTAGAATTGTAGAAAGATCCTTCTTACTCAACAAATAAAGCAGCCTCTGTCTAGGAAATGAGTGCCCATTACTTAAGTTGGCAAAAATGTCTGCTACGAGTTTTAGGTCATGAGTTTTTTTTGTTTTTTGTGGTACTGGGGATCGAACTCAGGTCCTTGCGCTTGCAAAGCAGGTGGCGGAACCACTGAGCTAAATCCCCAGCCAAGGTCACATTTTTTAATGTTAGGTTTTGAGGTAGAATTTACATACACAAAATTCATTTTTTAGATATGAACTATATTGCTTATGAGTTTTGTCACCACCCTAGAAAGTTCCTTTGTACCCTTTAATGGCAGTCCCCTAAAACCCAATCCTAGCCCCTGGCAACCACAGATCTGCCTTTTGGAAAATGTTGTGTAAGTAGAATCATGGAACTACCGTCTTCTTTGTCTGACTTCTATCACTCAGTGTGATGTTTGCAGTTCTGTATGATTACATGTATGGATAGCTCAGCACTTTCTATTGCCAAATAGTACTCCACTGGAGATGTACACAAGTTGCCATCTAAATCTACAGTGTTTAATTGTCTTTATCCAAATATTTTTCCACATGATTTTGTTATTGGCAGAGTAAACTTTGGTATATTTCTAAAGCCATCAGATTTGTCTTTTATTTAGCACATATTTAATTGACTGCCTTGAAACCCACAAGTTGGGAGCAAAGCATTTAAAATGTAGGCAGATTCTTCATTGTTGAAAATTAAGCTAGCAGTGGTTTTGTACATAGCTGCACATTATATTTTCCTGGGGAATTTTAAACAACAAAAAGTCTAGGCTAACTGACTGTCCTGGTTTTCCCAGAATATTGGCAAACACTAGGCCAGCCCAGGACGAGTCCCCAGAAGAGTGGGAGCTGTGCGGGGCCTTTCTTAGACACAACCCCAGGTGACTGTAATGTGCAGCCAGGAGTTGAGAACCGCTGGGCTCACCAAACCTTCAGGCTTAGAATCTTCCATGTTCCTGCAGGTAACAGAGAAAAGATCTATCCAGGCTGGTAAGAGCTAAGGTTATGACAGGAAGTGAACTGGTGATGGACAGTGTCATCTGTCTGTATGTGTCTGTCTTGCTAATTCCTCTTTTCAAAAGGTCAGGAATCTGATATCCTGGAGTTTTGGCAGACAGTGCTGTAAGATCCAGAGGGAAGTAAACTAGATAGAAACAATCAAGAGGCCCCATAAGGGCTGTGTGCCCATGCAGCTCCCACCTGACCTGGCTCCTAAGCTTGGCAGGACAGACCCTGAGACTGTGCATGTAGCCTCCCTAGTCTGCAGGTACTCTCAGAGGATGCCAAGTCTCCTATTGTCTTTCCTGCTCTTGTTACTACTTCTCTAGAGGTTAACTGCAGCCTTGCAGGCCCTGTTCCCATAGAATCACAAAATTGTGTTCATGTTATGCAGTTCTTTCTGCAAAATCGCTGTGGGAAGTATTCTGCCCCTGGTTGTCGTTGTGAGGTAACATGTTGCAAGGAAAGTCCAAAAAAGCAAGAGGATCTCTCTGTGGGAAGTGGCAGATACAACTGCATTTACAGTATTTCCTGTCAGGCGGACACCTTGTTCATCATTCAGTTTTTGATGTTTCAAGAAAAATACAAGAAAAGCCAAGAAGACTGGAACATACCTGTAATACCAACACTCAAGAGGCTGAGAGAAGAGGATCACTGGGAATTCGAGGCCAGCCTGGGCTACACAGATGAGTTCAAGGCCAGCCTAGACTACATAGCAAGACCCTGTCTCAAACAAGAAAACAAAAACAAAAAAAGGAAATTTGATAAATGCTTACAAGTTATATCTAAGTTACTGTTAACTGGCACTTTCAGGAAGTGGTCTGTTTGCCTTTTTTACTCCACCATTGGTAGTATATTGTAGCCACAGCTAATACTCCTGCTGGGAAGGAAGTAATCTCTAAGAGGGATTCACGGCCCTGTCCATGTGCTACTGCACTTTATGCTTCAGAATATGCCTTCCAAGACTCTCTGAGTCCTCAGAGGCTCAGGAGGGAGGGCTCATGCTCCACTTTCCAGGTGAGGAATGGAGCCTGAGCATTTGAAGAGCTTTGCCTGGTGGCTTTCAACTAGTAAGAGACAGAGCTAGAACTTACAACCAAGGTTTTACGTGACATGGAACTCTTCTGCTTGTTTGCATTCCACATTCAATATTTTTCCTCTAGGGCCAGGGATTTAGCTCAGTGGTTTCGCCGCCTGCTGCACAAGCACAAGGACCCATGTTTGATCCCCGGTACCAAAAAAAAAAATTTTTTTTTCCTCTGAACCACTCTCCTGACCCCCTCAGGAGGCAGAGCAGTGAGTACTGACTTCTTCCCAATGGGTGAGGACCACTTCTCGGCAAAGTGTGCAGGTCTGTGCAGAAGCATGTCGCTAATGTGTCCTCCCTTCTTTCTGCCTCTCTCCAAGGCAGGGAACACAGCTCTGCACCTGGCCTGCCAGAACAACCATTCTCAGAGCACGCGCATCCTCCTGCTGGGCGGCTCCCGCGCCGACCTGAAAAATAATGTGGGTGAACAAATTGGCTTTTTCTGTACTATTTCTCTTGTGTCCCCCTTGGAAAATAACCCCAAAAGTGTACTTGAGTACCCCGTCTCTAAACTTTTCCTTTAAAAAAATCCTTCTCCCTTTGCTCCTTACCTTTAGTTTTCATGTAGCATGTGTCTGGCCAAGACAGTCTAGGAAACCCATAAATACTTTAAGAAAAGCTCCACCATGTAGTATTGTACTATTAGCAAATTCAAGGCAATGCCAGGCAGTGCAGGTCCTGTGATGCTCCCTACCCAGCCTGCACACAGGGCAGGTCCTATTGGTACTGAGGCATCCTTCTGATGAGTTGACCAGAAAGATCCCCTGAATGTCCCTCCACCTTCCACAAATAAGCTGTCTCTCTTGTATATAAATCCATGCCTTTGATGCATTGGGAAGAGGATCTGGGGCTTCTCTTAGCAGTGCCCTTAGCTGGAGCTGTCCCTATTTGAGGACAGATTTATCTGAGGCAGATCTAGAATGCTCTGAACCTCAGCTTTGGGCTTGGCTCTTTCTTAATCCAGGGGAGAGGGTTATGCTGAGTGGTTACCATTCTCTCCATACAGCTAAAATCAAAGTATCAAGAGAATACTGGAGAACATCACAACTTTGTCTCCAGAAGTTTGTTGTTGTGTCTCTGGGAGTTGAGTCCGTACCCACTAAGGAAGAACTTGAGTTTTCCTGAATGCCCTTTTTTACTGCCAGTGACTACTTGTGCATCAGGCTACTTTACTCCATATGGTAAAGTCCTACCAGCCATGGTGGCTCTGTGCCATGAAAGGCTTGTTTCCAAAGTAGTGCCATTGGCTTTAATTCATTTCACACCAGATCTTTTGGGCAGCTGGGGAGGCCAGGCTTGTGGATCCTTATTCCCTGCCTTAGCTCTTCTCAAGGTCTTGTGAAGACTAGGGATCCAGTTTCGTAAACATTAAAGAGATTCGGTTGACCACACGGTTGTTCTTCGCAGGTGGAGAGTTAGCAGGAGTGCAGACACCAGCCATAACAGCATAGGACTGAAAGTCTTAGAGTGCAGCTTCTGTGTGTTGAGTTGTTTATAATCCTGTTAACATTCCTTAAAGAATATACAGTAGTCTGCCAGCTTTTAAATGATATTTTCATTTTATTTTTCTGTTTTGTTTTGTAACTGCTAACTGCTTAGAGTTTGATTTCTGTCCGCAGGCAGGCGACACCTGTTTGCACGTTGCTGCGCGCTATAATCACTTGTCCATCATTAGGCTCCTCCTCAGTGCTTTCTGTTCTGTCCATGAAAAGAACCAGGTCAGTGCATGAATCCTCTTCATGGTGCCTGCACCGTTACATAAGGCTGCCTGACAGTGTGTTAGCTCCAACGGGAGCAGAGGCTGCTGGGAAATGTTGCCCTCTGACCTATCTGGGTCTCCACAAATGGTTCCTGCAGGGTATCCCGCTGAGTTCTAATGGCCCTGGCTTTTCTGGCCTCCTAGAGAAAGCATACCCTTACCATTCCTGTTCCTACCACCATATTTGCATATTGAACATTTTTAGGGGAAATCTTATTGTGAGTTTTGTTGATAACATGATTTTGAAAAGGAAATCCACCAGGAGCGTGGCTTACCATAGAAGGGAATTAGTTTCATGACTTCTCTGAGTTCTGTTCCTTGTACTTCCACTTTTACTTGAGCTGCTACACTCTCTTATTTCTGTAAAATGGGACACATGACTTAGTATCATGTAATGGGGGTTTTGAAATGAAGTTTTGATTATTATAGTCTTCTATGGAAAGGTACAAGTTTCTTAGTAGTCATTTAGATAAAAGAAATAATTGTCTTGGTATTTATTAATACCTAAATTATGTATTATTTGACTTTTCTGAGTTTGGGTACATAAATCTGAAATATATTTAAAAATTAGATTATGTTCAGATTACATACATGTACCCTATAACAGTGTTTTGACCCTGACTGCATATGAAAATCAACAGGAGAACTAAAAATATCATTCCTAGATCCCAGCCCAGTTTAATAGAGCTCAAACCTGTGGGTTCAGGACCTTGCAGGTCCTGCCAGGCAGGTGTGGCACCACTGAGCTAAATCTGAGGCCCACCTCTGAGTTTTTGAGGTCTAAGCAATAGTATTTTTTCAGAAAGCTCCCTTTCTGACCTAATAGTCAAGCCTGTCATTCTATAACTTTGTTAGTGGATTCTAGTTTATGAAACCCCCTCTACAGCCCCCACCAATCAGAGCTTCTTAAGCTTGGCAACATCTTACAGTTGCCAGAGAGCTTTAAAAAAATCCTCACACCCAACTGAAACTGCAGACCAATGAGATCAGGTCTGGGAGTAGAACCCTGGCATCATTGTTTTTTGTTTTTTTTTAACTCCCTAGTGGATTCCAATATACAGCCAAGATTGGAAACCACTTCCATAGAGCCTTCCCCCTAACATACACAGCTAGGTGACTCAGAAATGAAATAACTATTTTTTCCACTTCTTACAGAGATGGCTGAGTTTTCATGCTGCCTGTGAAAAAAGTATCAAGGCTCTTTGCCTTATCACCTGGCAGGGGAGAGAATGAATATTTCACTTCTCCAGTGTCTGTCTGATTTATTGATATCATATTGTTTGAAATATTTGCATTTGGAATTGGCCTACTAAGTTGCAATTGTTTTTTTTTTCCTCCTTTGTCTGAAAACACTTTCTGTATAAAGAAAATATAAAAACTTATTTCTAGGCTATACGGTAAGAGATAGAAAACAGTATTAAATGAGCACTGATTCTTGTTGTATCCACCCAAACAAAGAACACCCCAAGGCTTCAGGTGGATTTATAACTCCCTGTGGCACCTTTAGATCCCCGTGTCTGGCTGAGTGCTGGAGAGTACCCCTCCAGTCTTATTTGTACTTCTGCTCACTCCAGCAGTCATAAGCCAAGTTGCTCTCTGACCTCCCTGGATAGAGGCACAGGGTCCAGGAGCTCCAGGATGAGAAGCCCACCCACCCCTGGGTTTCTGCCCATCATCCCAGCTCTGTGACACTTTGGCCCCCACCATTTTTAGCAACCAAGCCCAGCACAACTTTGCCCCTGCATTTAATCCTATTCTGTGACTTCTGGAATCCTCAATCAGAATGTGATATGGATCCGTGTATAGTTCCAAGATCTCTTTAAATAGAACCACAAAACACTTTAACCAAGGGCCTCAGGTTTGTGTAAGGCCAATCTTAATTTGACTTTGGAGAGCTGCCCTAGGCCAGGAATGAAAGGCTACGGAGCTGAAGGCTGAAATCAGATGGAGTTTAGCAGGCTTTCTTCTGATTTTTAGGCTGGAGACACAGCCCTTCATGTTGCTGCTGCTCTAAATCACAAGAAGGTGGTTAAAATCCTACTAGAAGCTGGAGCAGATGGGACCATTGTGAATAATGTAAGTTGAGTTACACCTGGTTTCTAAAGACTTTCTCACCTCCATCCAGATGGGGCGTGTTTTATTGCCTAACTCCTTACAGACCCAAGGGTTCAGTGAGCTCTGCTGAAGCTACAGCCCTTGGGGCCCTTAGATTTTTGGCTTAGCTAGCACCTACATTATGGTCATAACTTCTTCCCCACTATTCTCCAAGAAGAGTCATTGCTACATGGATTTTAGGATGACTTTGTGTTGTCCTCAGCAGGAGCATTCCTCCTTGATCCTTCTGATATCTACCTTTTCTCCTTTCTTTTCCTAGGAAGCATTCTCCTGTGGGCAGTGTCCTGGACCTTTGCCTCCTAAAGCACTTCTTGCACCCTGGGTCCGCACTTGCCCCCTGTTGCTGAGAAGTGTTAGTTAGCATGTGCTCAAGTGTGACGAGGTGTGAGGTAAAAAGCAGAGCCATTGTGTGGCTGTTACTGAGCACAGGCAGATGCTGGGTGTGACCAGGAGTGGAACTGCTGGGTGTTGCAGGTCTGGTGTCCCTCTCTCACCTGTCCCCCCTCTGCCTTTCCTTAGGCAGGCCAGACTCCGCTGGAGACTGCCCGCTACCACAACAATCCAGAAGTCGCTCTTCTCCTCACTAAAGCTCCCCAGGTAGGATTTACTGTACCTTCCACTGTATTGATTATGTGGCTTCAAACTTGTTGAGACTCCTCATTCCAAACTGTTGAAGCCAAATGAAACTAAGTCAGTAGAGAATTGATGGGTTTAGCCGGGCAGTAGAAAATGTAGGAATATAGTGGGCCTCCCGCATGACTGGAACCAAAGACTTCAAGTCCAGCTCTTTGTGGGGATCATTTTCTCCCTGCAGTTAGATCACTGTCATTACCAGCTTCCTGAACCTTAGTTTCCCAGCTCCTCATCCAGGGAAGGTGCTCCAGTTTAAAACATGGTAGGAGAGAAGACCATGATTGAAGAGGTTGGACAAATGCCACTCTTGAACAAATGGTACAGGGCCTTTGAAAAGAGAAGAAGCATTTCCCAGAGAAAGGTGGGAGGGAGAGGATCATTCTGTGCAGACAAAGTAGTAAACACCCACCAGGGGCAGATAAATATACCATAGTTTTTGTTCCTTTTTTATAGGATAATGGTATTTTGATCCTCATCCAAAAATAGTGGTTGGTATCTTATCATTTGAATTGAGGTTGAAATAATCTAAATAGCAATAAATAAATGTAATAGTAATTTATAAGCTATTCATAATACCAGCATTCTGAAATAACTTTTTTTTGTACTGGGGATCAAACTCAGGACCTTGTGCTTGCAAGGCAGGCAGCAGAACCACTGAGCTAAATAAATCCCCAGCCCTGAAATAACTTTTTGTCTCTTCACATTATCTATCACAGGTGGTTTTTCTATAATTAGGCCGATATTATATATACCTTGTTGTATTCTGCTTTTTATCCTAACCATAATGGGACAATATTCTGCAGTCTTCATAATGGAAGACTACAATGGAAGCATTATGTTCTTTTTTATTAGTATCAATATTTTGAAACCATTTATTTAATATTGGACATTTAGGTTATTCACAGATTGGAGCTGTTCTATATCACAGTACAATAAACACTGACTGATTTCCTATCTAATTCTGGCTACTGCTGTGAAGTCATTAGCCAGAGGCAAAGTCATGAGGAATCAAATTCTCTGAATTCCAGCCTAGATTAGGATTTTGTGTGGTCTTTATTTTTAAGTTTAAAAACATACCTAACATGACCAGCAGTTTCTGGAATAATTAAGATTTTTGTCTTTTGCAAAATTGATCAATCTCTTGAGCATGGTCTGGTCCTTGTGGTTTCTGAAAATCCATAGACTCCTGATAAGAGGTATGAGAACCTTCTAGAAGTGGAATATTCCATCCTTCCAGGACTTTTGTTTTTGCAAAGAATCATTAATTGAATCAGATCTATAGATCCAGATGGAAAAATGCTGTTTCTCATGGATCAAAATGTACAGAGTGGGGCTAGGCATTGAGCTCAGTGGCAGAACTGTTGCCTAGCATGTGTGAGGCTCTGGGTCCAGTCCTCATCAACACACATACACGTGTGTGCACATGCACAGTACAAAGTGCTATCTAAATGTCACAATCCATCACATTTAACTGGTGTTTCAGCATTTGGCAGTTTGATGGACAGCCAGCTCTCCTCAGCCATATGAAGATCATCAAGTCTTGTGTGGCTGAAGTCCCTAAGCACATGAAGGCTGATGTATCTTTAATCCACCTGTCATTTGTCTTTGAGAGTGCAAGGATCTTCACTTACAGGGCAAATAGCCTTGTCATTTCCTGGTGCAGCTTTCTTTTTGTGTTTATGTTTAAAAATAATTTAAGTTTTTCTGTGACAGTACTGAATAGCAAATAAATTAGATGACATGTTATGAAAGTTTCATACATAATTGTAGATGCTAAGCCTTATTTGAAACACAGAGAAGGAACTTTAGAATATGTATAAAGTTTTATGCATACCATTTCTGATGATCTGTGGTTACAGAAGCAGCCTTACTGTTTTATCTATAAAGAAAACAACCCCTGGCCTCAGCTCCTTAGTTAACATGGACTTGAAAGGGCCACAACAATACCAACAGGAAACTTCTTTCTTAGCCTTCAAGATCAGTGTTCCCTGATTTCTGTGGACTGGCAAAGATTGATAGTATTCCATTTGATAGATAGTATGGTTCTCTGAGAGGCTGGAAGCCACACCAAGTTATTTTCAGTGGCCGAAAACATGGTAAATGGAGGGAATCCTTTTCATGATTATTTTGTGTTTTTATGACCTCTATGTATCATTTGTCATATTTGATTAACATAATTCACACATGCTCTAAGAGTGAATTGCAGCCCGGTTTTTGGACTGTGTCTTGTTCTAAAAGTCCACAAATCAGGTGAGCAATTAGAACTAGGCTTTCATCAGACTTGACTTCCAAATGGGTCTGAATATAGCATCGAGATAGCTTAGAGCAGTGGCTTGCAGACTTTTTTGGACCAAGCATCCTTTTATGTTCTTAAATACTACAGGCCAGAGGTTGAAGGGTTCTACCAGGTCAAAGATCTGTACTGTGTGATTGAACATCCACTGCCAGTTAAGCAACTCTAAGGCAGGTGGGGAGGCACCTGGCAGTGATGGTCACCTGCTACTACTCTTGCTTAATCCCAACAACTCCCCAGTTTTACTTGTTTTTTAAAACGGTCTCACTGTGTAGTTCAGGGTGGCCTTGACCTCATAGCGATCCTCCTGCCTCAGCCTCTTGAGTGTAGGGATTACAGGTGTGGACCAACATGCCCAACTTACAACTTTACATTTGAGAAAGTAGAGCACAGAGAGGTCACATTACTGTATGGGGAAGACTAAATTCCTTTTGGAAGCCACAGTTGGAACAATGGCTTCAGGATGCACCTTAGTAACATTTGGATCAAAGTGAATATGACTTGCATGCAGTTTAGCGAAGGGAAAATCTGATGGGCCAGTTCAGGTCCAGTGTACCAAGGTCAAGACTCTGCCAGGCACTGGCTGTCACACTGCACAACCCCAGGGGACACCATTGGTATCCTGATTTTCATGAGTGGTGTTCTTGTGTACACTTACTTGGCTGTCCTGGCATAGTACATAAATGCCTATGTTCCTGTTATCATCATATAATCTAAACTTCCTGAGGTTGGGGACAATATTCTACCCATCTCTGGGTCCCTGTAGCACCCAGCACAAGACCTAAGAGGCACAGTGGGCACAGAATTGCTCATTTTCTATGAATACTTGGTCTCCTCCATGCAGCTGTAGTTCCCAAGGTCAGAGCACTAGGCCCAGGGATAATTCTTTCCCACCAACGCTGCACATACCACTGGCCTGTAACAACACCCTTTGCCTCCCATAGGTCTTGCGCTTCAGTCGTGGGCGAAGCCTGAGGAAAAGGAGAGAGAGGCTCAAGGAGGAGAGGAGGGCGCAGTCTGTACCAAGAGAGGAGGTGGCACAAAGCAAGGTGGGGGTCCTCCTGCCCGCCCGGCCACAGCCGCCCACTTGTCCAGTGCCCTGGCTTCTTCTGCTGGCTCACATGGCTCTCATGCCCTCCTCCCCGCTGGGGATCCTCAAACTGTTCCCAGCCTTCTCCTGCATCTCGTCCTCCCTCCACTCTGCCAGGATTCTAGATCCTGTGCCTCGGTGTGTCCTGCACCATCTATCTAGCACCCTGGATGGGCGTGTTTAGCCCCCATCTGTGGCCTTTGTCTCTGCCCTGGGGACAGCACTGCCTCTGACACTGTGCCCTTAATTGTGCATAGCAGTGTTTCTCTAAGTGCAGTGTCCATGTGTCACGTGGGACCTTGTCACAAAGGCAGGTTCTCAGGCCTCTCCTCACACCCAGTGGATGAGCAACTCTGGGTAGAGCCCAGCATTCTGGGTTTGAAAAGTCATCCAGTTGTTCCTGATGAGAACCACTGGCATAGGCTGCTTCCTCACTTAGAGAAGAGCTTGCACAGCCCTTTCAAGCCTCTCAGGAGGAAGGCAAAGATATCGAGTTGACTTTTGGCGTATCAGATGTTCCCAAGAAGCACTTGCTCTTCTGTCTGTTGTTTCTTTTAAAAGCCTCTTCAATTTCCAAGGTAAAGGCATTGTGACTCTTAAGTTCCTATATGTGAATTGTACATATTAAATTGTAAAAGTTAATTTCTGAATATTTTTACTCTGTTCAAAGAATGAAAGAGGTTATATTTTGTTGAAATCCAAAAGATCAAAAATCTAATGCTTTATTGTGTATGATAGGTTCCTGGAATTCTAGTATTTGACTCAAGAATATATTTCACTTGAGACCTGACAAAAGTCAATTATTTAGCCAAACAGGAAAAGCATTATATATTAAGACCACCAGGCTGTGTTCCCTGTGTCTGAAATTAGTCATTGGTAAAGTCTTGTGGGTCTCACTAGATGGAGTTGTGCAAGCATACAACTTTACTCTGTTGGTAAAAAAAGGCTAAAGGAGCAGGTGGAACACGTTTCTGGGCTCTTTCTTCTGTAGGGAAGTGTCTCAGCAGGAGACACCCCCAGCAGCGAACAGGCTGGGGTCAAAAAAGAGGAAGCCAGAGAAGATTTTCTGTCCGCCTCCCCAGAGCCCAGAGCAAAGGATAACAGGAGGAGAAAGTCAAGGCCCAAGGTCAGGAGGCACATGAAAGCAGCTGGGAGGGAGATTGGCGGAAGCTCCTGGGACTGGTCATGCCCATTGACTGAGAAGCCTCCTCACCTGGCTGGCTGGTTTGGAACCAGAACATAGAACTTAAACCTGCCTAACTAGAAAGGAGGTGGGCGTGCTAATGTGGTGTTTAGAGCAGAACACCACACAGTGAAGTAAGGTGTGAGATTCTTTGCCAAATGGGGGAAATAGGAGCCACTGATTGGGTGTCACTTTTGTAGATGTTACAGGGCTCAAGGGTGTTGGCACTCTCTCCCTCACAGGTGTCAGCATTATCTGACCTCACCCCACCAGCAAACCAACAGCCTGGACCCCAGAAGGACTCACATGCTCATCATCACCCTAAAAGGAAGAGCAGGCATCGGTGCTTGTCTCCACCACCACCCCATGAGTTCAGAGCGTACCAGCTGTACACACTGTACCGGGGCAAGGATGGGAAAGTGATGCAGGTACTGTGGAGCCTGCTGGGGAAGGGCCAGAGACCACCAGCAAGGTTGTCTGTGGAACTCTATTCTAGGGGGCTGGTAGGCATCTCAGGCCCTGACCTAGTAGATGCTTCTGCCGCTTAGGATCCATTAGATGGAAGCTCAGTTACACAGCCTCACCATTCTTGCCATCTTTAGGTTACTAGGGAATAAAAGCAGCTTGAAGATAGAGGGACCATGCCTTACTCTGAAATTTTCTTAGTGCCTACTGAGTCCAAAGCTCAGGCTGTAGGACATTCCAGAGTGAGGACAGGATGAATCTGTCTCCTCTATCACTTATATCTCCCTGATACTCTGCCTGGCACATAGTGGATGCTCAAAACATTTGTTGAAGGAATGAAGGAGAGTTTGATTGCTTTTTGATTTCCCTCTTAGGCACCAATAAATGGTTGTCGATGTGAACCTCTAATCAACAAGCTGGAGAATCAGTTGGAGGCAACTGTGGAGGAGATAAAAGCAGAGCTGGGATCAGTTCAGGATAAAATGAATACAAAGCTGGGGCATATGGAGAATAAGACCCAGCACCAAGTAAGCAAGCAGTCGGGCCTCCTGACCACCTTGAGTTCTGGCAGAAAATGAAATCAAATACTTAGGGGCTGGGGCTGAAGCTCAGAGGTAGAGCACTTGCCTAATGTGCACAAGGCCTGGGGTTCCATCCATAGCACCAATCCTCTTGTCTCCAAGGGAGATAGGGGAGTGGCTTTAGCACACCCTTCTGCCCTGAGAATGTCCGATGAGCTGTCAGGGAGGAAGCGGTATATTTAGAATTTTTAAGAAGGGGCTTAAATTGCTTCTGGTTATATAAAAGGTGAAAACTGGAAATCACCTATAAGCCCACTGTGATGAGAAAACACTGAATATTTGAGGTTTCAGTCTTTTTACATGTCAGCGTGCCCTACACCCCTTCCTGGTTGTACACAAAATTAGAATAATCAGGTCTATAGTTTTTTTGTTTATCAACTTTTTATTTGGAAAATTGTCAAATATACAGAAAAACTGAAAAAACAAACTAATGGTTGCTATATTTGCTTTGTCTCTGTGACTTCCAGGCTATTTTTTCCTCTTGAACTATTTGAGATTTAGTTGCAGATTGTTGTGACAGATTACCTCTCAATACTTCAGAGTGCACTGATGAAGAATAAAGACTTTCTCCTTCATTACAACACACTCATCATACCTGAGAAATTAAAATAATTGTGTGGTATCTAGTCTACCTTCAGATTCTCTCAGTTATTCCCCATTTTTTTTTAATAACTAGGTTTGTTTTTAATCCCAGTCTAGGCAAAGTAAAGGTTTTTTGAGTATTTGACTGTTAGGTCTCTGTCCTTTCTTAATCTGGAATAGTCCCTGATTCCTTCTTCCACATTTTTCTGTCCATGATATTCACTCTTTTACATATAAAGGCCAATTGTTTATATATGATGTTCTGTATTCTAGATTTGTCTGTTAGTTTCTTCATGGTCTTATTTTAATTGTCCCTTTATCCTTATTGCTGTAAAATGAAAATCAGATATAGAAGAATAGTTCTCAAAGTGTTATCGCTGGACTCAGCAGATCTTCTATGGATTTGGAGGGCTCAGGGAAGCAACTTCTTGGGCTTCATTCCAGATCTACTGAATTTACTTTTTATTAGTACATGTTTGCAGTATGTATTTACATGTGCAGAATTGGTGCATGTACATAACACATCGCAGGTCTTTTTCACCTGCTGCCTTTGCCCTCTCTCCATCTCTTGATCGCCTCCCCATTTGAGAAACATCTATCTCCCTGCTTCCTATAATTTTTATTTATATTTTGAATTTCTCATATTAGAGAAACCATGTGATATTTAAGCTTGTGTGTCTGATTTATCTCACATTAACATTATGGTCTCAGGTGCATCCATTTTTCTACAAATGACTCAAGTATATCTTTTATGTCAGAATAGTCCTCCACTGTGTGTAAATACCACATTTTCTTTATCCATTCATCTGTTGATGGACATATAGGCTGCATCCAAGATTTAGCTATTATGAGTTGTGCTGCTGTAAACATGAGTATGCATGTATCACCATAATAGGATGTTTTTAACTCTTTTGGGAAGATACCTAGAAGTGGAATAGCTGGGTTGAATGGAATTTCTAGTTTTAGTTTTTTGAGAAATCTCCATACTGATTTTCACAGTACTTGTACCAGTTTACATTCCCACCAATGTAGAAGAGTTCCTTTTCCCTACAGCCTCACCAGCATTTGTTATTTGATTTCTTGATGGTAACCATTCTTTCTGAGGTAAGATGAAATCGAAGTGTCATTTTAATTTGCATTTCTCTAATGGCCAGTAGTGTTGAACATTTATTCATGTATTGATCGGCCATTTGTACTTCTTGTTCTGAGAAGTATCCATTCATTTCACTTGCCCATTTTTTGATTAGGTATTTTATTTCGGTAGGTATATTTTTTGAGTTCTTTATATAGTGTAGATAATCTTTATATATTCTATATGTTGTCTTTTCACTCTGGTTGTTTCTTTTACTGTGCTGAAGCTTTTAAATTTGATATGATCCATTTGCTGATTCTTGGTACTATTTCCTGTGCATTTGGGGTTCTGTTCAGAAAGTCTTTGCCTATGCCTATGACTCCTACAGTTTTACCTATTTTATTTTCCAACAGGTTGATTCTATTTTAACAGTTCATTTTGATTTTAAAATCCATTTTGATTTTAAAATCCATTTTGATTTTAGTTTAGTACATGGTTGAGAGCATCTAGATTCAATCTTCTGCATGTGGAGAGCCAGTCTTCTCATCATCATTTATTAAAGAGTATGTCTTTGAATTGAATCAAATTTGACTGAGTAAATCTCTGGGCTAGAGTCTATTAACCTGTGTTTTAACAAGACCTCCAACTGATGCTGGTGTGTATTAAAGTTTGAGAACTGGCCTAGATGGTTATTTAGGTTTAGGTATGCTGGCAAGAATACTTTATAATTAATGATATAAACTACAAATTGCCTTACATCTACAGGTACATATTATCAGGATGTCTCATTAATGATACTAAGTTTGATCACATGGTTTATTTAGCTAGTAACCTACATATTCCTCCATTGTAAAGGTTAATTTTCCCTTTGCAATTAATACAAGGGATAATCAAATGTTTAAATTTTTATAAATCATTACAGTAAAAGATGCATTACCAATAAGCCCCCTCACAATACTCTCCCTCACTTTAAACACACTTGCTCTATCATTCTTCCTACTTTCTGAGGCAGTTCTGGAAGTAGTCTTTTGTGGGTGTCTTTACAGGATGTGATCAAAATTCAGTGAATCCAACTACTGAGTGCAATCCAATAAGGCAGGCTTGTAAAAACATAGTATGTCTTCATCCACCTTATTCACCAGACCTGGCACTGTGCAACTCTGGCTCTTCCCCAAAGAAAATGATCATGAAAGGTAAACATTTTGAATCAACTCAGGACATCGGGGCAGCCATGACAGTGCAACTAATAACTTATATGTTATCTTTTTTTGTTTTGTTTTGTTTTGGGGTTTTTTGTTTTTGGTACTGGGGATCAAACTCAGGACCTTGCACTTGTGAGGCAGGCGGTGGAACCACTGAGCTAAATCCCTGGCCCAACTTACACATTATCTTAAAAAGATTATACCACCATCCATAATATTACCCATCAAGACTGCCACAAGAGTGCAACTAAAGACACTTGGGAAAGACTTTCAGAACTGCTTCAGAAAGTGGCAAGAACGATAGGATAATAAATAGTGTTTGAGGCGAAGGGGAATATTTTGAGGTGGGAATAATGGCAATGTGTCTTTTACTATAATAATTTTATTTAAGCATACATCATATTTTTCAATCACACCTTGTAAGAAATGTGTGATGGGTAAGATTTTTCAGTAAAAAAATACAGAAATGTGCAAAGTAATACCTGTGCATTGGAAAAACTAAAAATATGAATCTTAGTGACATTTTAAGACCCTTCCCATCTCCCATAGGAGATATTAAACAGCTTGCTTTTTTTTTTTTTGGTACCGGGGATCAAACTCAGAACCTTGCGCTTGCAAGGCAGGCACAGTGCCACTGAGCTAAATCCCCAGCCCCAAACACCTTGCTTTTTCATGTAGCAAGTGTCTTAGACATGCAGCACTACAGTGTGGTTTTTCTTTTTTCTTTTTTTTTTGGTCCCGAGAATTGAACTCAGGGACTCGCTTGCCAGGCAGATGCTGTGCCACTGAGCTACATTCCCAGCCCTAAAGTGTGTTTTTTAATGACAGTGTACTGTTCCTGCCTAGGGAAGAATAGTATTTTGTTTTCTGCTTTTTTCACTTATGTCATGAGCATTTTCTCATGTACTTAGATCCATAATATTCCAGCATACAAATACAACATAACTTATTTTTAATTTTTTTCACTTTCATAAATAATGCTATCATGAATATCTATGTGCATTAACTTCTGATTTCTTCTCAGATAGGGATAACTGAATTAGGGATTTTGCTCAGAATTAGGATAACTGAATACAAAGTTAATGTTTAAGGCTCTTGATAAATATTGGCCAGTTACTTAATAGAAAAGCTCTACCAATTTATATCCCACTCAGCAATGTCTGAGTTTCTATCTCAAACCTTTGCCATCATTTAGTATTAATGTGTTTTTTTAAACGATCTTTTTTAAAATTAAGGATATTTTACTGTTTAGATTTCATGTCCTTATTTACTGGTAAAGTTGAATATTTTTAAGTGTATTAAAAATGTGGAAAAACTTTAAAAAAATCTTAGGGCTATGATGGATTGGGTAAGGCTGTTTTAGCTAGCCTTGTTCATAAAGGACTAGTTTAGACTGACGCTAGGATCCCAAGGGCCTCTCTTCAGTTCAAAGAAGGTGAAAAATTGGGATGTAAGATCCAAATGGCAGGGTCTGGGCCAATCCACTGTAATCCAGGAACAAAACCCTGCATTTACACAACTGCTCTTAGCAGAGACACCTCCACAGGAAGTAGATGAGGAGCAGGGGAATAGGCTGGTCCTAAGAAATAGTGAGAGAATAGTTCACTAGTATATGGGGACTAAGGAGACAAAACAGAAGGTACTCCCCATAGCCCCAGAACTGGTGTTTCTTTTTTTAATTTTCTGAACATCTGTTTGTGGAATGACATACTGAATACGCTGCCAACAGGAGAGGAGCTCACCAGTGAGCTGTCATGGGCTGGCTCCTGTTAACAGTAGTTCCAGTCTCTTCCTTGGACTATGACAGAACAGTGCTAGGTTTTAGGGCCTCCAGAAAATGTCAGAATGGAGGGAGGCTCCTGAAGGGTGTGACTAAAAAATGAAAATCACTTGCTGTGTAAAGCAATCCCTTAAAATCTTCCCACACCCTTTATACACATCCTTTGACTACTTTTAATGTAGCACCAAAAATACCTGCTCACTGAATATTCTGCTTGTTTCATTACCCCTTGGGGATCAGTTCATGTTTGCATAATTGTGTGAATAAGGGTAGAATAAGGCAATAACTCCATATCTTAGAGAGAGTTTTTCCTAATAATAGTCTTGAAAATAATGTTCATGTTTGCCTACAAGATCTGTATTGTTCAAATTGTATATTTACTGTGTCTTCACAGTCTTAAATCCATTAAGACTTTAACAAAAAGAGAAAGAAAGACCATTGGCTTATAGAAGTATGCTCAGGAATTCTGAAAAGCTAGTGTTCCATGAACACTATATGGAAAGGAAGTGAGAAGTTGGTTTGCTTGTGTGCTTTGTGGACTCTGTTCTGAATACCTGACTCTGTCCTCAAGAGTGGAGAGACCAGGGCCTGTCCCTACATCACCTCAGTGTGCACTCTGTTCCCCTTGAATCCTAGATTCGTGTTTTGGACAAGCTGATGGTTGAGCGACTCTCAGCAGAAAGGACAGAGTGCCTGAACCGCCTGCAACAGCACTCAGATGCTGAGAAGCATGAAGGAGAGAAACGACAGGTAAAAGCCATTAGCTGTCAGTTTTCACTTAGGATTTACCACATGTCCACTGAGTTAGAAAACTCAGACCTATCACTGAAAATGCTTGGACTGAGTCTCCAAAAAGCATTTGCACTTATTTTTATGACCTCAGAATGAAGTTCACAGCAAAGAACCTATAATTTGGTCTCCGTCTGTTGCTGACATGCTGACAGTAGGTACAGTAAGTATGTTGGGGAAAAAGTCATCCCACCTTGAGTCAGCTCCATGTATCATTGGCTTGTACATTGTTGTTGAACAAGATATGGACCCTGCCCTGAAGGCATTTACTCAGAAACAAAAGATATGGAGTTTGTGAGGGTTTATGCTTCTAAGCAGCCAAAAATGTTTGGTTTGAAAGATCGGGGCATTTGAGTTTAAGGTGGCTCTAAGTCACTTAATGAAGATTATAGATAGCTCATGGTTTGGGTGCTAGGTATGGCTTGTGGGTGAATGGGTAATCCACAGCTTTTAGAATTATCAAAATGGTAACCTCAATTATCATAACTCAAAAGTTCCTTCTTAATACTTTCAGAATTTACATATCAAATTCACTTGATTTTTTGTGTACTAATTACTTATTTTTAGATGTCCTTGGTGGATGAGTTAAAAACTTGGTGCATGGTGAAGATTCAGAATCTAGAGCTGAAGCTTACTGGGGACTCTAGGACCTCCCGGGCTAAATCCACACCATCTACTTGTGACTCCTCTACAGGTAACCCATGTACAGAGAGAGCCTCTCTGCCTGAAGGTAATGGAGCCCCCCAGATCTTGTTCTCCTCTGCCTTGAAGGCCAGGGCTTAAGCATATTTAAATGAAGGAATAAAACTGTTGGTCAACACTAGCAGTACATCAGGTTGATCAGTACAATGTTGATGGGGTTGGAGTGGACCCCAAAGAGGAAGTGATGAATGACCATGTGTCTCCTCAGCAGGGCTTTCTCCTTTGTCTGTTGTGTCCTTTTCCCCATTCCCCTCTCCTTGCTTGGCCCTTTACTTTTGTCTAACTTAAAGCAAAGCATCTTTATATTAGCCATTAGTGATTACTCCAAATGGTCATTTCTTTTATTGGTACTGGGACCAAACCCAGGTCCTTTGCAATAAACTATGTCCTCAGCCCAGCCCCCCCCCCTTTTTGAGACAGTATCTCAATAAGTCACTGAATTGCCCAGGTGAGGCTTAAACTTATGACCCTCCTGCTTCAACCTCCCAGAATGCTACATATGTTTGCCACTATGTCTGACTCAATGGTGATAATTTTGAGGCCACTCAGAGCCTTGATAACTAAGCTTACAGGAGCACCTGGATATATAAAATGTTTTGTTATCACAGCCATTTCTGGAAACATAGTTTTATCTTATTTGTGCCAACAACACTGGGAAACATCCTGACAGTTTTCATGCTAAGACTAGTCATGGGGCTTGTCATGGAGCTTTGGGTATATGGAGTAGGACCACTTTACAAAATGGAGCTCAGGACAAGGAATTAGCCCATAGATTTTATAGAAATCAGAGTGGGATTATTTTTTCTTATAGATGTCCATTCTGTTTTGAGACACATGTTGAGCTGTCATCCTTATATATCAGGAAATGGGCTGGGTGGGTTAGCTCAGTGGTTCCACCGCCTGCCTCACAAGTGCAAGGACCCAAGTTTGACCCCTGGTACCAAGAAAGAAAGAAACTTATATATCAGGAAATGAGACCTAGAGCCTTCTAAGGTAGAATTGAGATAGGGAAAAGGAAAGCCTGGCAAATTATTTGGCTTAGATGTGACCACTATGGCTAACACAGAATCCATGAAAGTCCTGATGTGCCAAAATGATAATCTTGGGAGATGAAGTGGGAGGGAAGGACAAAAAGGAGAAGAAAACCAGAGAGAATATGCTGGTGGTTTACAGGATCCCAGGACTGTCAAATAAATGCCACCCCACCCCCACCTGGTTTTGAATGTGGGTTTGCTCTGATGTCTGTTTTCCTTCTGAAACCAGGTGTGGATCAATCAGTGGTGACAGCAGGTCCAGCAGCAGCCTCTGACAGTTCTTCGCAAGTGGTTAGGCCCAAGGAAAAGGCCCCCAACATGACTGCTACCCACAGACTCCAGCAGGAGCTGTCCTCCTCTGACTGTACTGGCTCCAGACTGAGGAATGTCAAGGTCCAGACAGCCCAGCTGCCCTTGAATGAAGCAGCCAAATGTGACCAGCAGGCTGGGCCATGTGTCAACAGAGGCACTCAAACCAAGAAGTCTGGGAAGAGTGGGCAGACAAGGCATCGGGCCCAGCAGCCCAGTGGCACCTGTGGGCGGTCAGCAGCAGGCAACGAGCAGGCTGCCCCTCACGTCCGAGACACTTCCCAAGCCCTGGAGCTTACCCAGTGTTTTTTTGAAGCTGTTTCTACCCAGATGGAAAAGTGGTATGAAAGGAAGATTGAAGAAGCACGAAGTCAAGCCAATCAGAAAGCCCAGCAAGACAAGGCCACACTCAAAGAACATATTAAAAGTTTAGAAGAGGAACTTGCTAAACTGAGGACGAAGGTGCAGAAGGAAAATTAGGACATGGAGAATAGAACAAGAGAATTCTTGAGGATTTCTAGCTTTGCAACTGCAGAATAGCTATGGCTAAGAAGTGAATTATTGTACATGTAACAGATATGCCTTTTAAAAAATCATTAATTTCTAAAATATGCCAGACAAGTGCTTCATATACCTGAAGTTACAGAGAAGAGACTTCAACAATTAAGTTGAAACCAGGGGAAGCTTGCTATATTAGGTTTCAATACAAGCCCTAAACCTCAGTCCAGATTCATCTGAAGGTCAAAAGTTCAGATTAAGCAAGCCAAACTAAGAAACAGAATGAAGTCTAAACCTTAACCCTTAAATTCAACATGTGTGAAATTATAAGTCAAAAGCAAGAAAATTAAATCCTTGCAAACTCAATGAGTCATTCATATGAATACACCTGCTGTGCCTAGACAAGAGTGTCTTTATAAGAGAAGTGTAATTCTGAGATGTGCTCAACCCACTTTGTCAGAACCCAATCCTCAAAATGGTGTTTTAACCAGGTGAAAATTTACCAAACAGATTTTTGAGGGGAAAGAGATTTTCATGATGTCATAATTCAGTATATCTTAATTTTTTGAAATGTCAAGAGATTAAATGATGAGTAATTGGCTAACAGGACTGGAAATGTTAATAATTAGCTAAAATGAGAAAATTTCAAATGACTTCATTATGGTTACTGTATTTTCAACCAAAAAAAATCAATGATAGCAGATTAATGGAAAGAACATTCATGTAACAAGTACCTGAAACTTCTATAATCCACTCATAAACCTAATTACCTTAGAGTACCTTTCTGAATGAGATTGATCTACTTTAATATTTTTTAAAGAATATTCCTTTAAAGTATTTCATTTTAAATTGAGTTCTATCACTAAAGAACCTTAAACTTTCTATGGGTTTGTAATGACTGTGTTTATGCCATGTTCATGTCAGTGACTAGCTTGAAATCTCCCCAGCTTGATGGAGCCCTTAAGACTTTACTTTGGTAGCAATGAAATGAACACAGGGAAAAGGCTGTCAAAGCAGCTTGGTTATGCTGAAACTCTGGATTTAATTATCTTTCAAGGTTTTTGTTCTTTGAAATGTGAGATTTTATCAATGTCCTCAAAATTTCACATATGATAGAAATTTCAATTCTGTTTCTATAAACAGGAAACTAGTTAACTATTGGCCATAATTGTGAATAAAATAGTGCTTATTGAGCCAAAGAAAAATGACTTGTTGACATGGAAATACCCTGAAAAACAGTATGCTCTTAGTCCCTTTGTCAAGCTCACAGTTTTGGGGTTTTTCTGATAGTGACAATCCACGGATATAAACATTTCTTAAAAATATAATTCAGTATCACTGTTAAAGCTGAAGATGAAATGCATGTGATCTAAAGTTGATGTCATGTGCCATGAGCTGTCATGTTTCTCAGATCCACGGTTGGGAAGTTCTTCAGCTCATTGGGTTGATCATCTAGGGGCTGTTCACTCTTTTCATTTCACTATCTGTTCTTAATGTAGAATCACAGTTTTGTAGAGCTAGGTGGTATCTTCAGTTTTCTAAATCTATTCCCAAGACATCAAAAATTTCTGTAGGATCATTCCTCAATATCTACTGATTTACTGGGACCTGCCTAACATTCTGAGATAAAATCCTGATGAGTTAAGTCATGCCCCAAGCAGGCGTTATTTTTACTTATCAGAACATTTTCTTTCCTCAAGGTTTCCTCGTGAAATGCTGAAATCAATTTTAACTGAACCATCAAGGCTAGACTATAAAGTGCTTTGGTGGGAGTATTTTGGTTATATACCTCCTGTCCATTAGGAGCAGGGAGCTAGCTTATCACTGTGAACTGGGTATTTTTGTCAAAAGTCACAGCTAGGGAAGAGATGAGAGAGGAATTAGAAAGGTCAAATGGACCTAGTCCAGCAGTCTACAAGGATGTCTCTTGGTGCTCTGTCACAAAAGAGAAAACCAAGAGAAGCGGCAAACAGAACAGAGTTAGTCAGCTTTCTACTCAGTGGGCTCAAGTGTCAGTGAAGACCAACACAATAGTGTTGCAATTTCAACAACTCTGTCAGGTCTTTTTTGTTCCTTAGCATCATGAAAACAACTGCAGGTCTAGTGTGTATTTTCCCGTATTTTGCCCCTGAGCTATCTGCTACAAATGCTCCAACTTTATTTTTCTGAAGAAACAGAACTATTAGCAATTTATAGCTTGCCATGTAGGCTGTATTTCAGTTTGAAGCTGAAACTTTCAATACCTGTGGGGAAAAGTGATATAAAACAGAAAAAAGCTGTACAATATTACAATGTTTTAAAATTGTTAGTACATTATTTCATTGTGTATACTAAATATATGTGATAAACTGAATGTTAGTTCTAATCTCACTTTTGACTTTGGGAGCCCAAAATAAAGGAAATATTTTTATGTTTATACCTCTTTTTTGAGTCAAAGGTTGATATACTGAGAAGCATGTTCCTTGTCTTCCATTTAGTATTTTTATCACCTTGAATTTGTGTCTCCTCCAAGTATCAAACATTGTTCCCAATACTACAGACCTTAAACTCATTAAAAAATGAAAACGTGACTACCTTGTTTAGCCTATAGTTTCATTTGTTGTAGTTGAATGAATTTTATGGTTCTTGAAAGAGTATCTTGACCCAGCCACACTTTGCCTTGCATTTGTAAAAGTGTGATTTAGAGCAAATCCATCTACCTGCTTTAAAGTTGAGATCAGGTGCACTAGATCAGCTGTATAGCATGGCAGATTTCTCAGTGTAATTGTAAACGCTTTAACTATTGACCATTTGGAAAGTATTGAACAAAAGTACTATAAATAACGTGCAAGCCAAGATAACATGCTTTTTGACAAATTGTTGCTAATGGTAAATACAGTTCCTCTTGCAAAATGTAGATTGTAAAAGCTAATTAAATATGAGTTGAGCCAATTTAAAAAGACCTTTTGTGAATAAGACAAATATTTATAATTTTAAGTGGAAATATTCTTTCCCTTAAGTCAAATGTGAAAATATTAATCCCATGAGATACAGAAGACTGAGTAAAGCCCTTTTAAAAAGTGATCTCTCTTCAGTAAACAAAACTCATAAACTTAATCCTAATTTAATTTCTTAAAGGCCTGAATCAAACAAGGAAAACAGCCAATGGTGATTTCTAGGTTGGCAGACTGACAATTTGTCTTTGATCTCATACAAGTGTCTGCTGGTGTGACTGCAGTAATACAAATGACGGGCATGTTCTGCTTTCCTATTATTACAAAGTCATCTGTCTCAGCAGGCTCACCCACAGCACTGCCTGTACCATGAATTTAAAGTTTCCAATCTGATGGCACCATTTTAAAGGGGAGAACATATAGGGACAAACAAGTGCTATGTATAAAATGGACTTGGCCATTTCTCGTTATAAAAGGATTATTGTTCAAATGCATAGTTATTCACACATCTTAAACTTTTTTTTTTTTTTTTTGGTACCAGGGATCAAACTTGGGAACTTGTGCTTGCAAGGCAGGCACCAGAACCACTGAGCTAAATACCTGGCCCCCCCCACATCTTAAACTTAAGAAAAGTCTAACTCTCAAACAAGAGTACAGTTTATAGGGAATTCCCAAAAACTATCTAATCTGGAATACTGATGAAGATCACTTCATGATGAATAAAATGTGAGGCCGGGGATTTAGCTCAGTGGTTCCACCGCCTGCTTGCAAGCACAAGGTCCCAAGTTCAATCCCTGGTACCAGAAAAAAGTGTTAACCAGCAGTTCTATGCTGGCCATTATCTTAAGGACTGTGGTTCCTTAGCTGAGAAAATGTAAAAATGAATCTCTTTAGCAAATGAGAAGACTTGACGACAACTCAGAGGGGAAATCAAAGCATACAACTGAACAAAGTAAAGTGCTTTGTAGAGATGAAGATAAAAAAGCACGGACATTTTGTTAATTTTAGCCCCTGGAAAATAATTCAATTTCTAGTGTTTTATCTATTTAAAAAAACAACACAAACCCCAGCTTAAGTTTTCTTGGGGTCTGATATTTGCATCTTAAATTCAAAGCACAAATGTTCAATTTTTCATATATATACACGGCTGCTAGGAAGACCATCCTCCAAAGTTACTGACTGCATGCTCCATAAAAGGATTTTTTTTTTTAGTTTCAAGCTTTTAGGTTTATTACGACTGTTTGACTATGCATGTCAATCATACCACACAAAATATTTCCAACGTGTTCTTTATTCAGAAACTTCATAAATGCTTCTGTCAGATGGTTTTGCAACATACTAGTGCTTATTTAGGAACCTAAAGCCTCGTTCACACAAGCACTTTGAATTAATTACCCCCTCAGAAAAGTATACAGAAATATTTTGGGTTGTGAACTCTGAGGCTACAGGAAGGTAGGAGTGGGCTCTGGGAATCCAGGTCATTAACATACAAACCATTGGTTTATGCCTCTCTACCTTATTGTACAGTACTTGATACCGTGTATCATTCTGCCAAATTGTATCTACATCTTTCAGATGTTGGCCAGATTCCTGGATTAGCTTCTTAGCTCTGTTCTGTTGATGAACAGGACTTCAGTTTGCAGGACTGATAACCCCAGCATCTTCCATAAGCTTTTGCTTCCAAATCTTTCATTAACTGTATGTTATAAATTTAATCACTTTCAAAAGTGTCCTATAGTCAACTCTGGCTGTGATATAGCTGTCTCTGATGTATTCTTCAAAATTCTTTGTTTTTCCTATCCCTGCAGAAGAACCTGACACAGCAAGGATTTTCCTCCAGCATATACTTCTATCCACATCAAAATTAAGATAATCATGGAAGTTTCATCCAGAAGTTGCCTTAAGTTTTCCCTTTTTTTTGGTATTTAATGTGTTCATTAAGTTCTTTTTCTTTTCTTTCCAACACAGATCCAGATTTGCCAGTAATGGTCTTTTTAGAGTCCTTTGGCTATCAAATCATGGCACAGCTGAAGAAAGTACCTCAACAACCCTTAAAAGTAATGCAGAAGGATTTTTCAAGAAGGTTCCAAAATGCTGGGATTGCAGGTGTGTGCCACTGAGCATTTTCTCCACATCATCACCAATATTTATTTCCCTTTTTAATTATAGCTACTATAGTGAAAGTGAAGTGCTATCTCATTATGGTTTTGATATGAATTTTCCCTATGATTTGTGTTGAGCATCTTTTCATGTGGAAAGTGGTTAATAGTTTTTGCTTCTTATGAAAACGGTGACCCATCCAGAAACATTTTCAGAACTCAGGTGTATTTCTTAGTTCTAAGGCAGTTGTTTCACTGTGCTTTTCTTTGCTATGACGTACTATGCTCTGCCTTCTGATACTGTGCCTGAGTATTATACATACAAACAGTTTGACTTGGCTTTGAGCTGTCCATTAAGCCTAAACTCAACAAAACACATGAAGATTTGGAAATCCTTCAGAATAATGCTAGAGTTAAGATTTTGCTAATGCGAGTGTTTTCTCTAACTCCTTTAGCTGGATGTTGCCTTGAGTAATCATCATCTGGATTGTATCCTGTATTAGAAAGTGAAATTTGGTTATCACTCTACCCGATTAAGGTACAGTTCTACCTTTCTATTTGTAAAATTCAAGGGCCAATAGTGGTGGGCTATGGGTGTAGCTCAGTGGTAGGGCATGGACTTACTATGCACAAAGCTCTGGTTCAGCTTCAGCACCAAATACGTACACTCCAACAATAACAAAAAGTCAATAGTGAAATTGGAACTGCTACACATTAGGAAAGCTAAAAACTATGTGGTACAGCATAAAAGCCGAGGGATGCTATTGTATAGATAAAACAATTTAAAAACTTTAAATATCATTTGAATAGAAATAAGTACCATTACAAGCAATGATCAAGATACACACCTTAGCTGGGTGGGCACCTATAATCCTAGCACTCTGGGAGGTTGAGGCAGGAAGATCCCAAATTTGAACCCAGCCTGGGCAACTTAGCCACTTAGTGAGACCCAGTGTAAAAAAACCAAAACAATCAAGCTGTGGATGTAGCTCAGAGATTCAGTGCTTGCCTAGCATGTGGAAGGTCCTGGGTTCAATCACAAATAAACCCCCTCCCCAGGTTATACCATCTCAGTGACATTTATATTCCAAGATGTCTACTAAATTTTTAAAAATCACAGATCAATACAAAAGAGCCAGGCTATTCTCACCGTGATTTTGTTCCTACCTCTTCTGTGGCGCTTTTATTTCTTTCAAATTCTTCCCTTGCCCAGTGCTTCAAGTATTGGCGATCACATGCATTTGGAATTTGCCGGATTGCTTGCAAAATCCTTCTGTAGAGGAGGAGAACTTGTTGCCTTCTCAGGAACTGTTCAGGGGAGAACTGACATTTACAACTGCACAATCGCCAGGTCTACTTTAGCAAAACAAACTGTAACCAGGCACTGTCTCAGAATTGAGGAATTCTGAAAAGGACAAAGAAAAACTTCTTTTTGACAGAAAGCAGCAAGAAGTGCATTTCGGCGTTTGCTTACTCCCCTGTCAAACCTGAGACCTTTTAAAATCAAGAGCTCACTGCTGGGCAAAAAAAAGGGCTTCTAGGAGCTGTAGTAGGTGCATTTTCTAAATGAACGCAGTTGTTCAAATTCTTTGTTATTTATCACGGAGCAGTCTTTGCCGCGGCTACTGGGGAAAAGAGCCAACTAGGTTCGGAGAAATAAGAGCCTGGCCCGTCTTAGGTGCCCAAGTAAGCCCAGCACGCTTCCCTTGACTCCCACGGAGGGAACCCCTCCTCGGCCTTGGGCCTATCACAGGGTGCAGGCTCAGGACCTGCCCAGGTTCCAGAGGCCACTCTGGAAGAGGTGGAGGACCGAAAAGCTCAGATCTCCGAATGCTGCTCTTAGCCGGGCGTTGGGGACTGTTCGCACAGTACCTGCTTTAGAGTTAGCGTCCCCGGAGGTAAGCGTGAGGCGGCCATGTCTGCCGAAAGGAGTATCTGGATGGAGCGCGCAGGAGCGGAAGTGGTGGGACCGATCAGGGGGCGGGGTGAGCTCGGCCTCCTGGGAAACCTCGAGGGACAGGTGCTCTGTAAAGCCCGGGAATTTGCGAGTCGGAGATGTAGCTCAGTGTTGCCGGCCCTGCCTGGCAAGTGCAAGGTCCTAAATTCATTTCCTAAGAACGGTAAGGCATTTGGACACTTCTTAGCAGGGGATGTAGTTAAGAATTAATTAAATGGAAGGTTAACTTCTTTGGTGGACAAAATTAGTGTACTCATTTCGAGTCTATTCATGTGTAAGTTTGAAAGGACTAAAACGTTAATTTCTTTTAGAATTTGCATCCTGCACTTTCCGCTCTCATTTTCCTCATTCTTTTTGCATTTGCCCAGTATAGTCATCACGATATTTGTAACAGGGCTTTTAAGTGTGTGTCCCATTGTGTTTTTAAACATTTTTTTAAAAATCGCTGCTGCGGAACTGAACAGGTCACAAGCTTTTACTTCCTAGTAGTTTTACCCGCACCACATACACCAGTCCGTGGGTTATGTATCTGGAAGTGAGGCTGGCGATCTTTGCCATACTGTGGAATTAAAGTGCAGAAATCTCCATTCAGCTACCCATTTACAGTGCTCTCTTGAAAACAGCACCTGTTGGAACCCTGGCGCTTCCTTTTCCTTGCTGTGTTCAGGGTACTTCTTCTGGCCTATTTCCTCATCTGTGAAGTACCATACAAAGGGAAGTAACAGCGTCTCGCGGTTGCATCGTATGTTAACTTACTGAGAACATGCCCTGGTACAGGTTAGAACACAATTCTCAGCTCTCTTACTAGGCATTGTATGAGTGATGGCATTGTCAGTGTTGTATTTTTCAAGTTTTGTCCTAACAGGTGAGTAGTAACAATTCTTGGCCAATTTATTTTAAAGGTATTAGTGAAGCTCAGTATCCCTAGACACCTTTAGTCATGTTGATTTTGTGGATTATGATGCAGCTTTTTATTGTGGTTTTACATGAGCTCTATGGTCTATTGAATTTTTATATTTATAAATATTTATATTTATGAGCTTTAAGGCTCCATACTATTGTATTTTTATCTTTTGAGATTTTCCAGTTTCATCTTTTCGCATTCAGAGCTTTGTAACTTTTACAGTTTCTTTTTTTTTGGTACCAGGGATCAAACTTGGGACCTTGCGCTTGCAAGGCAGGCGGCAGAACCACTGAGCTAAATCCCGGGCCCAAATTCTTAAAATATTTACTGCTTCCAGACTTTATAGTTTATAGCATGATGTTGACCTAAGTTCTTTTCTCACTACTAAGCTATAATTTCAACATCACGTACTATACCTTCCTTTTCCTGGTCTTTGTTATACCTTTGGGATCATACGGTAAATCTTTTAGGGTCAGAAAAACCTGTTAAAGCCAGGACTCTATAGGTTCTTCTAAGACTCTTCTATTAGTAGTGTTCCATATGACGTTTAGAAATGTTTTATATATTTCTCTCGGAATCTTTTTAGGAGCTTTATTGTAATTTTAATGAGTGTTGAATCTATAGGTTAATATATGAGCAGATATTTTTACTACTTCTTTCCCTCCAGAAACATTTTCCCATCCTAGACACAGTTAATATTGTCACGAGTCACATATACTTTGTCTTCAAAGGTTCATATTTTGGACAGGAACTTGTAAGATGAAATGAATGCAGTGCCACTAACTGTTGCTGTTCATATTGTGGAATCTCATTCCTCTTGAAGATCTTGAACTGTTTGTCTGAAAGGCAAAGTAGTTAAGATTCCAGACAACACATGAACACTGGCAGATTGTAGAACTGGTTTGCTGTGACCAGATGAGTGGTGATGTCGGTAGAAAGGGCCAGGAGAGTCAGGCAGGAACTGCATAAGTTGCAGTAACTTGAATAGTATCCTCTGCACAGCAGGAAGCGCTGGAGGGATTTCTAGCTTGAGAGGTTTTATAAAGATCTCCTTGGATGTTGTGATTAGGAAGAAATGAAGCAAGCAAAGATAAATTACTAGATCACTGACATACTCCAAGCTAGAGATTGAAAGAGCCCCAGCTACCTACTGGAATCACAGAAGGGAGGGGAGGATAGGATAAGTGTTCAGAAGTCATATCAGAAAGATGATACATTATAATAAATGAAGATGGAGAGGGAGGTAAAGCAGATGTATAGGTTGAGCGCTAAGTCTGTAAACAGTATGGCTGTTGGGGAGGTCAATTGATACAGAATTCTGGAAAAGAAAAAGTTTGGGATCAGAGGAGTAACTGATGCTTTTGAACATGATGCATTTGATGAGTGCTCAAATAGAGCTCCAGCAGGCATCTGAATATACAGTAATGTATGGCATACGTTTTGATCAAGGGACCATATTTATGGTGGTGGTCCCATAAGATTTTATTAAGTGACACCATAGCTGTCTTAGTTTGCATAGTACAGTCTGTTATATTTTTAACCACAATAAAAATGTCCAACACTGGATTTCTCAGAATGTGTACCAGTCATTCACTAACGATTGACTGTAACTGGCAATGTAAAAGAGCAGCCTTGCTAGATATCTAGATAGATTTTTGCAAGCCATTTGCTCAGATGATGGTTGAAGTTGTCTAAAACGGGATTATTGCAAAGCATGCAAAGTATTTTGTGTCCTGATGCCCATTCCTTAAATGTCAGAACTGGGCATCAGCTCCTGTGACACACTCCCTATTCCCAGGTTGGAAGTGGCTCTCTTGGTTAGGTGCTCACCAGAATTCCTAATTTCCCAAATCCCAAGAGCCATGGGAATCACTTTAGGCACCCCAGTTGGGAAGACCCACCTTATATATAGACCTGCCCATTAAAGATAAATGTAATAGATTACAAAACTGTCAGTGTTGCTTTCTCTATCAAACCCAACTCTGCTGGAGGATTAACTTTTTTGCCCCAGAGATAGCTTGGGCCAATGAAATTTGAGTGTGAGAGAGGTCGGTATGGAGCAGGATCATAATGAGCCTCCATGTAGATCTGCTAACTCGCCAGCATGGAGCAGCTCACCCACCACAGGCATTAATATGTGAGAAAGTCTTACTGTACTAAGTTTTTGAAGTTGCTGGGTCATACCAGCTTGGAATAAACTGAATGGTCTGCTGGTCAAGTACGTAAATCAATCCCCTAGGACACCTGTTAAAATCCTTTGTCTTATTCTATTAAGAATGATCGTTTCACCGCCTGCTGTGCAAGCGCAAGGACCCGAGTTTGATCCCCCGTACCAAAAAAAAAAAGAATGATCACAAATGACCTCAACAGTGGTAAATCTTTTAATAGTTTTCAGAATATAAACTGCATAGATTTTTTTTAGAATAAAAAATAACAATGATATAACTTCAGGTACATGCTTTAGGACACTTGGTTAAACAAGCAAGCTGTGTCTAATGGCCACCGTATAAGGACTTCACATTGTAACCTGGAGAGACATGGGGATAAGGAGATAAGATGACTACATCATGGCATACTGTCTACAAAAGAACATTCTGACAGAACATTAAATAGAACACAGCACAGTTTCAAGTATTCAAGCACTGCTTTTTGGCCAAGGAAAAAGTGCCTTAAAACCACTGATGTGTTCTGACTGGGAGAAAAAGAAAAATAAATGTAGGGGCTTAGTTCTTGTGGACACAGCATTTGTTTTCCAGAATGAGACTGGCTCAGTCTAGCTTGAAAGCACTGAGGAATGATTCTTCCCCTTAATTTTTTTTTTTTTTTTTTTGTACCAGGGATCAAACTCGGGTCCTTGTACTTGCAAGGCAGGCGGTGGAACCAGAGCTAAATCCCCGGCTCTTCCCCTTAATTATTAAGGGGGGAGGGGAGAACTAAAGAAATAAATTACTATAACAGGGACTATGGCACTGAAAGTGTGAAACAAAGGAAAAATCATCTTTCTATCATTGCATAGTCTCCCGGAGCAGCAAATGTGAATGGAGAACACTGAAAAGCCACTTCTTTATTTTCAAATCCCAAGGATCTTTGTTGATTACTTGGGCTCCCATAACATCATGCTAAACATGAGAACACGTACACCATAAGCTTCCTACCCTTGGAGAGAATACTCTTTTCACAATAAGAAAATATAAAATCATGCTCTCCAGAAAACTGTAGGTATCTCAGCCATAGGATAGCTTTTGGGTTCGTATCATGAGCTTGCTGTGGCAGAGCTTAAAGTAGAGTCCAAAAGGCAGCTCTTTATTCCTTTGTCCAAAGAACTGGCACAGTCCATTCGCTTAAGGAATGTGTCCAACAGTCAGCTGTGGTGACACACACCTGTAATCCCAGGTACTCAGAAGAATCATAAATTTGAGGCCAGCCTGAGCAACTTAATGAGACTCTGGGTCCAATCCCCACTGTATGACCCCTCTCTACCAAAAGGGGACTGAATGTGGCTGGGTTCCTAGAGGAGGGCATCAGGCTCCCCAGTTAGGATTTCTCCCCAGATTTCAAAACAAGGTACTTGAGCCCAGGCAAAGCAAGAGCCTGAAAACTCTCTCTGAGCTATGCGAGTGGCACGTTCAGAAACAGTTGTCCAAAAAGGAGTAGGGAACACCTGGGTAAGATGTCACTTTCTGACTGTGGTTCAAATAGTCTCACTTTGGACGGCTCTTCCTGTGTTACGGGTGGTCAGAGGCCGTCACTAACTCAAACCACTGTCTGAGGGCATCGCTGAGTGTCTCAGGAAGTGCATTCACATCTCGAAGAATGATATAGAATGGGAATGGGAATTCTTCCATGTAGGATCGGATTTCAGGCATCTCTCCAGGTCCTTTGAATATTGGTACTTTAATGTCCAAGATGGAATCCTGTCACCAAAAGACATTTTGTAAGAAAAAGGAAAAATCAGTTTCCTTAGCTAGGTCTTCTGTGATCTCTTGAGCTGACAATTTAAGTCTCCCATGTCTTATTTCTACATATGAAACTAGCTCTTTTTTAAAAAAACTAGCTCTTACTGGGGCCGGGGATTTAGCTCAGTGGCACTGCGCTTGCCTTGCAAGCATAAGGTCCTGAGTTCAATCCCTGGTACCGGGAAAAAAAAAATTCTGAAAAATGAGGCAGATCTCTTTGAGCACCTGTTCCAGGAGAATGAAGACTTAAAAAGGACGAGGGATAAACAAATCTACATTGCTTACAATAGTGTCTTCATTCTCCATAGGAGTAATTCCTACTAAATCTTCATCTTGCCATCAGTGGTATTATTGTGGCCTGCAGAGACGGTGCCTCCTCAGAAATAGAACCGCTTTGCTCTGAGGACTCGGGAAATAGAGTGGAAAGGCTGGCCTTTTGTAGTAGTGAGGGCCCATTATCAAGGCTGTAATACCTGCTATACAGAAGAACTAAACCCAGAAGGTAGATTCTGGAGTCTGTGTAATTCTTGGCTCTCCTACTCATTACCTGTAATATTCCTGTGTTGCTGTCCTTCACTGTTAAGTGAGAAAAATATTCCCTCTCTCACTGAGTTTGTGAATATCACACAAAGAATAGTGCCTGGTAGAACACCCAGAACACTAGGAATTCTCAATACGATAAAGCAGCCCCAAGCTGTATTTCAGAACAAGCTGAAGGGAATCCCTTTATCTCCAGAAAATGTGGCTTCTACCAGTCACTCACCCGTGAACTGGGACTGTCCAAAACAACAAAAATGACAAAGATATTGGCATTCCGGGCAGCCTGAACTGCTGCCAGGACTCTTTCTTTCCCTTCCAGAAAAAGGCCTCGCCCATCAGAGACTATCAGGAGAAGCTGTGCAGTTTCTATAGAAGAGAAAAAAGAGAATAAAATGAAAATCCATTTGTAACAACTCAAAACCACCTACAGTATGACAAATTAGTGTAGGCTTTCTCTGTGCTATTAAGACCAAACATCTGGAAAAGTGATGAATTTTGGGTATGAAATCTATTACTTAGGGGAGACAATACATTCTACACTTCTGTCAATATGGCAGAATTTCCCATTAGTGCTTCAGGGAATGTCACATGTAGATCAGCTCCACTTGTACACCAATATATATTAAGACATATGTTTATGGGGCCGGGGATTTAGCTCAGTGGTTTTGCCACCTGCTGTGCAAGCGCAAGGACCTGAGTTTGATCCCCCGTACCAAAAAAAAAAAAAAAAGATCATATGTTTATGACTATGACCCATATGAATGGACAAGTGCTGAGTACCGCAATAGAAGGAAGTGCTCAAGTCAGAACTGGAGAGTCCAAATTTTAATTGTCTTATCACCTTCAGGTTTTTGTCAATTCCTTGTACTTAATTTATTTTTCTTGATATTGACTCATTTATACAACTTAGAAAGGAACTAAAACAGTGAATAAGGTGTTTTAAAACTCTGGGCTACATGTTTCTAGCTAAAGATTACAATGCTTGAAGGTGGGCTCAACTTAGGTGTGAATGACTTATTTCACAGATGCATGCATGACAGTATCAGGATTGAGAGATTTTGGAAAGGCTGTGTTTAGATTATCTGATTTGTTATTACAACATTCCAGAATTGTCTTTATACTGAATTCCACAACCTGGTTCCTTTCTTTCACAACTCTGATATCAATCTGTCACGTAAGATTAATATCTGGTTCACTGACTGATTATAAGCCTCATAGGATGGGTTCAGTAGAAATTTCTGAATGAATAATAAGTGAGTAAAATATTTCATCAATTCCTAATGGTCCTCCTTCATCTGTTTATCTTTTCCTGTGCAGCATATACTTAAAAAGATGGTGACAGATTCAGAGAAGGAAATGCAGCTCACCTGGACTAATGTTTTGTGAGAAATGCTGAGCGACTGCAAACATGCTGGCTACAGACTCTAGAAACTGAACCAGACAAAGATAATTAGAAAACAGGTTAGCTTCTCTTCCCACTGTCTTAAAGACCAATGACTTCTGACACTGCAGTGAGTATTGGGTAACTAGCTTGGGTTAATAAGCAACAGGCTTCCCTTTCATCCACCTGGAATAAAGAAGGAATAATCCTTGTATTGCACAGCATTTGCCCTTGAATACAAGCATTTTCAAGCTTAGATGGTCATGTGTTACTGACTAGTCACCCCACTAGTGTTCTACAGTATACCCTAAAAGAAAAGGAATACTTCCCTAGGAATAAGAAGATAACGTGAATACCCATGAATAAAACAGCTGTTTTCTCTTGAGAAAATAAGATGAGTACAAAAGAAGGTAAAGCAGGAACCAGGAGAACAGAAAATATTACCCCCTGCTATTTTGTTACCCTGAACAAATTACTGGCTTTATCTCATGTTGTTTCTTCTCTGGTCTAAATGAGAGAGGGAAAGGCCTTGATCCACCTGATAGGGTACTAGGAGATTAGTTTGTTCAAGCCACACAGAAAAAATAAGGAGCCAGAAAACTCAATGGTGCTAAGTCAAATGATCTTTGAGGAACTGAGAAAAAGCAAGTCACACCAAGGAGGATGCTAAGGGAGCTTCCATTATAGCAGTATACCTGCTGAGGTATAAGACTATTCATTTCAATTTTTTTTGTCCTAAATACTATGGGGAGTAAGGGGGAGGAGGGTTGTAAAAATTAGTCTGTCCAACATCAACTTACAAATAACCAAAAAAACATTTGATTTCATCAGCATACCTGAGCAATCTTGGTTTTCTTTTGCTGGAATTTGCAGAGCCGTAGAATCTGGGTCCCCGAGTAATCACTGAACTGCTCATGGAATGGGTGTAACAGCTTCACTGACTCTCCAAAACTTGGGGGAGAAAAACAAATACAATGGGAGTTATTTTTTTATCATGAGATCAAACTGTGAAAAGGGTTTTCCCAGTGAGATTAAAAGGCAATCCTACCTGCATACAGCAATCTGACCCACTTCCAGGAGGGTTAGAGCATTTCCAATCACAGCCAGTGACTCAAATGCAAGCTATGAAAAAGGGAACGGTCTAAGGAATCAGAAGTTCTCTAAAACAAGGCCTCTCAGCCCTTATTTAACATCAAGATTCTCACAGAAAACATTTTTTGTATGACACACAGGTGAGTATTATTGAGGCATTAATGGTCTCAGGTCCTCCTCAGTACCAGATGCTGAAGCACAGAATCCATGAAACTGGTAAGAATGGTATTCCCTAGAAGTCATATAATAGTGATTTTGAGATAGATGGCCCCATAAATTAACATTTTTCCTTCTGTTTTGGGGGAAGACTACATAAAATAATCTTTTACGGATAACAAGATTTAAAAACCAATTAAAACTAATGTAGTAAACTCAGAATGTAGAATTTAAATTAGTCGAAACAGCAAGTATAAGTTACATATTGCTATAATCTTCATTTATTTTTTAGAAAATGAAACAGGCTTTTAAAGTAAATAAATTGCCCCAAAGTCACATGGTAGTAAGCGGAAAGCTTAGGTGTGAACACAAGCTCACAGGTTACTCCTTTTCCAGCAGGACATACACCTTTTAGGGTGCTCACAGGCTTATGCTGGATAACAGCGTCACTGTAAAAAATGACAAACATCACGCTGTCTATAATGGTGGCACCATAAGTAATCCTATTTAGGCTCCTAATAAGCCTTGTCAACATTACCAGAATACTAACTATACATAATTTCAAACTATATGAAGTGTTCTGAACATATTTTTAAAAATCAAGTTTTACATATTGATATGTTGTGTATATTCTTAAAGAATAAATAGTGCATTATTGCATTTTATGGAAAACGGACAATCAGATTTACTTAATCTTCAGGTAGACAACAAAATAGTATGGTTAAGAACTAAAACAATTTAGAAGATCTACAACAGGAAGGGACCAAAATAACTGCCCTTTTGAACTTTAAAATCTTAGATCTTCTCAAACATGTTTATCATATTCTTTTTGCCAGACTGTATTTAAAACATTTAAAATGGGCCATGGACTGTGGTTTGGTGTTAATCTTCCATCAAATTGCCATACTTTTCTCTTTCTTACCTGTTTGGTATGGTTGTCCACCATACTAGAAGAGTCATCAATAGCCAAACAAATCTGATATTGGCGTTTACTGGGCTTGGTCCTTCGCAGCCAAATCTTGTCTTTCCGAAACTGACTGGCAATGTAGGGAATGACCTTCCGCATGTTCAGTCGCTTCCCTGTTCGATAGTCTCCTCTATTAAATGTACCCAAACAGAGCAAAGATCACATTAATAATATCTTAAAACTAATAGTACCAAGTAATTAGTCCCCTAGCACAATTAAGTGTTATTATCAATTGAGGACAAAGGACCAGTGCCTTCCTGACTGCCAGCTAGAAACACTGGCTATGTATGTTGCAATAAAGTTTGTAATGAATACAAAGTCTCAGATTCTTCCTTTTTTATTCTAAACAATGGCTTTGGAAAGATCTAGGTGAGTCATGCAACAGGTAGACAAGAGACCAGCAAAGGCTGAGCTAGTTCCCATCCAATAGTAATGGAGATGGAAACTGCCTTCATAACGAGTATCACAGAAACTCTTGTGGTAGAGATAACAGGTAAGGAAGGCCCACTGGTGCCTGTATGGCAGAAGTGGCAAACTAGAAGCCAGCACCATAAATGGCTCATTGCTCAGCTCTAAAGAAATACTAGCATCGTTTTATACAATGTGAGAGCTTCCAATGGAAGACTTACTTCAACTTGGCTGCCTGGGTGGGCTCTAATATGAGACGAAGTTGCTCACATAACTGTTGTGAAAGAGGTGCAGTTAAGATCAAGTATCTCTGCCACATCTCAGCTGCAGCCTTCTCCTGGGACAATGACAAAAATGAAGGATAACTTTAGAATATCAAAGCCAACCAAGTCATTCTAGCAGAAAACTTGCACAAACCACCGCAACAGAGCACTTTAAAGTTTCTCTAAGCAAGCTGCCAATTCACTAGTTTAAAAATGCTGTCTCTTTACCCAAACCAAAACCCACAGTTCCAAGAATGAAAGAAGCTGAGGATTTAGCTCAGTGGCACCACACCTGCCTTGCAAGTGCAATGTCCTGAGTTTGATGCCCAGTATGGGGATTAAAAAAAAAAAAAAAGAAACAAGACAGTAAATTATTGGACTTTATGGCCAACCAAATCACATCATTTATAGTGGAACCTATGTGAACAGATGTGAATGAGTAATTTTGGTGCCAGCAGGTCCAGCTACTTATTTGTGGGCTCTGCCATATTTCAAAAGTGACAAATACAAATCTCTCAGATAATACACTTAGCCTCACGATTTTTCTACTATAACAGCACTCACTACACATATGCTATAGGAGTAAAATATATTGTGATATAAAAATATAAAAAAATATATATATAAATATAAAAATATATTGTAATTTTAGGATGCAAAGTCATTAGTCCTGGCAAATCCACATGGCCAACAATAAATTGGTGGAGGGCACAGTATAGACTCTTGCCCAGCTTTTTGAACACTAGGTGTTCAGAACCAGCAAAGAAGTTAAAGGAACTAAACCTATCAGTTTCTCTATTTTTACTAAAGCTATGTATCTAGTGGCAAGGCGGGCAAAAAGCAATGGATAGACTTAGGCTTTAGGTTTGTAATTATAGTCTGAGTTGGCTATGTGTTTAAAAAAAGTTTAATCACATTGTTTCTCTTATATGAGAAACCCAGAGTAAATATAAAGAGCAAAATAAAAGATTACAGGAAGTGGGAAGATAGATCATTCTCAAAGGGGAAGGGGATCAAAAGATGGAGGGAAGGGAAAAGGGATGAAAAAAGGAATTGGGGTGTGTTATGCTTATGCACAAACTCCACACGAGGAATGTAAACATTATGTACTGTAAACATGTACAAAAAGAAAGGGAAAAGGATCAAGGGATGGGTAGAAGGGATAGGGAATGAAAGGAAAAAGACTGAAAAAAGGAATTAAGAGGCTATGTATGTGTACCAACTTCCCAAAAAGAATGTAAACATTATGTACTAAACACATGTACTAAAAAACCAAAACTATATAGTGTTCATAATGTTAGCCAGTCATGTAGTAGGAAGGTACACAGTAATAGTATGTCAATTGAAGGAATCAGAAAATAGGTTCACAAATACTTACAATGCAGTTTCATAGTTCTATAGATGAACAGAAATACTTCCATAAAAGTAATTAACACATACTTGAACTCACATTAACTGCATAATTGTTACTGATTTTTAGGATCCAGTATAGAATCTACTTTTCCCAAAAATCCTTCCCTGACAAAATCTGAGATAGATACACCTATGTTTATAGTAATTTTTAAGGTATCAGGTTTGTTTGAGGTGGTTGTTTGCTTCTTTCATCTAATAAAGTATGAGTAATTGCGGGGAGGAGAGGTATTTATGAAGAAAACCCCAGTGACTTACTTCTGCATTTCCAGATTCATGCAGCTGCCAGGTTTCCAGCTGTCTCTCCATCTCCTGCCTTAGCTCACTGACATCTTTTAAAAAGGGCTAAGAAAAAAACACAGATAAGAGGTGGCCCAGGTTGGAATCTCCAACTTATCATTAACCGTCTTCCTCCCTGCAATATGAACTTGATGGAGGCAGTCACATCCCTGAGACTCAAAACGTAAGCAAATTTAACAATGCAATACAGGGTGCCAGACGAATGTTCTGCTTTCCATTTTATTTGTTTTTTGGTGGTTTTTTTTGGTACTGGAGATCGAACTCGGGTCCTTGCGCTTGCACAGTAGGCAGTGAAACCACTGAGCTAAATCCCCAGCCCTCTGCTTTCCATTTTAGAGAGACAATATGGATTAAAGGATGCTTTCAACATTTATAAACCCAGCCCAGCCAAACAAAATATTAACTCATTAATAATGAAAATGGTCCCCGATAAATCTATACTGCCATTAAATCAAACTATTAGAGGAAAACAAAAGTTTCTGATTGTAGACATTATGCTAAGATTCTTGTCACTTAACCATCATGAACTGTTAACTGACCCAAAAGTTCTTTAAACAAAGATCTAAGAAGAGCAGAATATAAAGGCCAAGGACCAGACCCATTATCCTAGACAAGTCAGGGCACTGGGACCATTATGGTTTTAACAAGATTGTGGTTCATGTCAAGATGTGCCCCTACAGCCTCATGTGATCATAGGCAGGACTTCTGAAATGTGATTGAATTATGGGGCCTTGTAGCTGGCTTGCTGTTAGGAGCTGGGGTCTTGTTGAAAGAAGTGAGTCACTTCAGGGCATGGCCTAGAAAGCTTTAGCTTCCTCAGCAGCTCCTCCCTTTCACACTCTGCTTCCGGTCCTTCATGCCAACCTGCCTTGGAGTGCAGACTTAAATGTGAGCCAAAATAGTGCTCACTTTGGCAGACATATACTGAAATATGAGCCAAAATAAAAGAAGAAAAGTTTAATTTATGGATGTTGGGTATTTTGTCTCAGTGATGAGGAAAGTGACAGAGACAATGACCCTGAGATTAACCAGATGACACTCTTCCAGCAGTTAAAGACTTGTGGGCTGGGGTATTGCTCACTGGAGGAGGACTTGTCTAGCATGCATGAGGCCCTGGATTCAAACTCTAGCAATGCATTAAAAAAACACAAAAGAGTATTTGTACACCAATAATATTCTTGAAAATTTGATAAGGACACGATAACCCCAGACAATCAGATGTTCCCTAAAGGTCTAAAGACAAAGATCTAAAAAAGCAATTTTAAATTGTTTTGCCAATTATTAAAGCAGCAATTTGTGCAAGTTTTAGTACCTGGAAAATTGTATCCACTAGAAGCTGATGGGCCGTATGAATGGTTGAATCTTGGCTTCTTTCTGGTTTCTTATCTATTGTCTCCTTGTGGGATCTGTCTGTCTTGAGGTCTTCTTGCTCCTCTGCTGTTTTAACAGTGTGGGTCTCCATCTCCATCTCATCAAAGCCTATTTTCATGGGACAGTTTCATTTATTATTATTTATTTATTATTATTATTATTTGCATAAAGAGCCTTTTCTATCGCATATCCTAACAATGAATCAAATTACACTCATTCACTCAATACATTTCTGTATGTTCTTGCTCTCTGAGACAGTCACTGCAAGTTCTTACTACTTTCCCCTCTCCTCACCCTGATGTTGAAAGCAATGCTCTGAGAGGAGAAACAAAGAGGGCTGTACTTTAGTAAGTCTTATAAAGCTGTCTCTTTGGGTCATGTGCATGTAACAGCTTTGATAAAAACAGAAACTAAGGGGGCCAGGGATTTAGCTCAGTGGTGCTGCCGCCTGCCTTGGGCAAGCACAAGATCCCGAGTTCAATCCCTGGTACCAAAAAAAAAGAAAGAAACTAAGGAGTTGAGGGCATAGCTCACTAGTAGAGAGCTTTCCTATCAGGCATGAGGCCCAGGGGTCCAATACTCAGGGGTGCAAAAACAAAAGTAAAACCATTGTTCCATCTTATTGATAGGGAAAATGAGGCAAAGAAAAACAATAATTTGTCTCAATATAAAGTAACAGGCAAACCTGGAGTTTGAATTCAGGGAAATCTAAACTCACAGCTTTGTTGTTCCCACTATAGTAAATGGCAGGACAGTAGACAGTGTCTAACATTCCTGAGAATAGATATAAAAAAGAAAAAGCTTTTGAATTTGGAAGGTTATTTTGAATTTGCAATTATTGCACGGCCCTTTTAAAAATAAACTGCCTGGTGGGCCAGGGATTTAGCTCAGTGGCACCATACCTGCCTTGCAAGCGCAAGGTCCTAAGTTCGATCCGTGGTACAAAAAAACCAAAAAACAACCCTGCCTGGTAACAAGATTTGGTTAGTGTTACCAAATAGGTAGAATCCAAAATATCTCCCAAACGGCATACTGTGTTAAAGGTTTGGTAATTAGCTGATGGGCTCCATCTTTTTCAACCAAACAAAATACAGTCAAATTATTATTTGCTCAGGTAATTACCTGAGCCATGGGTTAGAATATGAAACAGGAAAGACCAGACTAAATTACAGGCCAGAGAACTGACATCTCTACGACAGCTTAGGGGAGGTTTGGTCACTAGCAGGACCTACTGGGAGCTGCCATGTTTCCTGACTTGACTTCGTCTGGCTTCAGCTGCTCCGTGTCTACTGTTCTAAGTTCTTCCTGCTCCTCCAAATCCATGAGGGCATCCTCTGTCTCCTCCTCTTCCTGATCCCTGCTGGACTCTTTTGCAGTATGTTGTTGCTCTTTGCTGGCCACATCTGCGAAAAGTGCACATATATTAGCAAGCTTAGGTTTTTGCAGAACAAAGCAATGAGTGCGTGATGGTAATTGACACAATGTAACTAGACACATGACCAGTGACCACAGTAATAGTGTTTAACTGGGATCTTACTAGTATTACCACAAAATGAACTAAGATAAACAGTTTGGGCACATGACTCAGAACAGCTAATGAAAATCATACTCTGCCAGGGATTTAGCTCAGTGGTTCCACCACCTGTGCAAGTACAAGGACCCAAGTTTGATCCTAGGTACAAAAAAAAAAAAAAAAAGTTGGAAAATCATCCTCTGTCACCAACCTGAAGGTAAAGTGTAGTTTACCAAAAGTTTAAAGAGTATTTAAGCCAAACATGGTGCCACAACCTATAACCCCAGCACTATGGGAGGCTGAAGTAGGAAGATCACAAGTTTGAAGCCAACTAAGGTAATTTAGTGAGACTGTCTCAAGAAATTAAAAAAGAGCTGAGGAAGTAGCTTAGTGCAAAGGCCCTGGGTTCAATCTCCCCCTCTCCTGCTCTTTCCCTCTATTACAAAAAATAAAAATGGTTAAAAAAAAAAAGGAACCCAGACCAACAATGAAATCACAGCACTGTAATCTTAGAAAAATTGTTAACCTTCTTTGGCCGTGGTGTGCTCACCTCTACAGGACCTATCCTAGCTCATGCAGCAAAGGCTCAGAGACGTTTTGGACACAAAGCAAAAGATCAATACATGGTACTTCTTGTTTTTAAAGTGTAGACAGGACTTGTAGACAGCTTACCTCAGTCCACTTAGGTCAAAGTTTTAGAATAGTATTCCTCTCTGTGCCTAGATCAGGGGAGGAATCTATGCTCTGTGCCCTTCTGGTCACATTCAGGTCATTTAGAATGACAAATGCAAAGACAAAGATCCACAGGAGGGTGCTGACACACTGCCTGAAGTGGTAGGAGCTGGACCAATTATAGTTTTCAGTAAATGTTGTTCTCAGTTCAAGTAAGTGTGGACAGAAAGACAAAGTTAATCTACTACAGAATAGTCATTTTTATACCATCTTTATAGCTAGATTATTAACACTAATTTATATACTAGGAATGAAACCACCAAGAGTACTAGAATCCTTTCTGTGCTGAGAATTTTTCTCCCTCACTTCTTCACTTACAAGTAAAAACATACAACTCAAGTTCACACCCCCTGCCACCGTAGAGACTTACCTGGAGATGACCATGAAAAAGTATTCAGTAGGAAACCCTGAGATCAACAGTGGGTTTGGATTTGGCTAACTGTTCACAGGATATTTAGAACCCTAAGCATTTGAAACTAAAACCAAATTGTATTTCTGCATTAGAGAAATACTCTTATTTATTCTGTACTTCTTTTTAGAGTGAAAATAGTTCAGAGACATTTCCTCTCTAATTTGCCTGGCAAGCCCATAGTTGCATGGCCTAAGATTTCAGAGAGAGCTCAGTGAGCAAAAGAAGCCTTTCCTGCACCATACCATAGGTCTGTGCGTCGTATGTATCGCTGCCTTGTTTAATGTGCTCAAATGCATCCGAATCTTCCACCTGGGTGCGGGGCTCTGATGGCCCCTGTTCAGCCTGGCTGTCGTTATCCACAGTCTTCAGCCTCTTATGCACATGCTCATTGTAATCACCCACTGAGCGCTCATTGTCAGCCTGCCCAGGTTTCCTCTTAAAACTCTGAGGGGAAATAATAAGGAAATTCATCAGAACTTTGTCTGTAATGACAAAAGACTCAAGGAACCATAGTAAACTAGGTATAGTCATACAACAGTGAAATTCAGTGCAGCTATTAAAACAGAGAGAATGAGGCTTGTATATACTTGATCTATTTTTATATCTGAAATACAGGAAGTGAAAAATTTCATTTACACATAAATCTGTATCTACAATAGATATGAGGAAAACCTCTCTAAAAGATGATAAAACTAGTAGCATTAATTTGCTGTGGGAATGGTCCCTTAGGTGGCTTGAGGACAGGACAGCATACCTTTTTAGGGGATTTGTTTTTATATAGTAATTTTATGAGCATGAATTATACCTCATTTTAAAAAACCTAGTAACAGTGAAAAAAGTAAGACTGGTTGGTGCTGGACAGCAGGGAAACAGGACTGGGCTCTAAGGCTCTGGAACAGGAAGAGGTTGGGAGTGCAGGGAAGAAGCCCCAGTGACAGGTTCCCACTGGGAGAACCCCTTAGTCCTGGTCTACTCAGTCAGGCTGTCATCATCACGTCTGGTGGGGTAGCAGAGGTTGGAGGCATTTTTTTAACCTACTAAGTTTTAGAGCATCTTTTTCTACATACAGATTTCACGTAAGTTTAGTTGAAGAGTGATAGAAACCTGTGTATTTTTTCTGGTGTGTTTTTGGGAGGCCAACCGGGCAATCAAGTTGGATTCGTGGCCTTCTGCCTGGTTTGCGTCTGCGGTTCCACTTCCGTGTTCCTAGGAAATCCAAACCATGAAAGAATGAGATGCAGAAGCTATTACAAATACTGGTTACTGTGCTGCACAGTGTATAATTCTCCCACCATTACGCTCATCTCAGACCCAGCTAATCTGGCTACCTATCTGGCTGCTCTGGAACTCCCCAGCCCACTTGGGACAGAAAAACAGAGGTGTCAAGACCCATATTAGTCCACTCTCCTTGGTGTCTTTGCTCTGCAAGGCTGATGGGTTGATTGTCTACAAAAACAAAACATCTTACACCAAAGGGAAGACAGACCTCAGAGTTAGAAACTAGGCATCATCATCAACCAGCTGACCACCCTTTGGGTTTGTCATTTAACTTCACTGAGGCTTATTTTGCTCAAATATAAAACGCAGAAAATAGCAAAAACTATATTATCTATCTCAGGGCCATTATGGAAACTTAATGTAAATGCTAAGCATACAGGTGCTTAATGTATGATGGTGGGGAGGTATAAGAAGTACAGTTGGCATTATTGGTGAGTAAATGGCCTCAAAGAGGCGTATCACAAAGTCCTCTGATATTCAGTGCTGTTTAATAATACAAATGACACCTGAACTGTAAGCATACCACAACACTTTTCCAGCAGATCAAGGAACAAAGTGCTTTGGTTTTTAAATTAAAATGTTTAGAAGCCTTATGAAGTGCAAGGAAAAGTAACTTACCCTAAAAGACACATGGGTGCATAAAGTCTAAATTAACCCTTCCTTCCTTAGAAGCTTTCTGAAAAGCCATATGAACCAGATTTTCCTATTGAGAACTACCAGTCTAGTAACTTTTCCTTATTAAGCATATCACTTAAATAAGCCTGTAGCAAATATTTTGAGGTTTGTCCTGAGTGGCAGATAAAAATGCGTATACAATCATTTTCCAAAAATCAGGGCCAGGGATGTAGCTCAGTGGCACCGTGCTTGCCTCCCAAACGCAAGGTCCTGAGTTCAATCCCCGGTACCAAACAAAAACAAAAACAAAAATCAACAGTAGCATAAAAGACCACACGTAAACCAACTATGGCAAAAGAAAATGTGATGTCAGACAAGAAGAGGCAGCGGGCCCAGGCAATGAAGATGGCTCACCTCTTTCCCCTGCTCCTTCTCAGGTGCAGCCCCAGCCAGCTCCACAGCCTGTGTGCTCTGCACATTCTCCACACCAGTCTGCCCACAGGACGCGTGTTCCTTCCTCTCAGCAGCTTCTGGCTCCTGCTCTTCTGTATCAGATTTCTCTCCTCCTCCTTCCTGGTTCAGCAAAGAAATTAAACAGCATTGAATGTACTGGGAGGAGATGAGCCTGAGTAGGAGTCTGGGCAGCAAGCAGGCTCCCCACTCTACAAAAAGAAATTGGCCGGAGGGGATCTTTAAACAGAAACTTAAAAGTCTTTTGGAGCGCCATCTGGTGGAAAAATATTCTAAAGGAGATTCTGAGTAACTGGAAATAAAGCATTTTCTCCTCCCCTTTTTTGTTTGTTTTTTGAGACAGGGTCTCACTCTGTAATTCAGGCTGGCCTTGCAGCAATCTTCTAGTCTCAGCCTCCTAAATGCTGGGATTACAGGTGTGCACCACCACACCCAGCTCCTATTTTAACCAAAGAAAAAGCCACACGTCCCATAATACCTGGGACTGCAGACTTTGATCAAGAGGAATGCTCTTTTCTCCCCCTTCCTTGGTGTCTTCCCTGTGCTCTTCTTCCAGAGACTGCTGCTGCTTCTCTGAGTTTTCTTCAGGGTGTTCGGCACTATCTGTGTCCTGGTCATCAGCTCCTGTGTCCATCTCCTCCTCCCTTTCCACATTGTCATCCCCACTGGGGTTTTCCTCAGGTGCAGGTGCACCTTCACCTTCACTCTGGTCAGCCTCAGTCTCTTCGTTCATTTCCTCAGTTTCATGGTCTGCTTCTTCTGTATCTACTGATTTTTCTTTGATCTCCAATGGATTTTCTTCTGGGTAGATACAACAAAGAAGGAACTCAGGGCCGGGGATTTAGCTCAGTGGTTTCGCTGCCTGCTGTGCAAGCGCAAGGACCCGAGTTTGATCCCCAGTACCAAAAAAAAAAAAACAAAGGAACTCAGAATTCTTTAAACTTACAATTTCTTAAACTGGGAAGCAGTTATGCAGAGCTTTTATTATCCTGTAAGCCAGGGATTGGCAGACTACAGCCCAAAGGTCAAACCTGGCCTTCCACATATTTCTGTCAGTGAAGTTTTACTGAAACACAGCCACATCCATTCTTTTACCTATATATAGCCCACAGCTGCTCTCATACTGCAACTAGAGAACTGAGTATATGCAATAGCACGCTTATGGACTGAACAGCGTAAAATATTTAGCTTATATTTTATGGGAAAATGTTTGCCCACCCCTGTCCTAAACCATATTCTTGTGTTACACACATTCATTTCAATGGTGTATTTTAATTTTTTTAAAAAGGTAATCTACTTTAAAAATCATAATCTGAAAAATCCCAACAGGAAAATGTAAGTTTAATGCTCAGTTATCACTGCTGTTATTAGTAGATATCATTATCACACACAGAAAATACACCGCACATTCAAATGGAAACAATCTTATTTGTACAAGTTACACTTTGGTTGTTCATAAATCAGTTCACTTCATTAGCAAGTAATTTAAAATAATTGTTCCTGGGCCAGGGATTTAGCTCAGTGGTTTCGCCACCTGCTGTGCAAGCAAAAGGACCAGAGTTCGATCCCCAGTACCAAAAAAAAATTTAAAAATTGTTCCTTAGTATGTGTACACAATATCCTAAGTGAGCCTGGTTATTTCAAAGTACATAGCTTGTTACACTCTCAGTGGGTTAATCTTAATTTTAGGTCTGGTTGATTGTTGACTTCAGGGCTTTAGTCAGATTCCAAAATTGCGTTTTTCTATGAATGGTACGTACCTCTTATTCTCTACCTTGCTAGTTTTGTTCCTATATGATATCTTTATTTATATATATGTATGTATATATATTTAGATATTTAAAAATAGCTTTTTAAAGTTTCTTTCTTTTTTGGTACCGGGGATCGAACTCTGGTCCTTGCGCTTGCGAAGCAGGCAGTGGAACCACTGAGCTAAATCCCCAGCCCAATAGCTTTTCAAAGTATGTAACATCTGAGTGAAGCTAACTCACATCTCTGTCTACTTAACTAATCAGCATGGAGACCCTTCATTGTGAGTGGCTTCCTATACAGTACTCCACTAGAGAGCACGCCCTTGAGGGCCACTAGGGTTAAAAAGTTGATGACAAAGGCATTGATTACTGTCATGTGCATGGATTTTCTTGGAATTATTCAGTTTCATTCCCCTTATAATGACTGCATATTTCAGAAAAAAAACAAAACAATCAATAACTGAAATCATCATTTCCCTGAAAGAACTGTACCTGGGCTACATGAGAAGCCTGGAAATACGCCAAGAGTGCATAGTGTTGATGATCAACTCACAAGATGGAAACACAGTAATAGTTCTGGAGAGATGGAGCTGTGGGTGGCAACACACCACCAGGGCACAGCAATGCCAAGATACAGGACAGGAAGTGTCAGATCTGCTAGCTTATCAGCTCTAGGTCCACTCACATGAGAAACATTATAAATGAAAAGCAAACCATTTTCTCAAATTGGAAGTGAGCTAACCAGACAATATATATGAACTGGCTCTGACACCTGACTCGCTCTCTGGAGAGAAAAGTTATTGTTCATGATCAATGACTTCTTTGGGTTTCGGAAAGACTTACCTTCTCCTTCCTCATTGTCTGTGTCCTCACCCCCATTCTTGTCTTCACTGTCAAGGTCCAAGTTATCTGGAAGGTCCAAGGCCTCTGGTTCTGGAAGCTTTTCCTGATTGCCATGGTAAGGGTCCACCTCATTCTCATCATACTCTCTCTTTGGGGTAATAAGGGAGAATTGCCAGTATTGTTATTAAAAACATACAACAGAAAAAGAACATTTTAAAAACCAGAATGCACATAAAATTAACTCTTAAGTATTTATACCACACCAAAAGAATACCCTGTCTCTCTTCCCTAAAATTATTATTAAAGCACACTTTAGTACTTTAGTAGCATTTTTAGGCCTTTCGTATTAGAATTTCAAATTTCAACTTCTGTTAGGAAGGATAACAGGCCCTGTTTTACTTTAATCTCAAAGAAAAAACTTATGAGAATAAAGAACCACATGTTTTAGCTTCCAAACTACAGCCCAAGTCCAAACACCATCCATACTCATCAGTAACCAATACATATTTTATGTCCATTTAAGAGCTTCTGTTGCACATTTCTTTTATAAAGCAGTGGGATAAAAATCAAGGACTAGGGAAAAAATGTATTGAAACACTCTAAGAACTATACAAAGCAGGGGCCCTGGTCTTGACACAGGACCCACATGAGTTTCAAATCCGTATTACCTCATCTATTTGTTCATTAATTTTGTCTTGGCTTTGTCCACCATCATCGGATTCTGCTTTTTCTTCTTTCTTATTTTGCTGGTTTTTATCTTTGTCCAAATTCCCAGCATCCAAGTTGTCATCTTTAGCAACAAGTTCAGAATCTTCCTACATGACACAGTAGGAAAAATAAGTTCATCACAATCAAGCCAAGAAACTTTCTGCATGAATTAACTCTGCTTAATGTAGCCCCCTTAGACATGGATAATTTCTGCCTATTAGGTGTGCCCTACAGAAATATGCACAACCTGCAGAACAGTTCAAGTCTGCCCAGACTGCAAAAAGAATAACAACTCTTTGAGTGGTGGGTATGATTATTAGATGCATCACACTGTAACTGCATGTTATAACCCAGCCTGGAATCCTCCTAAACTAGGACTAGAGAAAGTCAATAACCAATGAGAGAACTAGTTTAGAGAATCTGTTCTAAACCTTAACTTCCCTCCTCCATAAAACATGGGACTCATGTCAGGCTACTCTTTTAGCTGTGCATACAATCAATGAGACTAGAGAAAAAAGGAAAAAAGGAAGAGAAGAAAAGTGACAGATGGTAGGAAGATTACCTCCTCTCTTAGTCTGTGGAGTTTGGGGATAGGGAAATCTTTTAATTACCTCATCCATTCCTGGTCCAGTTTCTTCAGTTTTATTGTCCTCTTCATCATCATCATCGTCTTCATCGTCATCACCCCAAAGCCTCTCATCTAGTTTGTCAGCTTCCTCACCATTGAGATCGCCCATCTGTTTATCCAGTTCTTTGCCCTCACTATCTGATTTATCATCCTCCTCTTCTGAAAGGAAAGGCACTGAGCTTACTTATTAGGCAGATCCCCCAAATGACCCCATCTTCTGTATTTATAAAAGGCACAACAACCACTTCTTGACAAGGGTCCCATGTGGGATTTACTTCAGTTCTGCTGTATTTTGCATGCTGGATGAGTAAGACTGAAATGTGTGAATAAACAGTAAGAAGAGTGCTGTCAGGGTATCAGGATCTAGCCCCGGGGAAATGCCCGTTATGGGACTCAGCAACCTCCCTGGGCTTCAGTTTCTTACCTATGGAGTGATTGACAGGATCAGGTGATTTCTGAGCCACTTCCTCCCATCTCCAAAATATTGATTTCTATGATTTTATCAAATATCTAAATCAGAACTAAAACAGATTACAGAACTGTATGTGGTCTGTATGTGTGTGTGTGTTGTGTGCGCACGCGTGTGTGTGTATATACACACATACATACATACATACCATACATGGAAAACATACATCAGTTTGTTAAGTGGCTTGAGTGGTAGGCCTAGGGGTCTTATTTCTTTCCCATTTTCGTTCCGACAAATGTCTATTATATTTCTAATTATGGAGAAAGCTTATTTTTAAAAAAGTACCCAGAACAACTTGCTTCAGGTTGACAATCACTCTCTATTAGAGATGGAAACTTGCCCTTCTGGGGTTCCCCAAAGTACATGGCTAATAGGAGGCAGCCAGGACATCAGTCAGGTTTACTCAAGAAGCATCTGCAGAACTTCTGCCTCACTGGGATGATAACAGTACACCAAGCTGCTGAGGTTGTCATATGCAGTTATACAGGGAATCAGAGTTTTTCAAGAGATTGCAGTAGACCTATTGAGAACCTGTAATTTCCTAGATAAAACATTTATGCTTTCAAAAATAAGACTCAAGTGACAAGTAGTCTCACACCTTGTTCTTCAAGCACCCCATCATGCATTTTCCCATCAAAGTCCTCTGACATCTCAATGGCGTTATCTTCGCCCTTAATATCAGATTTTGAGTCAGGCTCTTCATTGTCCTTTTCTTGTCCCTTCTGAAATGAATCTTCTACCTGTATCAAAAAGCATTATAGAAAACATAAACAGGGCTAGGGATTTAGCTCAGTGGCGCCGCCTCCTGCCTCGAAAGCACAAGGTCCTGAGTTCAATCACCAGTACCAAAAAAAAAAAAAAAAAAAGAGAAAACATAAACAGAAGTTTAAACTGTACTAAGATTTACTTTAGTTCTGTAATGTAAATGCCAAGACTAACAGTGTAAATGTATTCTGGGGAGAGAAAAAAGACCCAATAGCCACATGCAGTAATTTATTAAAAACTTATTTTAATTACTCAAGTTAACTTTCACTTTGTGGCTTTTGTGATCAGAGAATACGGGATTTTGTTTAGGTTTTCTTCACAGGAGTTTAAAAAAAACTTTCTCAACACTCCAAAGATATGTTAAAAGAATATGTATTGTTTTCAAAGATTGAAAAAATTAGGGGCCAGGGATTTAGCTCAGTGGTTCCCCAGAAGCGCAAGGTCCCGAGTTCAATCCCTGGTACTAAAAAAAAAACAACAGCAACAACAAAAAGATTAAAAGAACTCTATTGTTATCCAAATCTTTTATATCTAGTTTTATCACTTTGATCTCTGAAAGACAAGATGGTACTCCGCCGTGAATATAATTTTATTCATTTTTTCTTAATGGTACCACAATTTAAATAATTTCCTTCTGCTAAATATTTGAATCATTTTACAATTTTCACCACTATATAATGAACATCCTTGTATAAACATACATATATGCTCATATTTATTTATCTTTGACCCTTACTAGCATTTCTGTATGGAAACATGGGATTACTGGATCAAAGAATATACATAATGGGCCGGGGATTTAGCTCAGTGGTTCCACCGCCTGCCTTGAAAGCACATGGTCCTGAGTTTGATCCCTGGTACCAAAAAAAAAAAAAAAGAGAGAGAGAGAGAGATACGTAATTTAAAAATTTACCAAATACTGCCAAATGTTCTGATAGCTTTTTATCCCACTTAAGGTTTTGGATTGTACTTTTTTTTTTAAGCTTTCACCTTCTTAAAAAACTTAATTTCTTTTCCTTTAGAAAAATAGTATGGTTAAGTCAGAAATATATAGAAAAGCCAAAATAACAAAGGCAGAGTTCTACCATATAAACACTAACATTGCCCTCTTAGTTTTTAATTTCTTTGCAATTTTCCTTGCCAAGAAAGAGAAGGAATTGTTTTGTTTCAAAAAATAGCTGTAATTGGAACTGGTTATTTTTAATAGCTGTAACCATAGCCTTGAATACAAATTTATGATCTGATTTAGATTTAGAATATAAGTGATAAAAAAATTAACCTTTATTTCCTCAAGCAAGTTGATTAATCTAAATAACTAATGCATTAGCTGGGCATGGTGACATACACCTGTAATCCCAGTGCTTGGGGAAGCTGAGGCAGGAGGGTCGCCACAAATTTGAGGCCACCCTGGGTTACATAGTGAGTTCAAGGCCAGCCTGAACAACATGGTGAGACTCTTTCTCAGAAATAAACAAACAGGGCTGAGGATTTAGCTCAGTGGTCTCTGCCTTCCTCGAAAGCATAAGGTCCTGAGTTCGATCTCTAGAACCAGAAAAATAAATAAATAAATACAATATAAATTAAATGGCTCCCAAAGCCTCATATGTTTGGAAGGTGATTGGATTATGTGGTGTGTAGCCACCTTGCTGTTGAGAGGCAGGGTCTGGTCTGAGGAGACAAGTCATAGGGGGCAGGGCCTGGAAGGGTTTCTCTCTCTCCCCAGTTCCTCCCTTCTCTCTCCAGACTTCCAGAATGCCATGACATGGAGCAGCTTTCTTCCACTCAGGACCTTCTTCCATGCCACCATCCATGCAAGGACTGAAGCTCCTAAATTGTGAGCCAAAATACACCTGTCCTTTTAGGTTGCGGCTATCATGCATTATGATCCAGAGATCAGGAAAGTAACTAAGATGTGTCCCAGATGAGGTGAGCATTTTATTTTTTTTCTTATTTTTTTTGGTACGGGGGATCAAGCGCTGGACCTTGTGCTTGCAAGGCAGGCGGCAGAACCACTGAGCTAAATCCCCAACCCCTGAGGTGAGGATTTTAAAAGATAATGCAATAATCATCATAGTCATAGCATCTGAACATTTTAAAAAGTATTCTTGATTCTAATCAAAAGAGGATATGGATTTTAAAATTTCAACATGTTTTAAAGACATACAATGACAAAATCTATTAATAGTAAATGCTGGCATTATTGTTTAATGCAGTTATCACTACAATAGTCTCAGCTTTTTATCCTTAGAAGTACTATTACCAAAAGATACTCTGCAGAGATCATGAGCATGTATCTTCCCATTTAAAAACAGTCATTTCCTCCAAAATTACAGCTATAAACAATGAATGGGTTGCAAAGGTCCTCCCTGTGGATTTTAGGCTATTTATACCCACTGCTCACACTTCAATATCCCTGAAGCTTCACAGATCATGGGGAAAACCATTACCTTTGTACAAACTACTTATATAGATAACTGAGATGCTGAAAAAAGGGAAAGGAATCAGCTTTTGTAATCTGCGCCTATTACACCCATGTGAAAACATACCTGCTCTTCACTTTCTATCTTATCACTCACATCCTTCATGCCCTCGCCTTCTCCAATTCCACCTCCCTCATAGTCATGGAATTCAGTTGCTCCATCTCCTGATGAATCTTTCATAAATTCTTTGGGCAAGCAAAATCCCTTGGGAAAAAAATGGAATGAAGGATTAGGCACAAATCCAATTTTAAAAAGTGCTTACAGTCCTGCCACAGGGCTAAAAAAAAAATCAAAGGCTTAGTTATTTTTCTAGTTATCTTAAAGCTGAGGAAGTCCAGCAGAACTCATTCTTTTCCTCCTTAGTGATAACAGTTATTAGGCAGTTGACTCTGTAGAGGCCTCTAGGATAGGGTAATTTGTCACTCTGCCACTACGAAAATTTCAATGAAATATACTACAAGGAAGAAACTGAGGAGCAAATCACTGAGCCAGGGCAGAATGGGGTCTTCAGAGAACATAGCCAGACCTGCTAACAAAAACAAAACCGTTTCATGTCCAAAAGTAGTCTGAAAAGAAAAAACCTACTAGCTTGTGGGACAAAAGTAATAGAAAAAGGAGTATATGAAAGTAAAGACTTTCAATCCAAAGAGAAAAAAACGTTATCAAGATATTTGTCGGGCCGGGGGTATAGCTCAGTGGTGCCTCCGCCTGCCTCGCAAGTGCCAAGATCCCGAGTTCAATATCCAGTACCAAAAAAACAAAAAGAAGATATTTGTCAATCTAAGGATGAAAATGTACTAAAAAAAAATAAGCTGCCAATTAATAAGAATTACTCTTATCCAAGTTAACTAGCAAACACTATGACTTCATTACACAGAAATGGCTGTGGATTAATTGCTTTAATTATAACGTAAATCTATCATTGAAGCTCAGTGTCTAACCTACTTCCAACTTCCCTCAGCTCTACTCAGGAAGTTTATGAATAAAACTTGGACACTTAAAAACAAACAAAAAACCTCACTTTGGGTGCATGTATTTTCAGAAAGCTCACTGGAAAATGCATTTTAACTTATTTTTCCACTGAGCTACATTATAAGAACCACATTTGGATGCAGGCAGGTGGAGAGTCAAATGCCCTTAGGGCACATCACTGCGGTAACTACATTGGGACAGCCTTGGGGCCCCTACAAATCATCAGATCAGAACGACTCCCATGCTCAGATGCCCAGCACCCAGGCCTGAGGAACCAATTATTCTAGAGCCTGCAGACTAGAGTACTGGTGCAAATGGACAAATACAGCTGACCTAGATCTCAAGGCATCCTTGTCTTGTCTCTTATGGCTTGCTGATTGGCTTATGGAGAGGGGACAAACCTGAAAATCAATCACTCACTTATAGTTCAACAGATACACACATACTTATGAGGCACTGAGCTTGCCTCTCACTTTCTCTTTCCAGTATTTCAGAGTTAGACTAAGAATCTGAGTGTTTACAAGAAGACCAGATCCCATCTTCAGTTTGTAAATTCATTATCTTCCACAAATGAATCTCATTTGTATTGTACTTATTTGAAAAAAATTATCTCAAAATACTAAAGAAACAAAACAAAACTTAGATCCTCAGTTGAAGGTAGTTCTCACAAAAATGCTAAACACAGACAAATCTCATTTTACATACGAAGAAAATGAGTTCCAGGGAAGTTATGTGATGAATTCAGAGTCCAAGAATTGGACACCCCTGTGGCTGGACCAGCCATCCCATGCTGTGTCTTTTAGAATTCACTATCTCGAGGGCTGGTCTGTAATCTCTACATCTTTGGTTGCTTTTCACGGTACTGAGTACATGGCTGAATGAATTAGTGACTTCCTTCGTGAAGATGAATGCTCCTCATACCAAGAGATCCTTTATTAATCATAATCAAATATAAATAGTTTAAGGAAAACAGCTGTAAGGATTTATCCCACAGGTCAAGGTCAGTTAGTTCAAAATGGGGGCAAGGGAGAGCAAGCTGTGTTGGCAGAAAGCAGTGGCCTTTAGTCAGCCTCTGTAGTCAAGAAATTCAATGTGGGTGTTCTGCAAGTTCTGAGACTTTACTGGAAACAGCATGAGCAAACAAGTGCTGAACAAAGCCCTAAAAACTTACAGCGAGCAAATCACCTGCTATTTGTGACACTCCAAAATATCCATCAAACCCAACACCGAAGGATCCCTGCCGTTCATGTGAACAGTCCTTACCTTCTGGGCAAGCTCTGTAAAGACCTGGGCAAGCACAGAAAGCAGCTTTGCAGTGTTCCGGTGAGTTGCCAATGACATGGTCAAGAAGAAGAGGACAAGGTCTGAGAAGCTGCAAAGCATGGGCACCAGGCGCACCAGCAGGCTGCAGGACTGGCTGAAGAGCTGGGGACAAGACAAACCAAAAGGCCTGTTGACACTGCTATTCTTTGGGGCAATACACTGATTCTAGAACTAGTGGCAATGGCTATACAACTATAAATGGGCTAAATGTCACTAACTGTAAGTGTCATGGGTTTTAAAAATTTTTTTATTTTTTGGTTTTTTTGGAGGGGATGGAACTCAGGACGTTGCGCTTGAGAGGCAGGCACAGTGCCACTGAACTAAATCCCTGGTCCTGTCATGTGTTTTTATATATTCCCCGCATAACTCAGTGAGATTTCTTCCTTATATACACAAACTCATAAAAAGTACACTTACAAGCTCAGTTACTTTAGTCTCACTTAGTTTACAGTGCTTTTTTTTGGTACTGGGTATCCAACTCAAGACTTTGCACTTGTGAGGCAGGCAGCAGCGTTTATAGTGCTTTTAATAATATATTTATGGGCCGGGGATTTAGCTCAGTGGTTCTGGCGTCTGCCTTGAAAGCACAAGGACCAAGTTCGATCCCTGGTACCAAAAGAAAAAAAAAAAAAATGCTTAATAATATATTTATAAAGAAATTTTGCTAGGAAATCAAAGTTGAAATTAAAGCAGTGCTAAGAATAACAAACAATGAATATCTTACAAAATAAGTTACCTCTCTGGACTGAATACAGATACTGTAATTTACTCTGCTGGCTTACTGTGAAGGGAATGGGGTTTTCAGCAGATGCCTACTAAGTCTCCTGGATAGCAGCAACATCCCCTGTTAATATCAAATACCTGGGAGTACATAACTGGGATATGAAAGAATCCTAAAATAATTGCCATTCTGCATTGTTTATTTTGCACCTAAGCAACTCATAATTGTAACCCTTAGCAAGCCCTAAGCTTTTCTCAAAGCTTGTCAATGATGTTTACATTTATAAATAGACCAAATTCTTAGTGATTTCTGAGGCTTGCTTTAGGACTCTCCACATGGAGTGAGATGAGGGCCACTCTGCCTTTGCTTAGTTGATTCTCAAAAGCAACAACCTTGTAAAAAGCAACTGATTACCATGTGCTTTGACGCTGTGCCATCTTCTCCATATGATTTTATTCTCTCCAATAGCTCAGAGATAGTAGAAATTATTTTCTGCACATGCAAAGTGCTCACGTCAGCCCAGAAGTCATCCTCTAAGAGTTTTGTTAGATGTCCTGGTTGTAGTCTCTCAAAGCCTGCTCCCGCTTTCATTCACAAAAAACAACATGATGAGCAATAGAAAATAACCCTTTCCATCTCTACTCATGCACAGTCATCTATTTCTAACATCTATCCTTAACTATTTACTTACAGAAATAAATCATTAAGAAATAAACCAACAGGGGCTGGGGATTTAGCTCAGTGGTTCCGCTACCTGAGTTCAATCCCCAGTATCGAAAAAAAAAAAAAAAGGAAAAGAAATAAACCAACTACAAAACTAAATTTTGTCTGGTTTTAAACATACCCTCCTCTTCTTGTGGTCTTTTTTGGTCAGTGCTCTCCTCTGCTTTTTTACTGTTTCTTTCTGCTAAGTTCTGGACAGCACAAAGGATGGCCTGGATGGCAGTTTCCATTTGCTCTGAAAAATCTTCCACTAAGCTTTCATCCAACATTTGGTTTCCTGCTAAGAAATGTGGTACAAAACAAAGAGAAAACAATCACTTGCTTTGGTGCCTCTGGAAATCATTAACAATATTCATTTGTTATTTGAACAGCTGTTTTAGTGGGTCAGTCAACCTAGGCTGGATGCAAAACTGTTTAAAACGTATTGCTTGCCTAGACAAACCTACGAGTTTATCATTCTGTATTAAACAATTTGTAAAAAGAATGCCCCCCCCAAATGAAAATAAGATGGTGTGTCTAACTTGGTCCACATATCAGCCCCAAGCTTTTTAGCCTAAGAGAAACTGGTGCACACAAGTGAACCTGTGCTACCTTCCTACAGGTGTGTACTAAGTATGTGACAAAAAGACCATCCAAAGACAAGGCATTCATACAAATGAGGAAAAAAAGGTGGAGCCATGGATTCTAACCCACGTCCTTGCCTCAGGACCCCAGATAGGTACAGCAAGACCAAAACAATCTGCTTAAATCTATAAGACATCATTCTATGATGGGCTTTTACTTCTTTATGAAAAGTCCTTACCTCCTTGGCTGTTTGAAGTGAGTAGATGTGTTTTCCAAGTAGTAAAGTCATCCGTGGCTTTATCAATTTCCCCTTTTACATATTCCAGGCTTTCAACTAATGCCATTTGTGGGTCTGTTTGCTCAGCCTCCATTCCTGGAACAATGAACAAGGACTCTAGGCCTTGCAAATGAGCTGACACCTGGGACAGGCAACTGAGCCCAGAAGAGCAAACTTCAAAATCTTTCCTGCAACAGAAATGCCACAATGTTGAAAGGAAGAGGGGTCAGACACACACACACACCCTCCCTCTCAACCACTAAACTGTATACAGAGCAAAACTCCTGGTATCTGAAGGTTTATAGCAAAACATCTGACACAAAGTACCATGTAGGTCCTACTGAACAGCAGAGGACTGAAACACAATTTTTCGTAACTTTATCTGAGAACTGAATACTGAATGAGTACTCAAGCACACAGAGGAAGAGTACACATAGAAACACTCACCAAGAATGAAAGAGAGTCTCACAAGACTGCTGCCTAATTTTGTCGACATCAGCTTTCACTGTTTTAATGGTTTTCAGCATCTCTGTTATCCTGGCAGTCGACTCTTGCCAAAGCTGGTCCTGTTTACGCATCCGGCAACCAGAAGGCAGTTGAATTCTAGGTACTGGGGATGGGTACCCCACATCAGAGGGAATTATGTCTGGCACTGCTCCAGACAGCTGTCCCTTGGTGAGTTCCAGTCTTTCCAGGTGGGAGGCAGAAGGCTGACCCTGCACTGAAGCTTGATCATGGCCTGGCGCCAGCCCTGCACTGGGACAGCACTGGAAGAACCAGGAAAGCTGCTCAAGCAGGATCTGGCTCTGCATGGCCACATGCTGTAGCCGCTCTGTCCACTGCTGCATACTGTCCTGAGGTGGGAAGGCCACAGGGTAGACAGGGGGCCCTGTCAGCCTGCTGTGGATCTCCTGCACACAGCTGAGAAGGTTCCTATACAGAGAAACCCAATGGAAAACACAATGGCATCTTTAACCACGTCACCATGTTGCTTTTAACAAAATTTTTCTAACTTCTGAAGAAGCATGGGCTTTTCCATGTAATTAAGGAGGAAGGGCTGAGGTTGTAGCTTAGTAGTAGAGTACTTGCCTAGCATGTATGAAGCCCCAGGTTTGATCCCCAGCACCACCACCCCCAAAAAAGCAATCCCCCAAATAGGTAAGAAAATAAGAAGTCGGTTCAGATGCCTCCCAAAGTACTTAGACACAAACACATCCTTCAATCTTTGAAGAAGTATCAAAACTCATGTCTTATCATCTGACCCTTAGAGTCCACTGCAGTGATTTCAATTATCTATCACCTAGTAAATGTTTGTACTTTGGTAAATAAACCCTAATAAATGCAGCAGAAATCTGATGAAGCCAAAGTGAATAGAGTCTGGAAATACTACCTCTCAGCCTGAATCCATTAAGTGAAATGATGACAGCCTTCCTGTTTTACCAAGGAACTTTGTGTATTCCTCAGCAAACTGCCAGCTGGTGATTCCAAAAGACTAAGAGAAGCAGACTCAAATCTGATCTGTGCCCAGAGACTAGGACACCTGATATAATGAACACTACCTGTCTATCAAGTATCAAACCTATTTTCAGCCTCATTCTAGATCCAGACGGAATTTACCCATGACAGTCTCTACAGTCTGACTTGGGCCTGTAATCATTCCCCAGGCTTCATTTTCTCCAGAGGTATGGTCACAGCATGGGGGAGCAGAGGAATCAGAGACATATCACCAAAACCAAGTAGCAAGCCAGGCGTGGTGGTGTATATCTATAATTCCAGCACTCTGGGAGGCTGAGGCAGGAGGATCACAAGTCTGAGCCCAGCCTGGGCAACTTAGAAACCTTATCCCTAAATAAAAAAGGGCTAGGGATGTTGTTCAGTGCAAAGACCCTGGGTTCAATCCTCAGTACCACCAAAGAAACACCCAAACAGCAGAGACAAGAGAAAACCCTTTTCCTCTTTGGGGCTCAAATTTATTTCACAGTTCTACTGACAGCAGATTCCATTTTTCTCATCATGTGCAGCAAGTCTAAGATGACCTACACAATACCTAATTTATGCCACCAACTGAACTCAGCGATACCTGAGGATGATCCACTGCTCCGTCAGTGTTGTCAAGGAGCGTCGCTGTTGGATGAGTATCTTCATCAAATGTGCTGAGAACCCTTTACACCTCTCAATGTTCCCCACGCCCATCTCCTGGCAGAGGGAGAAAAAGCATGTTGAAGATGCTGCTAGCAAAAACCACGCATGCAGGCTCAACTAGAAAGCTGTTTCATGGAACACTCTGTCAAGTAGAGTCCCTTGCTTTTATAATGAGCTGTGGGTGTGTTTAGAAGCAATACATTCATCTTTTCTTGTTTCCCTCCAGGTACTGGGGATCAAACTCAGGACCTTGCACTTGCCAGGCAGGGATGGTGCCATTGAGCTACATCCCCGGCCCACACATTCATCTTTTTTGAGCAATGATTCTCAGGTTACACTTCCACAGATAACTGAAATTCCATCAGGTGGAACTAGGTTTAACCTAAAAAAAATAGGTACTAATCGTCTTAATTCACAATGAAAAAAAGATTAAGATGGCATTCTCAATAGGAAGTTTTTGGGTTTTTTTTTAAAGCAATAGGAAGTTTTTCTTACATAATTTTTCTTACACAGCTGGTTCTACTAAGTGTACATAATAGAATTTATTATGAGATGCTTTACAATTTACCACAAAATTACATTGATTTATTGTATTGAGTTTAATGATGTCCTGCAAAAAGTTCAGTCACTTCCACTAATCGGCTATTATCACTTGACAAGGTCTGAGACTGCTACCCTGGGATATACTGAATAGGAGCTTTCCCTGGGCTCCTGCAATTCCTACGTTCTATCATTCTACCTTGGCAGGAGTTGCTAGGGCTGCAGTAAGCCTGGTGTGCCGTGCAAGAGAGCGATAAAAATACTTCTGGCATCCATCCCACGAAGATGAAATTTCTGCAAGCAGCCTGCAAAGAAATAACAATGATTTTATTAAAACCACAATCTCCTATCCCAGAAACTAAAGACTCAGAGATTGGTCTATCTGGCCACAACCAAAAGTCAACAGTCTAAACACATTTATTTCTATGAGGATTCACTCAAACTTATTCCTTCATTCAAAAGAGGTATACTGAGCATTGGAAGTATCTTGGGGAATTAGATGATGATGACAATATGGTTTCCTCAGTTAAGTCTCTACAACTGTTCTGACATGGGAGGCTAGGAGTCATGAACTCTGGTGCTTACCAGGGTTACACAGACAATATAAATCATTAAGAACTGACTGATACATGGTATTAGCTGACGAATGTGAGAGAAGTCACAGGGCTGGTTGAGAACTAAAGTAAATTGGAGACTATGTAAATTAGAGCCATGACTGAGCTATGGCAAACTGCTGACAAAATGGAAACACAAACTCACTTGGCAAATTATCCTGAAAGAGCCAAAAGTCCAGGATGCTGGTATAAAATGTTCTCTTTTTTATTATAATGCTCTATGGTTCAAATTTAAAGCCCTCTGAGCAATCCTGAACAAACAAAACACACGCAAAGTATTGTTTACAACAACTTCTGTGTGATTATTAATAGGGAAATAACTGTCTCAAACCTTTATGGGGAAAAAAACCACCTTTACAGATTCTCACATTGAAGATTATCAGAGGATATACCAGAGGCAGCAAAAAATGTGGCCAAAGCCAAGTGTGGTAGTGCATGCCTATATTCCCAGCACTTGGGAGGCTGAGGCAGGAGGATCGTTGAGTTTGGGGCCAGCCTGGGCCACATAGTGAGCTCAAGGCCAGCCTTAGCTACATTAGTGATACCCTGTCTCAAGAAAACAAAACAAAACAAAATAGGGCAGTTTTTTAGCCTTCTACTCATACATACATTCAAATCAAGACAGCAAACCTCAGGAAAACCAAAGCACCAGAAAAAGAGGACATAGGCTAAGGATGTTGTTCAATAGTAAAGCACATGCTTAGCATGCCCAGGGTTCAGTCCCCAGCACCACAAGAACAAAAAACAAAACAAAAAGATTAAGAACAGGAAAAGTGAATACAAGGAAGAGAGGAAAAAAAGAAAATCAATACTTTTTGAATGTTCATCAGGGCCGAATTCTGAGCCAGGCACTTTTATAAATGGTATCTTTCTTAATCTTTACAACTCTGCTGGAGAGGCAGTGCTATTCTCTTTTTGGCAAGTGAAAACATGGAGGCTTAAATGGCTTGTAACTAGGGAAAGAATATCAAACCTGGAATCAGCCTCTTGAGTGCCGCTGACTATGGACAGTGCTCTCCGGAGATCTAATGGGTGAAGATGAAGCAACTCCTGCAGATTTTTTGAATGGGCCCAGGCGAGACCTTTGCGGTATGACAAACCTAGAAAACAGCATTCATTTAAGAAAAAAAAAAACCTCAGGAAGAAAAGGATGCATCCCCTTTACCCCTGCCACTCAAAGCAAAGTCCCATGAATAGCAACACCCAGAAGCTTGTTGAAACACAGACTAGTGCCCTGCCCCTCAGGGACGAGATCAGCACCTACACTTTAACAAGATTCCCCAGATGACTCATGCTCAGCAAAGTTGGAAAGTCTCCGTTCTTTCTTCTACATTGGAAGGGTGGGTGCAATACCAAAACACGGTGATAAAAATAAAAAATTTGGACTCAGAAACCTCATTACAAAACTAAATATTTGGGAATCAAAAGTTCATAGTAGTAGCATTGTGCTGACTATGAGAACTCTTAGAATGACATTTCAAAACCTTGCTTGCCACTCTGTTTTCTACTATCTCTTGAATTTCCCCCCAAATCACCCATTGCTTTTCTTCCCCCCAAAGCTGGTGATTATATTTCATAGTGCTTCAGGCAAAAACCTTACCAGTTTTTGTAAGGTGTTTAAAGAGGTCTGATAAAGCTCGCTGCTTCTGCATGAGAATGTGCTTGGCTTCTGACCTCTGCTTCTCTTTCTCTGCAGATGGCTCCACCTTTAGGCTCTGAAGCTCACTTACAGAGGAAATCATTTCACCTGAGGGGAAAACATGAAAATCCCAGAGGGTTGTGAATGTGTCCAGGTAACTCAATACCTAGTAGGACTTTCTGTAACAGTGAGGACTAGGTACCATTTATCTCTGTATCTGGGTACTTAATATAGTCCCTAGCATTTGATAAATGCCCAATATGTGCTTGAAATAAACTAGTCAAGCTGTATAGAAATAGAAAAATAAGAGTACACGGGATTTCATATGTCTTCATAATAACCAAAAACAAACCCAAAACGATGCTTTCTTAAATTTAGGGCTTTTATAATCAATCAAGCAAAAAAGCACTCACTGAACACCAACAATGTGAAGCATATATTAGGAATTTTAATCACCTGAGGGAAATTTCTGATAAATACCATTACGTGCCTATCCTGTAGCATTTACTTAGTAAATGCACTTTTAATCTCCAAAACCTCAGAAGTGCTTACTTATAGTTCCATTTTACAGACTTTAAAAAAGACTCACAAAGGTCATTTCTAAAGGCCATTCAGCTAACAAGTGGCTAAATTAGAACTTCAACCCAGACATACTCAACTTCAAAACTCAAGTTCTTCTCTAGCACCATGCTGCCTTCCTGAAAACACATGTGTCCTGCCACAAACAGTGTTATGGCTAGACTGTGCCTACCCCCACGAAATTCCTGTTAAAGAATGAGTGCCCCCACCTCAGAATGTGACTACATTTGGAGATAGGGTCTTTAGAAAGGTAATTAATATAAAGTGAGGGTGTGCCCTAATGCAAAGACTAGACTCCTTAAGAGATCAGAACACAGAATAGAATATACAGAGGAGAGTGGCCATCTGCAAGCCAAGGAGGGAGGCCTCAGAAGAAACCAACCCTACTGGTAATGGTGATCTTGGACTTTAGTTTCTGAAACTGTGACACAATAAATTTCTTTTGTTTAAGCTATCGGGCCTGTTGTACTTTGTTAAGGCAGCCCTAGCAGACAAATGCAAGCAATCAATCAGGTAAGGACAAGTTCACCACACTCCTTACACTGACATCACAAGACAGTTAACGGAACAAATCCTATACATTACTAACAGTGTGTCCCCTTCCAGGAGATGCACATGGATGTGTACTCCACATATCCTCATCCTAGGGCTCAGGGACAGGTCACCTTAAGCAATGGACAGTAGACTATTATCCTATTTAAACTGCAAAAATCAAGAGCTCCCTGACATCAGATAGTGATCTCATTAAAAGGAGGCCAGCTTCACTGAAACATCACTCACTGGGAGGTGTGGGTGGACAGGGATGAAGGAGGTGGTATAATGCCACCCAATCTATTAAGACATGGATTCCTCTATTACATTACAAAACAGATCTCAGCTCTCATCTTTTGCCCTGAGGAAGGACAGCCAGGGAAATGAAACTGCTATGCCTCTTTGGAGGGAAGAAAGCAAGAAGATGATAACTTTGGGTGAATCTTCCTTCTATTTAGGGGAGGACAAATGAGCAGGGGATAGTCTACAGACTCTGAGAAATTCACCTGTGCCCCTTTACCCATGCTGCTTGCCAACAAGAACCGGTACAGGCAAAGCTATTAGAGAAAATGTTCAGGTTGGGAGTGGTGTTGTGCTACAGATAGGAGGATCTCTTAAGTGAACTCGAGACCAGCATTGGCAAATGTAGCCAAACTCTGAAAAAAAGATGGTGTAACCTATCACTAGTTTACATCAAGGATGGTATGAGGAAAGTGAGGACAGTCTGTGTGTTCTCAGTAGGCTCCTGTGTTTGGGCTCTGCTGTTTTTTAGCCTGTGTCCTTATTCAATTAACTAACACTATGCAAGATGTAAAATAGGACACAGGTACCACCTCCAAGCCCTCCTGGGCCACAGGGGAAAGCAGAACAATTGCCACTCACCAGCGAACTGATCAAGGCCCTCCACTAGGTGAGGCAAAGGGCTCTCCTTCATGAATGAAAGGCACATCTTCCTCATTCGTTTTGTGAGCTTTGGCAAGCGACGCAGAAGCTCCCCTTCCATAGAGAAAGGAGTAGCACTTGGACACTGTTCTGGAATTGTGACCTATGAGACAGAGTACTGGTTAGTCTAAGAATGACAGTAATAATTTTAACCCGCAGGAGTGCTAAATTTAAGTGGTATATACACAAGACCTTAGTTCAGCATAAAATTATCACGATCTCAGAAGTCTCATAACAACACATGTAGTAGCACCAACGTTAAAGTGCGCATATATTTTGAATATTTAGAAAACTGTTACTGCTTTGTATGAGATCACTGTAACAGCAGCCCCCCCCCCAACTAACATTTTCTATGCTAATCACAAGAAGACTCTGGTTTTGAACACAGCAGAATGAAAATAAAACTGCTGCCCCTGAGGTACTTAAGCCACACTGCTTCTCAGACATACAGCTAGGCAAAATCCACCATCTCCCATCCAATCCCTCATTAACAGTTCAAATATTAGGAATTTAGATATTAGATGAAGGAAGAGCTTTCATATTTTGGGGTATATTTTCATTATTTTTCTTCGTGAAGAATCCATGAAATTCCTGTTACTGTCATTAGCAAATCACCATTTTTAACTAGAATGACAGATGCTTAAGCTGGTGAATGCAACAGAAAGAAAAGAAATTTTGCAGTCATATGGCATCATCCTCTATACTATCCCCCAAGCTAGTACCTGCCTAGCTGGTGGCCAGGCTAACAAGGTCTCCCTCAGTGCTCTATTCAGACACTGAATGGGAGATGTCTCACTCATGGCTTCATCTGCTGGCCTGGGCAAAAAGTCAGGCTGTTCTTCCTTGTCACTCTCCACCAAGCATGACCGGCAGGGCTCACTTAGAACAGCTTCAAATTTCTTCATGAATTTAAAAAGGGTCCTGACCACGGATAAAACAGAGATAAAAAGAGAAACATGGACTTAAAACTAAAGAAATAATTTTCAAAAATTACAATGCTTACACACATAACTTAATAACATGTACTTTTTATATACAACGATCTCCTTCAATATTCATAATCATTTTTGGGGGGGTACCGGGGATCACCCTTGGAACCTTGCGCTTGCGAGGCAGGCAGCAGAACCACTGAGCTAAATCCCCAGCCCAATCATTTTAATTTTTTAAGAGAAAAAATATGGCAAGTATTATTATCTCCTTTTCTAGAATACTAGAGCAAGGAATGGTGGGGTTGCTTTGCTCAAGATAAACAGCTATTTTGTAAATGGAAAGGAGACTAAGGGGGAGGAAGGGGAGGACAAGAGACATAAAAAGAATTAAGACGGGGCCAGGGATTTAGCTCAGTGGTGCCGCCGCCTGCCTCGAAAGCACAAGCTCCTAAGTTCGATCCCCAGTGCCAAAAGAAAGAATTAAGATGTGTTATATATATATATACCACCTCCCCACAATGAATGTAATCATAATGCACTGCAAACAAGCACTAACAAGAAAATCTTTTAAAAATTATAAAATAGAGGTCATTAGTCCAATACACTTGATGAGTTACAGAATTATGAACTATTAAATGGATATTGTGTTCATTAAAAAAAACAACCAGCTAATGAGTGGCAGAGACCAGCTCTACTAGATCAAACAGTTTGCTTTGTCTCAAGGCATACTCATTCTTCTTGCAGACAGACTTTGCTCTGGGTAACACTGGGGTGGCATAGGAAGCCACACCAACACAATTTAGTGAAATGGGGGGGTTGTTTGTTTTTTGAAGACAGAGCCTTGCTATAGTTCAGGCTGGCCTTGAACACACTATGTAGCCCGGGTTGGCCTTGAACTCTCAGCGATCCTCCTGCCTCAGCCTCCCAAGTGCTGAGACTACAGGTGTGTGCCACCATGCCCAGCCTCTAGTGAACTTTTGTAGAAGTTTAAGGCGTTTGTATTAAGTAAGGCCATGATAAGAATATAGCCTTGCAGCCTCCACGCAAAATTATGAGTTTTGGTCACACCTAGTTTTAAAAAATAAATTACCTATGTGTCTTTTCCACAGATTGTTTAATGGACCAGAAGCTGACATCATTCCACCTCGATATCTTAACAAATTCCTGAAAGATAAATGAGGTTCAAGAAATGGCTTATAAAGCTGGTGTTATTCTGTTTCTTGCTAGATCATCTGTTTGCTAAAGACCAGCGCCCACATCATCCACACACAGGTCTGTGTGTCGAGGAACAAGTAATATAAGTGTAAAAGGGGAACCATACATTTGTCATAATGCAATCAAAAAGAGCTATAATCAATAGGCCATTTGATATGTACTCCATCTTAGAAGTCACTGAGTCAATACCAGGGTTCCTTATCACAGGGTTGGTTTCACAACCACTGAAAATGTCAAAAGGAGAGGGCCTTCCTTTCCCCACAGCAGAACCCAAACAACATGGCACATCTCTGAGAGGGACAAAGTGCCTGGGCAAGCCCAGGGGAGCACAAACCTTCAAGGAACCTGAGGCAGGGGCTGCTCCACTGACCCCTCACATACTCGGACAGTTAAGTAGCGGAGCCGATACCACACAATGACAATTTTGTCATCCTACCTAGCAGTTGCGATGCTTGCCTCTACTCCCCCTAGTACCTGCCTCGTTGTTAAATGTATAAAAGAATGGAATGGAGAAAAAGAATATTCTGATTTTGTTCTCCTAAGGGTGATCATGACAGCTGTTTATCTTACTTTAAGTTCTTTTTCCAGGGGGGACCGAAGTTCCACAATTTTGACCTGGACTCGGTCAAAGAACTGCTCGTAATAATGGTACAAATTCCACAGAACACTGCAAAGTGAATCTGGAAGAAATGAAAAGGAAACAAAAACATCACATTTGCTGCATTTGCTACCGGTGCCACCTATGGTCTTCACATTTCAGTGATGATCCTTCCTCATTACTCTTTTTTTGGTACCAGGAATCGAACACGGGACCTTGCACTTGGCAGGCTGGTGCAGCACCACTGAGCTAAATCCCTGGCCCCTTCCTCATTACTCTCTATTATGAGGTTACAGCACAATTCACAAGCAGATTAATTTAAGGAACCGGTCTGAGCTTAGCAGAAATGCAGGCTGTCAACCCTATCCTATTTTTCATTTCAGCTTAAAGCACATTTTTTTGTTGCACTTTTGTTCTTAGAGATGTTGTACACAGAGTTTCTTATAAAATCACTATTTCAAACTCTTTCTCTGAATCTTATAAAATCACACTGCACCTATCTTAAAGGATGGCACATAAAGAGGTTCACTTCAACTGCTCAATCATGTGTAGTGTAGTTAAGACTCATTTTTTAGTGACAGTTTTATCCAAACCCTGCTGTGGTCAAGGACAGTTTTATGTGCAGTTCCTTTATCCATGGCAGTGCTCTCACTGGATCAAAGAACATAATAATGGCCTGTATCAAGCAGCAGCTTAGCAGAAAATATATAATGTCTAGACAGACAGATGTGCTGCCTTGACATGCCAGTTCCTAAGAGCTTCATTTGTCAATTTACTTCCGCAACAGTTCACTGTCCAGTGGTTTATAAATCAGCCTATATTTTGAATGTTCTTTTCTGTATCTAGTGTGAATCACATTAAAGTTAAAGATGATTAGAACTGTCTTTTTAAAAATCTGGTGTGCAACAACATACCTGTCTCATGTGGAAAATTAAAAGCATAGCCCAATTAGCAGTGCAGTTTACAAAGAAGGGGAAAAAATTTTCTTACCCTTTCCTTCAACTTGTGGCATTAGCAAAACATGACAATGGAAAACCAGTAACATCTGAAGTCGCACATGGAATTCTCCCAGAGAGGATCCTTCAATAAATGCTTGTAGCGTGCTAACCAGCAACATCAGGGTCATCTGTTTGTCATCTTTATAGAGATTCAAAAAGGAAAACATGTATGGGCCTTCAGCCATTACTGCCTACTCTAAGCGCATTCAATCTACTATGGGATATACCAAGAGTTGGCCATTTAGGTAGAGACCACAATTAAGGTGAAGCTTTGAAGCAAGGATCGTGGACTTACTTAAACGTAACAGTTGTATATAAGGTGTGTACTCACAGCACTCATATCAAATTATGAAAATGAATTACAAGGTGCTTGCTTTAAGTACGAAACACTTAACTCAAGCATGTTAACTTCTACCTACCAAAAAGGCAACCTTTATTTTGACTTTATCTTTGGACACAGAGAATAACACAACCTTATCATATAACTGGTCTCCAGACTTGGATAAGTCACTTGAACCTGACTTTTCTTATTCTCCCAGTAAGACTACGTACACAGCTTTCTTGGCTGACCTCTGAGAAACAGGAAGTCAAATGATACCTCCTAGGTGAAAGCAGCAATGAGAAGAAAAACAGGAGCAGGTAAACGTAACACTCTGCAGTACTCAAATGACCAGGCAGATCCTGCCAGGCTTTACCTTCATGATCCTCTGTTTGTTCCTGCATGTGCTTTTCAAGCATCTGATAGATGGAGAACCAGTGCTTGGTGGATTTTTCAGTGTGGCGTTTCATGGTATTATCTAAACTCATGGACCAGCAGCTGAAATATGAAGTAAGAGACCATGAAGGCACTTAGAAAAATCCATTTTGAACAGCTGAAATCACAAAAGCTGAAGCTAAATGCTCACTAGTCTCATAAACACAGACAGTGAAACAACCCAATGTGCTGCATCAAAAGTGAAGGCGTGTAAGGTCATTTTGATGTCTTGCTTTAAAATCTGTGATTAATAGTTAAAGAACAGATTCTTCAACTGCTATACTAAATAAACACTGAAGAAACTCAAATTCCAACAGACGGTAAGCTCATGAGGGGGACAGAGAGTCACTTACTTCAGCTCCAGTTTGCGCCAACGAATGATCATCTGACTGACCAAATTGATATGTTTGCGCAGGGACAAGGCTCGACTTGCGTTCTCCTCCCAATCCTAAAGAAACAAAGAGAATTCACTATAGCCACTATTAAACCCCTGAATTACTTCCTCCCCCAATAACATCTTGGACTTTCCTTGAGAAGACTACTGGGCCCTTAAGCACTTTTACAAGTAACTGCAAAGAGCTTAAAAGTACATCCAGCTTCAAGTTCTTTCTGGACACAAGGCAGAACTGTAGCAGGGTCAACGTTATAGGCAGGTTAAAAAAAAAAAAAAAAATCACTGGGTTTGTAGATTAGTGTTTGAATTCCTGCTGTTAAAGATCTGACCTTGGACCGGGATTTAGCTCAGTGGTTACAGCACCTGCCGCGCAAGCGCAAGTTCCCGAGTTCGATCCCTGGTACCAAAAAAAATAAAGATCTGACCTTGATCAAAATCAGTGATCTTTTCCTATCAAATGGGGAGGCACCAGCCACCTCAGTGGCTGTGTGGGAACAGAACAAGACAGCTTTGGAATCCCTCAGCCAGAGTGACAGCCTGCTAAACATCCTGGCACAGGAAATCCCTCAGTACAGGTGGATATCACATTCCACTCTCAAAGAGTGAGGCAGCTCATACCTACCATGTGAGCAGTGTAGTCACTTGGGCTGATCTCACTCACCCCTTGCCAGAAAAACCAAGGATGTTTTTTACCCTTCTCCAACACAAAGTATAACTTTCTGTCTCTCTAACAACAAAGGTGCCACAAGACAAATCTGTCAAATTGTTAAAAAATTAAACAAGGAAAAGAGGGAATCAGCTTACCTGTGCTTTTGCCAGAAGGATCTCTAAGCCATTCAGGAACTTTGAGATGGGACTGGAAAGTGGGAAACTACGAATTCTGTCCATTACAACCAGTAGCTATAGAAAAAAAAGATTTGGGCATCTCAGCAGAAATATCAATGACTCAAAGTTACAGAATACCAAACAGAGTCCTGGCAGCAAGTTTTACTTTCTGCTTTGAGAACTGGATGAAAACTGCCAGGGCTATGGATCCAAGATAAACTTCATTAGCTGCATTACTCTAGAAATAAGGCTGAGTCTGAGAAGATAGAAGACTTCTAAGAAGTCTTAGAAGATAATTGCTCATTCTCTATACTGAGAGTTACTACAGAGTTGTGTGAAGACCAGAGCCATGTCTGAGTTGAAACTGCCAATCTTAAATAAGCAAGGTCTACTCCTAGTAAATAAGAAAATGCTTGTGTACAGACAGCAATAGTATGTGAAGAGCAACTCTTGAAATAAAATTTTGAGCCCTGAATTGAGGTTCTTTAAAGCTTTGTGGAAGCGAATGTTCCTGGAGCTGACATGAGGTCACATCCTCAGTGATTAGATTCCAGTGGGCATTTCATCCCTTAAGTGGCTGCCCTACCTGCTCAAGAGCAGGGTGTTCCGGCCAATCCTGCAGCAATTGACTGACAGCCTCTGAGAAACCCTGAAGCACAGGTTGACACTGTCGTGCTTCTGGCACATTGGGGTGCTGGTAGAAATCATAGGGCCCGGTGGGCGTCACCATCAGGTCTGATGTTGCTTCCCCACAGAGTGTGTTGTGGGAGATGGTGCAGGCTAAAAGTTGGCTGCCTAAGAATTGGTCATTCAGTTCAACACCTGTGAAGTTAACAAGACCATCATTAAAGTCAGTGCTTTATCAACAAATTACAAAGATGCCAGAATAATGAGCTAACTGGGACCAATGAAGCAGATATTTCAATGCTATTCTCCCCCAAAGCAACAACTAGCCTACAAAACTGTGACCCCTAATATTACAGTAGCTACCACAAGCTCTCTCAAATTTCTGGCATATATGCTACACAGGTAGAAAGTCAATGTGTTTAGGTAAAAAGAAGGGAGTAAAGAGTTTCAATTGACCTAATCAAATTCTCAGTTTTTGTAGCTATTCTGGGTTGAGTAGAAAGAAAATTTAAAGCTGTCTTCCTACTTGCATATGATAATAACAAGGTCACACAGGAAACAGCATCACACTCACTGCTACCAAATCACATTTTGAGAGATTAATTTCTGGATTCTCAGGTTGCTCCCAAGAATATATGATTTTTTTAGAAAAGCACTAAAGCTATTAAAAGGAAAGTAGAAATAACATTAAGGGAAAAGATCATGTAAACTAAGTCTATATCCTTTACCTGAAACGACCCCAATGATGAAAATCCATCGTATTGCACAATTTTAAATCACTTTTTAAAACTGTTAAATCCCTTAAACTAAGGAAACTATCAATAAAGAATTAAATGAAAATGAAGAATTCATTATTTTAGTTGTTTCATAAGTAGTGATTGCATCTATCTATTTTGATTTTCCATGAGTACAACAAAATTAAATGCCATACCCATCAGGGGGTAGAAATGTGTCACAAGAGATGCCCCAGTCTGATAGCAAGACAGAAACAGGCTGAGGTAGTCCTTTGTCTCATGTGATGGCACAGTCTGCTGCTGGTACCACAGGGACCGAGCAAAGTTGAGGCACAACTGCTGGTGTATCCGCATCACTGCTTGCATTGAACTTTGGGAGAGGAGAGCTGGGTCTGTGGCTGCTTCTTCTTGACCATCTGAAGTTCCTTTTGTCTCTTCTAGTACTGGTTCTACCAAAATATCTGCAAAGTCCTATAAATAAAGTTAAACTTTTAAAATTTCAAATGTGGTTGTAATCATCCTAAAAGGAAACTGAGAAAGACTCATGAACCACAACAAAATGACATATGCATTAAGCCATTCAGAAGCGACGTATATGGCGTCAGGGTAATTAATTTCTAAACAAATCCTAACACCACCACCCTACCTTTTCGTGCAGTGGAAACTGTTTTCTGAATTCCCGTTCTTCCTCCTCCTCCTCACTCAAGGCTGTCCTGGAGCTCCTGCTCTTGTATCTGTACAGGCTGCTTTCCTGCTCCACCTTCTCTTGGGCTACACGTTCCTGTTCATCCCACTCATTGATGATCTCCTGAAAAGGAACATATGCAGAAGGCACTCACAATGAACACAGGCAAGATTTACACTAAGTTCCTCATGAAAATGAAAGTACCATGACTCCAAAACAAATAACAGCTAATATCCAAGAACCTAATTACTACTTAAGAACAAATGGGCATTGTTTTACTTCCATATATCTTTAGTAATCAGTTTAAGATACCCCTTGTTAAACACTTTCTAGAGTGAAGTTAATGGGAACTTCCTGCCTGGGGCTAGTAGTGCTTTGTGCCAAGGACAAGCTCAGGATTAGCTGTACTGGGAATGCAAATGAGACTGCATTTGCGAAGCATCTCCAGAAGCTGGCCCAGAGCTCAGGAAAGGAAACTTTGGACTAGACCAGAGGTAGGTGGTTCTAAAGTATTGCCAAGGCAGAAGTGGGCTATGCTTTAGCATAGACACATCTTGAATCTTCTACTGCCTCTATCATTATAGGTCCCTAAACTGGCAAAAAGTATAAACTCAAGAAACTAACAAGTGATGCTGAGGGTTGAGAAAATGAGCATATACCATCAAGGAAGATAATATGTACTGAAAATCCAAGTGTGTCTAATCTTTGTCCCAGCAATTCTGATCTCCAGAATTTATACCCAAAGATACACCTATAAGACTGTTTATTTTGACCTTGTGGGTTTCTTCCCCCAAAATAATACAAATAAAATTACATATAAATGTAAATTTTCAATGACAGGAATTAGTTAAATGACTTACAGCATATACACATGGTAGAAAATTAGGCAGTCACTAAATACGTGAAAAATACACAGAGTAGGGAGGGATAATGATTAAGTCTTGTTAAATTTTATAAAACAGAATAAGCTTTTTAGCACTCTGCAGCTTTATAGTTCTTGCATTTTAAGGACAGGTATCAGGATGGACCATGAACCTTAACCAATACAACTGTTTTTTCTGATAAATATTGAGTAACTATGCTAAGTTTTACATCTTTTTTTGGTATCGGGGATCGAACTCGGGTCTGTGCGCTTGCGGAGCAGGCAGCAGAACCACTGAGCTAAATCCCCAGCCCAAGTTTTACCCAGCCAAGCTGCTGCTACTAAAAAAAATCTGTAAACTCCTGAGACACAGTATCTAAAAAAATTTAGTGTCAGAGACACGCATCTGTAGGAATATATCTAACACATGCATGTGCATGCAAGCTTAGAATGGGATATACTAGAATGTTAACAAGGTTAGTGATAGGAGTATTTTAAAATTTTGCTTATACTTACTCTAATTGCCTACAGTGATAAGACATTTTTGTTTAATAAAGGAAAATGAAGGTATTTTCTTAACATCGATAAAAGCTAGTACAATTACATGGCAAAACCACTGTCAACAAAGTTGAAAGATGATCAACAAAGTAGGAGAAAATGTTTGTAGTGAATTTCTCAAGTGTGATGTTTAGTATGAGTGTCAACTTGACTGGCTTTGGGATCCTCCCCGAGGAATTGGTAAAGCACACTTCTAGGTGTAACGGAGTGGGTCATACAGATGTAACTTTGAAATTTTATATCTCATTCTTGCCCCTTCCTCTCTGGCACTGTTCCCCTGTTCTGCTTCTTGGCTGCCATGATCTGGGCAACTCTGTTCCACCAAACCCTTCTGCCATGTTTCTGCCTTGCAGCCAGTCCACCAAGAAATGAGTCTCCTGAAACTGTAAACCAAATTAAACTTCTTCTCCTTTAAGCTTTAGGTGTCAGGTATTGTATCCCAGTGACAGAAAAGCTAATACAGAAAATTTCTATCAGAGAAATAGGCTCATTGCTGTGACTCTACCTGGCCATGTGGTTTAAAATCCTTTGGAAATGGTTGGGGGGCAGCAGCTGAAAAGACTTGGAAAAGGAGGCTTGAGAGCACCTAGAATGTTGCAAGTACATCAGGAAGGACGAATTTCATCAGCTCAGAAGACCAGAATACTCACATGAATGCAAGCAATAAAGGACCATCTCAGAAAGTTTCAGCTAAGAACAAGGATGCCAATGGGAGTTGGATTAGAGGCTGTGTGTGTTACACTCTAGCAGAGAATTTGTCTACATCTTGCCCATGTCCTGAGACTTTGCAGGAGACAGAGATTAAGGTTATTGAACTAACTGATTTGGTGGATGAAATTTTAAAGTAGCTCAACATTTAGTCTGTAGCATGGATACTGCTAGTAGGTTTTAGTCCTATTTACAGTGAGACTCAAGAGGCAAAAAGTAGATCAAAAAAATCTGAAAAACTTAAAAAATTTTGCCCAGATGAAACCATGCATAAAGCTAGGGCCAAAAGAGGTGTGGCTGCAGAAGAGATTAGCATCATTCAAAAGTTCTTTGTAGGCCTCAGGATTTATCTCAGTGGCAGCGCGCCTGCCTTCTAAGCTGCCTGCCTTCTAAGCGCAAGATCCTGAGCTGGATCCTCAGTACCACAAAAAAAAAAAAAATGTTCTTTGTACATGGACAAGATGACTTGAGGGCACCTCAAGAATCAGCAAGATCCCTTCTATAGTAGGCTTGGGGTGTTAAAGTATAAAAGTTTCATTTGAAAAAGAGCCCTGGGCCCCCTGCTTGAGAAGGGCCATCTAAGAAAATTAGTTCCTGAGGACTCATTTCACAGGGGTCAGCTATCCAGGTACTCAGAAACTGCTGGGGCCATGGTTCAAGGGAGGCCAGCAAGAAGCCCCTAAAAGGACAATGGATGAAGTTATGGAAATAAAGCCAAAGGTACAATGGAGACTCTAAGTCAGAGATGCCAGGAAGTTGCATGATCTGCCAAGGAGAGCTGCAGCCTTGAGTGGAGCCAGCTGAAGAGAGAGAGAGAAGCCATGTGTGCTGAAGCTAGCAAGGCCATACAGTTGGGGTTGCTCAAGCCCTCTGGAAGCCATACCTCACCATGTGCCCTAGATATATGACATGAGAAAAGACTTACTGTTTACCTTGCTGGGTTTCAGTCTTGCTTTGGTCCTATTATTCTTTTCTATTTCCCTATATCTCACTTTTAGAATGGGAATGTTTACCCTGTGCTACTCACTGTACCTTAGGATCATATAACTTGTTTTTGATTGTTACAGAGGTTCACAGCTAAGAGTTTGCCTTGAGTCTTAGAAGAGACTCTACTTGAACTTTTAAAAAATGCTGGAAGGGCTGGGGATTTAGCTCAGTGGTTCCTCCACCTGCCTTGCAAGCACAAGGACCTGAGTTCGATCCCCAGTACCAAAAAATATATAATAAAAATAAATAAATAAAAAATGCTGGAACAGCTGACACTTTGGATAGTGTTCGCAGTTGTATGCAGAGCAAAAGTATTATGTTTGATATGGGATTATGAACTTGTCTTTATTTAGAGAGACTAAGTAGTTTAAGAAGATGTGTTGGGTGTGAAGTTGACAAGGTATGGGATATGGCAGTTAGAATGGAGTGTCAATCTGACTGGCTCTGGGATCTGCCTGCGGGATTGGTGGAGCACATTTATGGGTGCGTCTAGGTGGGTCATGAAGGAGTGGCTTTTGAGCAAGTCCTTTTTATCCCTTCCTCTCCAGCACTATTCTCCTGGACCTGCTACCTGGCTGCCATGAACTAAGCAGCTTTGCTCCACCAAGCCCTTCTACCATGTTTCTGCCATCCGACCACAGACTAAATCCCCTGAACCATGAGCTAAATAAAACCTGTCCTCCTTTAAGTTGTGGATGATGGGTACTGAGTCCCAGCGATAAAAACCTAACACAAGTGAAGGCTAGCATCACTAATTGTTTTCTTAATATCTTAAAAACCGAGAGGCAAAGCCCCTCAAACCTGGTAATTAAATGGGAAAAAGAAAGGAACAGACAAGAATTCCCAATTCCCAAACACTGTTTCTATACTTGCCAAGTAATCCTATTGTTCTGCAGAGCACCCTGCTGTGCACCCAGAGATGGGCTTACCTGACACACATGTCTGAAGAGCAGCAGGGCCCTCTGGTCTAGCTCACCCTTGCACAGCACATGGGAGTGCAGGTAAAGGAGTGCGTTCATTAGCAGCTGTTCCCGGGTGGGGCAAGGTTGCTGGCCTTTGCCTTCTGGCTCCTTTACTCCCAAACGTTTGATGATCAGCTTCCCAAGGCCTCGAAGAACCTCCTCTGACTTCACCAAACACAAAGCATCCGCATGAGCGTAGTAGGTGGGGAAAGTAGGGCCCACTGATGGAAAAGCCAACAAAGCTGTGGCCAAGGCCCCGAGCCTATCTGTAATCACACTGCTATGGGATGCGGTGTGGACTTCAGATGCCACAAGTCTCATACCATGCTGTAACTGCAAGATGGATGCCTGTAGTGGGGTCACGATGTCTGGATACAGGGCATACTCCTCCCCTAATCGCTTTCTGAACTGGTGGTGTGACTGCTGCCAAGAAGCCTCCTCTTTCAGAAGGCTCTGGGCCACCTGGGAAGATCGCATCCCATCTGTAAGGAGAGCCTGCAGGAGCCTTGAGAGCAAATCCTGAACACTGTCAGCCTTGGCAATGCTGGTGACATAGTGGTGGATTTCCTGTACCAAGGATTCATAGGCTGGCAGCTGGGGCCTGAAAGCCTGCTTCTTTAACAGCCTACAGACTGAATTTTCCAGCTGATCAATCCTTTGGCGAAGTAACCTAAAGGCAAATTAACATAATATGCAAATTCTGTCAGAAGAGTAATAAATTTGGATTGGGCCCTCAGCTGAGAAGAGAATGCACATATCAGCTGCTGAGGACATGAGGATAATATTGACAATTATAATGAAAATGGAAGTAGTAACTGTAAAACATTTACCACATGCCACATTTTGCTAGCACTTTAGACACTCACATCCAGCTTCTTCCATGCTGGCCCCATGTGAATTCACACCGTGATATTGTCCCCCTTCTTTTAAAGTGTATCATTTTCCTGACTATAACAAAGGCTTTGGGGTATATAATTGCTAATAAAGTTCAGAGATGTACATCATCACTTAACACTATAATTACATTGGAAAGGTAAACCTTATAATGTCTTTTTCAAAAGTAGAGTTAATAAACTCCAATACAAATCACTTTGCTGCCTTACCTGACATGAGGATGAGAGTAACTGACAATCACTTCATCTGCCAGGTCTCTTCCAGTTTGCAGCTGGGATGACAGATTTCGGATCTTTTGCTCACATTGCAGCTGATGTAACTAATGATAAAAGTGAGAAAATGGTCTGTTGCGTTCCATGCACATGAGACAATACCCTGATGTCCTGGGATGGGTACAGGAACAAGATGGAAGTAATCTGGGTTCCTAAATGACTAAAAGACAGATGATTCTACTCCACTGATACGGACCACTCACCTGACAACTGTTATATCACTAAATTTCTGAGTCTCTCCATAGCAGCATAGCCTTCACCCTAACATAATTTTCCTTACTCAAAATATAGTAATAGTATATAACAGTCTTAATGTAGTCAATCCCTGAATTTGGCTGGAAGTTCAAATAGCAAAGATAACCACATATGAATCTACTTTATGTCTGAGTTTTAGATAATAAACACCAAAATTTCAGAATCCCAGGGTGTAAGGATTATTCTCTAAAACAGTAATCCAAATTCAAATATCCAAAACCTAATTCAGGTAGAAAGAGCCTGGACAGTGAGGAATACCACTATTTCTGACAGAGCCTCTAGTATTCTACCTTCTTGGTCTTTGCTCATCACCCCTATTGGCATATACATCAGAAACTTAGGAAGAGCCCCTCTCTAGCCTAAACCTAGTCAAAAGAACTCTCAAAGAGGAAAAATAGTTTTCAAAACAGACACATAGGAAGTCACAAGGTAGCTTATGCAAAATAACTTGATAATCTGAGAAGCCACAAGGGAGTAAAAAGAGCAGTACCCTAAGCAAATCCATTAAGTCAGGGAAAGAGCATATGCTTCAAATTCTTGCCTCCCATACCTCCTCCTTGGCATACTTGAGCTTGTATTCTCTCTTCACTGCAGGGTCGAAGCGTGTCTGGGGAAGCCAAGTTTCAATCTGGAGCAAGCCAAGGCTCACCCAGAGGCTCCCACGCTGGGCAGGCTCTGACAAGTTCCTCTTACTCTCCCCTTCTCCAAAAAGGTAGTGCAGGGAAGTAAGCAAGAGACAGAGCAATTCCTTGGGCAGTGCCTCATGACCAGCCAAGTCCCCAAGAGTCTGGCAAATGTGCTGGAAGGCCTGGCTGTCCCCAAGCAGCAGCTGCTCACAGTTCTGCATGTACTCCTGCCGCCGGGGCTCTGGGAACAGCTCTGCAAGGCCCATCAGGTGCCGACACAGCACTAGCCCCTGCAGCTGGGAATCTGTGCGTCTGTGGGGACAAGGAAGCAAGTAAGGTTTCACACTGTAGCAAAACTATCCCTTTTATACACTATTATTCTTTCAAGAAATGCTAACTATAGATCTGGAGTTGAATTTCTGCTCTCATGTAATCCTTTTATGTGATTTCCTAAGCATTATCTTCCCCATCACGATATGCTTAAAACAGAGGAGCCAGCCAATTCCTCATGGGCTCTCATGAAGTAAAAACACAGGTCCACATGGAAAACACCTTCACTATAGCGCCCACCAGAACCAGTCACTTCAGGAGCAAGTACTGATGGAGCCTCTGCTCCATGCTCTGTAGAACACAGAGGAGCTTTACTGACTCCTTTCAGCAAGAAAGAATACCTGAATTCTGCTACTGAAGGGACAGCCAGGTTGGTCCAAAGCAATGAATTAATGTCCTGGAGCTGCTGGACTCTCTCAACCCACTCTCCCAGGGTGACATGTGAGGAGGACAGAATAGGAAGGCCGCTCACATCCCAGGGACCTGCTCTGCAGCTGTTGGTCAAGATTTCAAAGCAGCACTTCGAGAACACAGCTGTACAGAAACTGCCAGGGCCCTGAGGGACAACCGAAAAATTAAGTAACTTTTAGAAATTTATTAAAATGACTTCACCAAGCAGATTTGTGGCACCTTAGAGGAAAAAAGAGAACAGAGAAATTCAAGTTTCTTGGAACTAGGGAACATCAGCCAGATATGAGACCAGGTGTTATTCACGTGTCTGATTATTACAATTTAAAGCATTTTGCCCTTCTTTGAGTATCTGTAAGAATGATCATCTTTTCACATTTGTTGATCATTTTCTCTGAACTTTTCAGTCATACTTACTGTTCAGTTTTTAAAAATATTGATTTGTCTCCTGCCTCGCAAGTGCAAGGTCCCGAGTTTGATCTCCGGAACCAAAAAAAAAATTTATTTGTTTAGTATCTATTTATTTATTTTAGTACAAAAGATGGAACTCAGGACCTTGTGCTTGCGAGGCAGGTGCAGTGCCACTGAGCTAAATACCTGGTCCTAGTAACCTTTAAATTGTAACAATCAGACACGTGAATAACACCTAGTGTGTTAAGCATATGGGAAACAAGTCCTTGAACATATCAGGAGTGAAACTGCTCTGGTTCAGAAACTTCCCTTCCTATAGTAGCCCAGGGCTTCAGGGCCTTGTGTCTATGTCAGTTCCTCACATGTTTAAAAAGTTAAAAAAGTCAACTCCCTCAACAGTCTGGTATCAGACCCCCATAAGTGTGCACGCACATGTATGTATGTATGTATAGGCGGATATTTATAATCTATTTATGTGTTACATATTTTACTATATACATATATACTTAACATACAGTAACGCTGACCAAAGGTTAAGTTCTAAAAAGTTATCTACAGAAATACCCAAGACAAATGCAAATGCAAATTTATACAAGGCTACTCAATTCAGCTACGCTTGTTAAAAGGAACAGAGCCCTCGGCCATCACTGTCGCCTCCTTCTGCCGCTCCTGGAGCTGCTTGTGTGCTCGTTCGGTGTGGACCTGGTACCTCTTGTGAAGCGGCAGCTGAGAAGACTCGGGCGGTCGCTATGGCCGATGAAAAGCCCAAGGAACGAGTCAAAACTGAGAAAAGGGCCGGGGATTTAGCTCAGTGGATTCATGGCCTGCTGTGCAAGCGCAAGGACCCGAGTTCAATTCCCAGTACCAAAAAAAAAAAAGACTGAGAACAACGATCATATTAATTTGAAGGTGGCAGGGCAGGATGGTTCTGTGGTGCAGTTTAAGATTAAGAGGCATGCACCACTTAGTAAAATAATGAAAGCCTATTGTGAACGACAGGGTTTGTCAATGAGGCAGATCAGATTCCGATTTGATGGACAGCCAATCAATGAAACAGACACACCTGCACAGCTGGAAATGGAGGATGAAGGTACAATTGATGTGCTCCAGCAGCAGACAGGAGGTGTCTACTAAAAAGGGAACCTGCAACAACTCTACTCCAGAACTCTGTTCTTACAGACCAAGAATACATTCTCAATTAGAAAACTGCAATTTGGTTCTACCACATCCTGACTACTACAGTACAGTTTTCTCTATTCTTTCATTTACCCCTTCCCCATTCCTTTATTGTACATAAAGTATCTGGCATATGTGCATAAGCATATTGCATTTTTTTTTTTTTTTTTTACTAAATGGCCAACAATATGTTTTGATTGACATCAGATGGAGACGGGATGGGGAGATACTGGTTCTGTAAAAATAATTCCCTCTCTCCATTAGTGGCATGCGCATCAGCTCTTATCTTTATATTCCAGTAAGTTATTTTGCTCTCACTGTTTTAACAGAAAAGACAACATAAAAATCCTTGCATATCTTGTTTGATTGGAGAATTTTAATGTTTTTCATGTATCACTGTAAAACCAAGGACAATTTTATAACTCTTTTGTACGTAGCTGTTACATGTAGGGCAATCTGTCTTTATGTAGGAGTATATTACTCTTTAAAAGAAAAAGAATCCTAGGATAGTTTTCCCTTTAAGTCAAGTGTCTTGTTGTTTAAATAAACTTCTTGTTTAAAATGAAAAAAAAAAAGGAGCAAAAAGACAAGAAACTTCAACACTTATCAATAAAAAAGTGATTACATAAATTCTGGCATGTCAGTACAATGAAATAACTTAAAGAGAATAATATGGAATGAAATATACACATTTCCATGTGAAAAAAGAATATTATTTTTGTTTACATGTATATATTATACTGTAAACACAAAAACCCAGAGCAGATCCGTTATTTCTAATATATATACACACATTTCCGTAGTTTAAATACTTTGTAATTAGAAAATCTTCTTAAAAGAAACTTGTATGACTGTAACTCAGAACTGCACAAATCTTTTAAGATGAAACACATGTTTTGACAGAATGGCTCTTAACATCTCACAGAAAATAAACATATCGCCATCACCTATGTAGTCAACTGCTTTCTCCTAGGAAAATAATGTTTACTGCTGTATCTGTTTGGAAAAAAAACAATTTTTTCCCATTACCATCAAACATTTTTATGATTTTATACCAACAAACCTTCAACGTGGAGTCCAAAAGGGACTTGGGTACCTCTTTCTGCTGCATACCAAGCAGAGGGTTCCACGTTAGCCAGAACTCTGGATTTGTGGTGACAGTACTGCTCCAGAAAGATGTAAATGTGGAATTAAATAACTCAGACCACAAACAAGTAATTTCTTCAGCAAACACCTAGAGATAAAGGAACAATTAGATAAAATAATATTTGAAGATTCTATAAATCAAACTTGGATGAAAACTGAATCAAATTCAATGGTTAAGGTACAATGTTGACCTTACACAAAAATAATTCAATTCTAGCCCAATCGGGTTTGCGACGAGAATCGTGGAAAGAATTAAGTTCATGAACCAAGGTAGCACTGTATTTTTGAGCAAATGGGAAAATTTTAAAAATCAAGTATCTTCACCTCACTTAACTGGAATCAAATGTTCCCATGTTAAGAACTGTGGTACACTTTTGCAATTACTGCAGAAGAACGTTCAAAATTCTCCCACTTCAAGAGGTAATTTAGGGCCAGGGGTATAGTGCCATAACACAGTGCCTGGCTGGCAAGCTCGAGGTCCTGAGTATAATCCGCAGTACCAAGGCGGGGGGTGGGGGGTGTGGGGGGTGGAATTCAGATAAATCTGGGGTTGGGAAAATAGTTTTTGTCGTTTGTTTTGGGGGTTTTTTGGCAGAACTGAGGATCAAACCCAGGAGTATTCTACATTAACCTTCATCCCTGGCTATTTATTTTGAGACAGGGACTCACTAAGCTGCCCAGGTTGGCCTCAAACTTAAAATCCTCCTCCCTCAGTCTTCCCAGCAGTTGGGATGGCAAGGTATGCCACCATGCCTGACTACAACATGGAATATTGAGAGTAAATAAAACAAATGGTTCTATAACAAGTCTGCCATAGAAAAATCTACTTAATTCAGTATAAAGGAGGCTTATTTCCTTTTTTTTGATTTTGATTTACCTTCTTATAATGCAGCAAAGACCAAAGATCTAGAAGTTCTTGAGAAGCCACTGGTGTGTGTTTAAGACAAAATGTGATATGATGACTTATCTCCTCATCTATCCAAGGTTGTTGATTTTTACTAGACCTGTTCCAAAAATAAACAGAGATAGGTTGGAATAAGGACTATCAAAAAACTACTAGAGGGCTGGGGATTTAGCTCAGTGGCACCGCGCCTGCCTTGAAAGCACAAGGTACTGAGTTTGATACCCGGTACCGCAAAAAAGTTAATTAATTAATTAATTAACTACTAGAAAACTGCTATGTACAGGAAGACTATGCACAAAATATCTGGTGCACTTTTTTAAAAATTAGAAACTCTACTCATAAAACACCTTCTGAGTTTTAAGGGTGAACTGAGGACAAGCAAAGAATCATCGAGATCTGGCTTTCCAAAGTGGCAAGTGACCCCCTGTGCTTCACCAATCATTCCTCCACAAGACAAGTCTCTGTTTTGTTTACATACAGGATACAAAGAACAGTACAATAACAAAATACAGTACCTCAAAGGAAGGAACTTTCATTTTTTAAAAAAACTTACCTTGTCAGACAGACCTGTGTCATAAAATCAGCTGTCACTTTGTACCGCCAAAGAATAGCCAAGTACTCCATTGCAGGCCACAACTGAACACTCCTGGTGAGTTGGATTAAAGAGGTAAAATCTGGCTGGGACAAGGAGGAAGCTTCTCCAACTTTTTCTTCCAGAAAACCAAGTGGAAGACCTTTAGCTTTCAGTTCTGAACACTGAACACTCACAAGATTCTTCAGTTCATCTTTAATTTAGATCAAAATAAAATGCATTAGAGCACACTGGTCAAAATGCCTGGGTCTAAATTCCCAACAGCTAGCAAAGTGACTATGAGCTTAACCTGAATTAATCAGTTAGGTTACTCAAATTAAGCTCACCTCTTAAGGAATATTAATTCCTGCACATATCCAGTGGTGGAACTAAATAATGTGTGCAACATTTAGCCCAAATACTATCACTTATTCAATAGTATTTATGCCACACCCACAATGGAAAAATGTTAAGGGAAAAAAAATAGTCAACCAGCTAAATAACAGAATATATTACCCAGGTTGACATCTTCCAGAATATTGGCCCTCAGGATCATGGCCCAGGACTGCAGGAGATTTTTCTTTAATGTCCATTCCAAAGCAATCACTTGGAGACGATGCATGTCTTCCTGCCATCCACTCTCACCAAGGACAGGCATCCATTCCCTGATGGCAAGGGCTTTGTTAAGGACTTTCAGTTGTGAAAAACATTCCATCACTAGCTTGTCCTGAAACAATAAAACCCAGGAGAGCCAATTAAAGAGCTAAAATGTGGTTTATCTTAGCATACTAGATACGTCAAAGAAAAAAATTTGACATTTTCTTCACACTCCTAGAAAACAAGGCTTATTTATTCCTATTGCTCTGGAGAAATTTTACAATAAAACTCGACCAAGCCTTAGTAGTCTTAGGAAAATAAAATTATAATACTTAACAAATCAGCAGTATTCACAGAATAGTTAAGAGTTAAGCTTCTGCAGTCAAGGGTGAGTCTAAGTGAATGTCAGTTCCCAAATACTTGAGAAACTCAGAAGGGCTCAAATCTATTTATTTACTACACACTTCCTGGTGTACCTTAAAAGGAAATGGTCGACCCAGGAACTTCTGCAATTTCTTTATACCAGTGAAGCCACCAGTTGGGCTACCCAGACAATTCTGAATATGTTCTGAGACTGTCTGAACCTCTTTGTAATATCTGTAAAGAAAAAAGGGAGAGAGGGATTAGGAAAAATGTTAGCTAGGAAGAGAAATTATTTACATTTTATTTTACTATATTCACCAATATGCCAAGGGAATAAACCAAAAAAAAAAAAAAGCAAGAAGAAAGTTTTAATTTCAAACCCTCTTAGGTATTAACGTTATTATTCTAATAGGACTCTTACTTGTCTTCATGATTCATCAGGAGTTGGGGAATCTGGAGGACCAAATGTTTTAAAACCCAGTGCCAATGGAGGGCAAGCAAAGCCAGACCTGGAGCATCCACTTTAACTGCATCGGCCACAGTCCAAAACCGGTCCCGCCACTGCACAGAATCTAGAATCTAAAAACAAAACAAAGCAAGACTGTTCACAAACACATCTCAGTAAAAGACACTGACAGAGACTCAATACTCAACATACATACATACATGGAAAGTCTAAGGCTAGACAGGAATATTTTTAGGAATATTAAGGCAGACAAAGCAAAGATCTTCTTTCCTAATACTTGAAGTGCAAGCCTACTACTTCAGAATAAAATGAAATTATTGAGTCACACATTAAATTGTCCATATTATTTTATAAGAAATTGCCAAATGTCTTACAAAGCAGCTGCACTATTTTGCATTATAACCAAAGGGAGTTCTGGTTGTTTCATTCCCTTTCCAGTTACTATCAGCCAATCACAATTCTTAGTGGTTGCTTGATTTTGTTTTTTTGGAGGATGGTACATCACTGTAGTTTCAACTGACATTCCCTTGATAACTGATGATGCTATAATTCTTCAGGTTCTTCCTAGGCATTTATTTATCTTTGGAGAGACACCTATTCAAACCTCTTATTCATCTTTTTTTTTTTTTGTTACCGGGATCAAACTCAGGACCTTGGGATTGAACTGAGGCCCTCACACTTGTGAGGCAGGCAGCAGAACCACTGAGCTAAATCCCCAGCCCTCAAACCGCTTATTCATCTTAAGAACTAGGTTTGTTACAATCAGTTTACATAGTCTATATATGTTTGTGTTTTCTCTTAGAAGTGACTATAAATGCCGGGTGGTGGCACACACCTGTAATCCCAGCATTCAGGAGGCTGAGGCAGGAGGATCACCTCGAGTTCCAAGGCCACCCTGGGCTACATAGTGAGTTCAGGGCCAGCCTGAACTACAAAGGGAGACCTTGCCTCAAAAAAAGAAAAAAAAAGAAGTGACTATAAAGGAAAACAAGTTTTGAATTTTATTCAAATATAATTAGTTTTTTCTTTCATTGAAAATCTAAGAAATCTTTGCATATCCTTAAATTGGATAGATATTTTCCTTCACTTTCCTTTAGGCAGCTCCTAATTTCATCTTTTCTATTTAAGTTCCATCCATTTTAAGGTAATTTGTATATTATGTGAGATGATGGGAAACTCAATTTTACTTTATACAGACATAGTTACATCATTATTTCTCATATAAGATGTTCTTCTCCACTTAATTACTCTTGCATTTTCGGCAAACAAAAAACATACACAGAGATGTGTGGGGAGTTTATTTGTGAATTCTCCTTTTTGTTTTATTTGTCTACAGGTCTATCCTTTGGATAGTTTTTCATTATCACTTTAGGAAACTTTAGGAAAATCATTTGAGAGTATTCTCGGGAGATTGGTCCTTGGACCACTATAGATAGCAAAATATGGTCATGAGTCCCCATATATAAAATTATATATTTACTTCTAATCTACATATACCTTCTTGTATACTTTAAATCTTGTATAGATTACTTCTAAAACATTAATACCACACAAAGGCTATGTAAAGAATTGTTATACTACATTGTTTAGAGAAAGAAGAATGACAAGGAAAATAGTCTGTACATTTTTAGTACAGATGTTCACTTTAAAAAAATAAATTTGCACCTGAGGTGGCTGAATCTGTATTCGTGGAACTTGCAGAAACAGAGTCAACTGTATTTGCTGCTTGTGATAAAATGAACTGTCAAGCAAAGCTTCTAATTTTGTAAAACTGAGTTTGACAAATTTCCAAACTTCCAAAATTTACAAACTTTTCAAATGAGAATTGTGACTTTTTACAAGCATGACCTTCTTTTTTATTCATCTAAATGAAGATATGTTGCCAACTCTGAATATTTCTAAGTATTACCAATGCATGAGCCACAAATTCACAAAATGCAAACTAGACCAACAGATTTTAATGCACAACAACTTCAGTGATATATTTTTCAGGTTCTACATTGCAAGTAATCTTTATAAAACTTTTTGTCAAGTTTTTGGAGTGCCATACAAGAAGAATATTCATGATTAAAGGAACTAGCTATTAAAGTATTCCTGCCATTTTCAACCTCAAAACTACAGGAAGATAGTTTTTCTTTACAAACTTAAACTCATGCAATATACTACAAGAGTCTGAGCTTTCTTCTCTTAATCCAGATATTAATGAGACTTGCAGAAGTATAAAATCCCATTCTTCTCATGTATTTTTATTTGAAAATACCTATTGTTATTATACAAATTACTCATATTAACTTAAAAAGGACTTTCATTTTTAGGTAAACTTATAATTTTTTTTTTTTTTTTGGTACCGGGGATTGAACTCAGGTCCTTGCACTTGCGCAGCAGGTGGCGAAACCACTGAGCTAAATCCCCAGCCCCACTTATAATTTTTTTTTAGGTTCCTCAGTTTTAATTCCTAATATGGTAAATACTGATAAATGTAACCAACATAAATAAATGCTCTCCACAGTTGCTGGTTAAGCTTTTAAGATTATAAAGGGGTCTTGAGATCAAAAAGTTTATGATCTTCTACTCTAGACTGACTATGATAATCTACTCAAAAACTCCATTTGACTTACATACGACAATGATATCTAAAAAGGCTTAAGTGAATTAAAACGTAACTTAAAAATCCAAATGCTCATCAACAGGTAAATGGATAACAAAGCATAGTACATTCACACAAGGAAGCATTAATCACCAACAAAAATGAATTAACTCTTGATACACAAAACCATTTAGAGCATCTCAAAATTATCCAGACATAAAAGAATATATGCTGCACAATTCTATATAGAGAATACGAAAATATTCTACAGTAAATGAAATCAGACCAATGGCTACCTGGTTGGGACTAGGGGAAGAAAGAGGAAAAAAAAAAAAAAGGATGTAACGAAATCTTTAGAGGTGGTGGATATGATCTGTTCACTATCTTGATTGTGGGGATGCCTTCAGTTACAGACAGGTCAAAATTTATCAAACTGAACTCTCTGAATATACACACTTTATAATATGTCAATTATATTTCCACAAAGCTTTAAAATATGTGGCTATATATTAAAACTAAGAACAGTTAGATTTCTCAAATAATACTGGATACACAGTAACAGTGAAGTTAATCTTGTCCCTAAGAATCTCTGGGTCAAGATAAGTCTTGATGTTTAAAATAAAAATAGGTGCATTGCCTTACCTCGTGGACATTAGCATCAGACACCATCCCCTGTGGAGACTGTACCCAGAGCAAGATCAATGCATCACAAAGTTCAAAAAAAGCAGCAAGATTGACCACAATTTCATGGGGCAGGCTATGATAACTCTCTGGATCTTAAAGAATTGAAATAAATAAAAGAACATTCCATAAGACATAAATTAATCTCTAGAAGTTTTCAAAATTAACCATAATCTAGAATTTACTGATATCCTTAATACAAAGGTCACTTCTGAAAGGTGAAAAAATAAAAGCAGCTATTCAGAAAGCTGAGGCAGGAGGATTACAAGTATGAGGTCAGCCTTGGCAACTCAGCAAGACCTTCTTCCAATATAAAAAATAAAAATGATTGGGGATATAGAGCATCCCTGGGTGGGGGAGTGAGCAAGCAAGCAACTAACTCCATGCCTATTATAAATAAGTTTGGCAGGGCCGGGGATTTAGCTCAGTGGTTCCAGTGCCTGCCTTGCAAGCGCAAGGTCCCAAGTTCGATCCCCAGTACCAAAAAACAAACAAACTATAAATAAGTTTGGCAGATGACACATGAAAACCTACCAATATAAATAAGATCTTAATGAAAAATGCAAGACACAGAACAAAGCATTAAATACAAAGTTATATATATAGTCTGTGTAGTCAATTAACACAGATGTCAGGGAGGTAGAAGTCAAACTACTATTAGCTCCTGCAAGGATGAACTTTTTCAATTTTTACACTTCTACGTAGTTTAAATTTCGTCCAAAAAGCATAGCTATCTTTTCAATTTACAAAAATTAAAAGGCAGAAATGCTCTCTTCTATAATCAAATGTTTCTATATATGTATTTTTTTGAGTCAACAGACCTACTTTTCAAGTCCTAGCTCTGCTGAGCATCTCTGTCTTCCTTTCCTTATTCATAACATGAAGACTTATTTCATACAATTGCAATAAAAGGTAAATGACATCAAGAATATGTGAAAAGCATTTAGCTAAGCACCTGGCACAGAGCCAGTGCTCAGTAAATGTTAAGTCATTACTACTGAGTAAGGGGATATGGCTAAAATGAGGTGAATGAATCAAAAGAAATCCGAACGGCAACAGGTGATGAATATGTCTCTTAACTTTGGCTACATAATAAAACCAGATTCTGAACTAAAGAAGACATCCTTAACCCTTTTTACTATATTTTGAGGTAGGTCTCACTAAGGCTGGCCTTAAACTTAGGATCTCCTGCTTCAGCCACCTAAAGTAGCTGGTATTACAGCCATGTGCCACCATGCCCAGCTTTAAGTAAAGAATACAAAAAGTAAAATGTTCTTACCTTTATGGAATTCAAAAGACATTCTCAAAACACTATTTAAAGTTTTGCCACCAATGGAAACCAAATTTGCTTCAGTAAAACTCCGTTTTTCCCGGTCAAGATATATAATTGTCCTGGAATGAAATTCAAAAACTTAACAAAAAGTTATGGGTTAATAATATTCTTTAATCATAGTTTCTATGCGTGGAATGCTTCAACCTCATGGAACATTGATGTCCTGCATCCTGCCATTCCTCTCCGTCTCTGCAAGGAGACTAGATAAAGGAAGTGCAAATGATGACTACAGTGAGGAAAGAAGACAGATGGACAGAGAAAACTGGGACTAGGGAGACTGCTGGACCTCACTCTACTCCTTTGCTGTGATCTAACAAACTGAACTCTTCAAAATGGCCACCACAGGATGTGAAGGTGATCTGGGTGTGGAATCTGTCTCCCATTCATCAGCAAGGCTGATTCCGCTGATCTGGCTGGCTAGGCGGGTGTCCCCTTCTCTGTCAACACTTCCTGATGTCCCTCCAGAAGCTGTGTGCAGTGGAAGAAGATAACCACTCCTGATAAAGGAGGACGATTTCCTTAGTCAAGCATATACAAGTAGCTGTTCTCCCTTGCTAGAATGTCCTAACAAAGTGGCTATCATAGAATTAATTTCTGGTATTAGAAGTTACCAGGGGAGGAGGCACAGCAACGTGGCCTCTGAGGTCCTAGAACAGACCACAAGAGTCATCATTTTAGTATACTGCTTTGCAATGCACATTATATTTCAATTATAAAATTATTCTTAAAATTTGAGCCAGGCCTGGTGGTGCAAGCCTGTAATCTTACAACTTGGGAGGCTGAGGCAGGAGGATGAGTTTGAGGCCATGTTGGGCTACATAGCAAGTTTGAGGCTAACCGGACTACACAACAAAACCTTACCTCAAAAAAAATAAATAAAAGGCAAAAAATTACATGGCCCCTGTAATAAAAATAAAGACTAGTTTATATTATAACTACGTAAATTTACATGCAAGTGTGTATGTAAGTGAACAGGTACTATATATGTCTCCAACACGCGAGGATGGGAAATGATACAGACAGATGGCTAAGGAAAGGATGTGTGAGAGAACAGAGACAAAAATGGGAGGAGCTGCTAGGAACCAAAAACAGTAGAAACATGACTATCCTGCCATGAAAGATTAACCATTACATAAGTCTCACAATTTATATTAAGATTGAAGGCAAAAACGCCTAGCACCCCCACTACTTGTTAGGTTCACAAAATTCAATACCTATAAGTAACATCTGACAGTCGTAGGAAAAGTGTATTATATGAGGTTAGCAAGATAGTGGGCAGAGCTGCCTGCTTCACCTACTTGTTTGCAACTGATTCTAAGAGGGCAAAGAGTTGCTCAGGTTGGTCTGTCTGTGGATCAAAGTCCATCAAATTTCTAATGATGTCCAAAGCCTGCATATTCCATCGGGGGTCCAGAGGGATCACAAAGTCATCTAGTTTAAAAAAAAATTTTTAATTTTTTAGGTAAAAAGCTTTTCCTGGTTCAGCTGACTATTTTCACTGTTTTGTTTTGATTACCCTGAATCCCGAGTGGAAGAAGTGGAATAGAGAAATGCTGTGGGTTTTAGTCCATGAGAATACCTTTTATACTATTTACTTTCCAAATGCAAAATATCTAGAAGTCCTGAAAATTCATCCCACTATAGAATATAATCCACGCAAGAACATAAATATTTCATTTAATGAGTTCACTTCCTCAGACCCATTACTGATGTGTAAGAATCCTGGACTTAATTACCCCATCTCTCACCATTTGCCACCAAAACTTTTAATTTACATGAAAGAAAAAGAATGAAAATGTCTTATCTGCTTCCAGTAAGAAAAACAACTCCAGATGATTTTGCTTAAAAACAATTTCCCAGCCAAGCAACGTGGTGTATACATTGATGCCTCCACCTACTCCAGAGGCTGTCAAATGATGAGCCTGGGCAATGCGGATCCCGCCCCCCCCCCAAAACAAACAAAAAACAAAAACAACTACTGCTGTTTCTGCATCATAAATCTTTGACTCACACTTGGTACTTCTTCTGTATGGAGTTGCAAAAAGACTCTGACCCTCTCCAAAGGATGGTGCACACCTATAATCCTAGCACTCGGGAGGCTGAGGCAGGGAGATTGCCTTGAGATCAAGGCCAGCCTAGGCTACATAGTAAGTTCAAGGCTGGTCTGAACTACATAGCAAGACCCTGTCTCAAAACACCTGCTACCCCCAAAAAACTGAGGGTATAGCTCAATGTGAGGCCCTGGGTTTAAGATGTTCTCACTGGCTTGACCACCTATCGGTCAACTTGTGCCACTAGTGAGTCAAGCTGGCATTAACACAAAAAGTTCAAATCAGAGCCATGTGGCAGCAAGATACATGAATTACAGCCCCAGTGTGAACATGTTAATCATCAGTACTTAAAAAAAAAAAAGTGGAAGGACCTCAGATAAATAAAAGCTTAGTCCCTCTAGTTTTCAAACAAAGGCCAGACAGTGAATTATAAGCCAAAAACTGACAAGCTACTTTCAGGCAGAGTTAAGTCTAATCTTCCAACTCCCAGGTACATCAGCTTCCTTTAGATGCTAAAAGATGAATGGATAGTTTCAAACAAACAAGAAGAATTTGCATCTGGATATTCTGAGCCTTTTAAAAATTACTATTATGGTGGGAACTGTGACAAGTCTTTTCCCCATAAACTCAAAGGACAAGTTTCAAAAGTGGTGCCAAGAGCTAGAAATCAAAAGTGGGTGTGTACCTGTTATATTTGACTGTAATATTTTAAAGACATTAGTAACACCAGCTGAGAGAGAATTTGAGTAGAAGTTCCTAAGAGATGCAGCACTGGCTTCCAAATGAATCTGTATTGACTCTGTGGGGGAAGAAGAAATGACATTAGGACTCTAAAGCAGTGCTGTCAAAGAACTGTTATTGCTATACTGTCACATGTGAGTTCTTGAAATGTGGTTAATGCTATTAAAGAACTGGACATTAGATTTAATTTAGTTTTAATAAGTTTGTTTTTGAGCTGGACGTGGCGGCACACGCCTGTAAACTCAGCACTCAGAGGCTGAGGTAGGAGGATCTCCTTGAGTTCGAGGCCAGTCTGGGCTACACAGTGAGTTCAGGGCCAGCCTGAATTACAAAGGCAGACCCTGCCTCAAAGAAGAAAAAGTTTGTTTCTTTACATACAGTAGCTCTCTGTGGCTAGTGGCTATCCCACAAGACAATGCTATTTATAGAACACTTATAAAAGTTCTCTATATACATATTTAGATCACCATGTGTCACAAACATCTTCAATCAATTATCTATAAGCTTTCATGGAGTAGAAAGGTTCGTGTAAACACATTTACTTTAGCCAACAATCTCTACCAACAAATTTCATGTCCTGCTCTTTGCAACCTAGTCAGTGTTGTTATTACTGTTTTTCTCTTCATGGACTAAAGAACAAAGAAAGTGTACGTGTGACAACTTGGAGAACTAGTAGCATGAAATTAGAAGCTCACACACTTTAAGTGGAAATGGATCAAAAGTAACATCTTCCCCAGACAGAATGGTTGTATAGCAGCAGTACAGCAAAAAAAACCCCAGATATTTAAAACTAAGAAGTATTGTACCATAATATATTTTTTCTTATGAATTTGATAATTCCTGACATACGGAACAAAAGTTTCTGTTGTGATACATCTAAGGACAGACTTGCTCCTTAATTTAACAGGTATTCAAACTAATGCTATCCTATAAATCTCTTGCTAAGAGATCTCTCAGCTATAATTTTAACAGTTCAGTCACAGAATAACACAGCTGCTGAAGCACTTAAACAGGATAAGTATTTATAAATCACCTCACTGTACAAATTACGTTTTTCTACTCACCAAGCCCCTGTGGTATGTTCCTGGCTAAATGATAAAGCCATTTAACTCTGAGCATCCAATCCTGATTGGTTGCTCTTTCTATGAGCAATTTAACAGCCATGGGCAAAACCTCTGGTTCATCAATCCAATAAGCATCCATTTGTACTGCATTGAATTTTAGGTTCTCGGGGTTGGAAGACTGCATAATTTTCTCTAAGTCTTGCAAAGTAAGAGGCTGACTCCTAAAATTGGACAAAGTTAGTATTAGTATATCCTTTTACTTTACATTTCAAAGAACTAAGAAAATTACTTTACAAGTCTTTTATCAAAGAGGTAAGGAGAAAAAAATTCATTTCCCCACTAAGGTAACATAAAACATGTATCCAGGGCTAGAGACAGAGCTTGGTGGTAGAGTACATGCTTAGCATGCATGAAGCCATGTGTTCAATCTTGTGTATGTCTCCCTAATAAATAGAGAATAATAGTAAAAATATAACAGCTGGACCATAAAAGGGCTAATGTTGGGTTGAATATACTGTGTATTGACTGTTACCAACAAAAGCAAAAATCTGACAAAAAACCAGAGCTACGTAAGATGAAGGCTCTGCTGACCTGGCCCAGCTGCTGGTTTTCATGCTTTTCCTGCTGAGGCAGTATGCCAGAATCTGCCCATCACTTCGAACAACAGAGAGGTGAGAATCTTCCGTAGCAAAGAGAGCAGAAGGCACAGAATCAGGCCACAGCCCTGGGGCAAGAATGGAGTTTCCCCAGTTTTCCCGTGCTTGCAAAAAAGAAGCATGTTTCTCCAGCAAGGCCTGCACAAGCTGGTAGGAGATAAAACACATGGTTTACAGGAATCAATATAAATGCTATTACCAAATACATTGGCAGACAAAGCTAATTTTCTATAGTTCACATGACTGTTTCCCAGCAATTCTTAAGGCATTCTTCAATGCACCAACACCACAAGTTATATTCTTTTTGCCCCTGATAGATCTAGTTTCCAGAAAAGAACTTGGCACTAGATCTCTTCTAGAGCAAAAATGCAGTGGTCCGCTCTCAGGTCATTCAAGTTGCTAGCTTATATAAAAATGATTTCCCCCTTCTCTATACAGTAGAGTGTTACAACTTAGAAATTTGTTGTAAACATTTGGCAGTACCTTCTGGTTTGCTGCTGAATGCTGAGAGTGGACATACACTTCCCAGCATGCTTCTGAAAAGGCTTTGTCTAAACCCAGCCCTCGTTGTAGATACTGGACAATTAGTGTGGCTGTCTGAATTAGAGCAGACACAGAAGATGTTGAAGAACCTATAAAGAAAAAACATTGCGATCTGTGAGCAACAGATTTTTCAAAACCTCCAATGAAAATTTATAAATTCTACGCTTACATCAAACTTCTTTCTACTCAACCTCGCCCAGGTACTTACAGAAAACCTTCTGTTTTGGGTTGTCTAGATGAACCCCAAAGCCTCATGTGGTCACAGCTAGATCTAGAGTGTGTGATGCTGGGATTAATGATGTAATGCTGAGATTGATTCATAGTGCAATGCTAGGGATTAAGGGTGCCGCACCCTGGTTGTGAGTAGGGTGGGCAGCCTGGAGAGAATATAAGGGGCAGAAAGAAGGTCGCTGCTTGTTGCCTTCTGCCTTCTGCCTGCCATAGACTGTTTCTCCTCTGTGATGCCCCTCTGCCTTGGAACCAACCATGAACTGAAACCTCTACAAACTGTGAGCCGAAATAAACTTTTATTTCTTTAACTTTGGGTGTTGGGTATTTTGTCTAAGTGTTGAGAAAAGTACCTAAAACACTTTCTAAGCAGACTCTAGAGCAGTGGTGTCGAACGTATGGCATGTGTGCCACAGGTTGCTGTTTGTTATCGTTGAAAGCTCTAAAAGGTTCACCATCACCGCTCTAGGGTCTCCTGAAGGCCCAATGGACTTGTAGAAATATACACATTCCCATCTCCTATTTCCCTTTCTGTTCTCTCACACCCTCCCCCTCTCAAGCCCACCCTGTTTTGGATGTCTATATATTGTAGCAAACTCCAGCTTTGAAATCTAAGGCCTAGGCTGGGCACAGTGGCACACACCTGCAATCCTAGCACTTGGGAGGCTGAGGCAGGAAGATTGCTGTGAGTTTAAGGCCAGCTTGGACAACATGGCTGAGTTCAAGGCTGGCTTGAACTATATAGCGAGATCCTGCCTCAAAGAAAAAAAAGAAATCCAAACCCTACTTTGAAATCTGAGCTGTCATTATTATTTTTTTTTTTTGTACCGGGAATTGAACTCGGGTCCGCGCACTTGCGAGGCAGGTACTGGAACCACTGTGAGCTGTCATTATTAACTGACTGACAAGTTATTTATACTTGCTGACCTTTATCTGTAAAGTGGAAATACATGTGTCTTAACTAAATAAGCAACCAGCATTGCACCTAACAGAGTAAATATTCAATAAACAGTATTTTATTTATTATTACTCCTTTTTATACAATGAAACATTTAGAATTTTATACAATGAAACATCATCACTATCTGTTTTAACTGAAAGTTTCTTTTTTTATTCTACCTTTAAGAAGAATGATGACCCTGGAGTTACGATGGGCAAAGGTCAGGAATCCCAGCATCTAAAGTAGAATTACTCAAATGTTGGGCTCTGACTGCACACATCATCTATCTTGGGAATGTCTTTAAAATACTGATTCCTATGTCTGATCCTGACAAACTGAGTTCATTCTGGGAGGGGAGCATGGACAGCTACATTTTTAACAGGCTTTTCCAGTACTTTCTATTTCTGTGTACACTAAATCTAAGAACTCCTAGACTAGTAATTCATCACAGAAACATGGATCTCTACAGGACTAAGCTCTACAGAGGACCAGAGGTCAACCATCTCACCTATAATAGAGCTTCGGGTCTCGCTGTGTAGAGCCAGGAGGATGTCACACACACTGTCTCCCACCAACCCAAGGCTGTGCAGCAGAACTTTCAAATCCAGGTTATCTGGATTTGTCTCATTCTCTTCTCCTGAAATGTAGATTTCAAGTCCACGATTCCTCATTGCACGGGATATTTCTCCATGAACAGGATCCATTGAGAGAAAAAGCCTGGTAAAGTAGCAATACAGAGGGGAAAAAATTTCTTTAATTTCCAGTGCAACCAATTGTGTAATTCACCAATAATAATGAGTAAGAGCAAATCATATGTGGGTCATCTCTAGGAAGCTCATCAAGAAAGCTAACAGTAACTTAAAAAGTGTACTTTGATCATCTACATTCAATCTTTAACTTTTAACATGAACCAATACAGCGAATCAGTTTCTCTAAGTCTACTTTCTTAAGGAACTATGCTATCTAAGAACTTCATATGGCAACCTCATTTACCCAATTAATCAAGCTAAAAACTTAGGTGTCAATCTGTTTCTTCTTTTTTTCAATTCACAAGTCCATCTGCAAGTTCCATTCATCAGACCACCCTAGTCTAAACCATCAACACCTGCCTAGATTACTACAAAAGCACTTCGACTGGTCTCTAGCTTCCACCTTTCACCAACTCAAG